>NW_020455497.1:862551-906260 GCF_003342845.1 Nothoprocta perdicaria | reverse complement strand
TTGTACTGGGGAGCCCAGAACTGGATGCAGTACTCCAGATGTGGCCTCACCAGGGCTGAGTAGAGGGGGATGATCACTTCCCTCGACCTGCTGGAGACGCTTTTCTTAATGCACCCCAGGATCCCGTTGGCCTATTTATTTAATTTGAAAAAAATAAGTCTCAAGATAGATTTAAAATTTAATTTAAATTCAAAACTGAATGAATTTCTTGCATGAGATGTATTTTGCTGTATAATGCAAATATTTCTGAAACTTTAGTTCATTGATCAGTTACCAGAGTTACCAGAGCTATGGTGTTAGGCAGCCTTAAAAAGCATTAAGTAGTGGGAAAATATATCCAAAAGACAGCCTGGACACCATTAGGACATTTTTCTTTTACATTCTGGTCAAGAACAACCAATCGAGTCTGTCAAAGATTAAGTAGAAGTATTAAAATAAAATCACAGTTTCATGCACAAATAAAAATGAGTATTCCCCGCTTAGTAGAATTCAAACACTTCAGGAGTACTACCCTTATTAGCAATTCATGGCAGGTAGAAGAATTGCTGCATTATTTCTCTCTGAAAAAACATGATTGTAGGGGAATATTAGTACTTGTACTAATCAAGAGATGAAATTAGTCATCCTAGATGTTTGTGCTACTATATGGTTTTAATGTGTTTTACCACCCACAGTCCCATAGGAAAAGGGGTTAATGGATCAGGAATTTTTCCTTCCTTTGCCATTTCTGCAAGATGGCTTGGTCCACACTTCAACAGGGTAAGTGCGGCTGCTCCAGTAGGAAGCACTCTTAGGACATAATGGAGAAAAAGAAGGTCACCTCTCTGGCCTGCCATAAGCATTGCTATTTCAACCAATACATCCACAGAAGACACAGTCAGGTTGTTATGGGATATAAGGGTCCAGGTAAGTTGGAAGGGGGAGATTTGCCTTTCTTTATCCTTATGCTTTTTACTATTTAATGAAGACTTCAGAGCTCTACCTGGTACAGACCCTCCTTCTCTGTTGTCACCTCACCTCAAGTCAGGCCATTTCTGAGATCAGCAGGCTACAGAGACAGTCATTCCTATAAGTTGTTATATTTTTATTATATGTCATATATATATTATTCTGCATTGGGCTTGAAAATTTCCTTCAGAAAGTGCAAGCACAAAAACGAGAGGCAGGTTGATAGTGAAGGAGAGCTCATATGCTCTTCCATGACATCTTATTCCAGATATTTAGAACTTTAAATTTGAATTTGCATGCCCTCTTTTTTTTTTTCCCACTGGGTTTCTTCTCAACCACAGACCCAAAGAGAGAGGTGCTGCAGATGGGTTCAGGGTTCAGCAATTGAAAGCACATGCAGTGAGAGCAAAATCAACCCCTTGGTTTATTTAGGACAATTCACACTAACAACACCGTAAAGCAAGACAACTACTGAGCAACCACCCGCAAAATGAGGCAGCTATGTAGCAATTACTTACGAGAGGATACTCGCCAGCAGGATAGCAGACCAATCATTACCCGCTCTGGGACAAGAGGTGGCTCCAAGCTTACACGCATCCCTGCGGAGACAATGTAGGTCTCAGTTGGAAGTCTCTCTCCGCCTCTGATCCATGATTACTTTTTATATCTGGCGTGTCCCGCCATGTAGGGCAGATACATGTCAGGAGGTGACCAGAGGGCGGGCAAAGCTCCACCTTTTTCATTAGGCAACTTTCCCTGGTGGGCGCATGCCCAGTGGGGGTCTCTGGTCTCCTTATGAGGGTTTTGCCTTCATCATCTTCCTCTCCCTCACTTCACATTTGACCTCCAAACTAGCTTAGAGGTCGGCTTCTACTAGCTTAGAGGTCAGCTTTCTCCTTCTGGCACGGCCGCCTCCAAATGCTTCAGTTGCTCCTCACCACCAGATAAGGCCCCCGTTTTCGCAGTCGTAGAGCCGCCTTCAAACTCCCTACAACCAGATAACGGCTTAGTTCTCAGCTTCACAATAGTCTCAAGGCCTCCACAGATCATAAACAGGTTATGAATCTTTCCTCCTCCTATACAAGAGGTTATGACCTTCACTGGTCATAACCAATATTAAACCAGCCATTTCATTCTGGAATATGTTAATGGATTACCTTATGTTCACAGCTGCTGTTTCTGATCATACATGAAAAAAAGAACAAATTGGTATTTTATATCATTATATTAGTATCCCTCTTTCCCATCTGTCCCACGTTGTCTTCATTTCCCAAGTACTTTGGAACAAATCAGTGCTTATCTGTGAAGTCACAAGGGTTAAGCGCTCCTTTTGCAAAGAAACCCCCAGTCTTTCAGCAACCTCCACCAGCAGGCATAATCTTTTCTCTGCCAGTTCTTTGCGCCTCTTCACCTCTTCAGCTCTTTGGCTCTTTGCACATGGTTAAATTAGTCACCTCTGCTACTGGTCAAGATTGCAGATAAATCTTGTCATCATTTCACATTTACCCAACACCCACTCTTCCTTTTGACATCTTTCTTCACTACTGTGCATCAGGGAACATAAACTTTCACTCCTCTCTTCTGTCTTATAAAGATTAAGAAGGTATTGTCATTCCATTTACGAAAGAAAACAAAAACCTTTCACATTCACATGTACATTCATATGTACATCCACATGCCCTCAGCCAAATCAAAAATTCACATTGCTCTCTTAAAGACTGGGGAGCAATCAGTGAGCTTTCATATGTTACTCTTCGAGGTTAAATATAGCCATACAGAAGCCTGGCACAAAAACGACCAAACAAAAAACCTACCAGTTGCACATAAAATGTTTTTCCTGTCCACATTACGTTTACCTATACCTCTCATTGGTAAGCAAGGTAGACCTAGGTTCTTTTACAGAGAAGTGAACTATATATAGACAAAAGCAAAGTTTAAAGGAGACCTCAAAAATCTGAGTACAAAAAAGTCTCAGGATTCCAGAGTTGGCTCTCGTATGTGTTTTGATTATTTGATTTCATTGCTATATAATGTTACTGAAAAACAAATTTCAGGAAATGTAAAATGCAATCAAATCTCTCAATACAGCACAGCAAGAATATCAAAGCCTATACAACAACTGCAGGATCCATTTCACTCTGACTTGAAAGCAAAAGAAAACAAACAAACAAAAACCAGCAGCTCTTTTCTTTCACCTTTTCCCTTTGAAATGAACCAGTATTTTACCAATCTTTTTGTTAAACTTCTTTTTTGTAAAAGGATTTGCTCTGAAAAGGGTTTAACAAATGATTAAAGACCTCTCCCATAGACAATGACGATAAAATTTAAATCAATTGTTTAACATAAGAGTAAGACTATATTTAGAGTATAAGAGTATATTTAAGAGATTTCTTTATGAGTGGACAGTAAAAAATGAAATTGTTCCCATAATTCAGTTACAGCTAATACCAGAAGATGAATGAATAGGAATTAGAAATTTAGCTTTTATTCTATGCTCCATCAAAAAATCCCTGCTTAACACATTGCAAATAAAAAGAATAATTCATTCATCAAATATTTGATCTAAACATTTGATATCTCGCTTGGATTAGTGTGAAATGTACTTAAGACTGATATTTTGTTTGTTTTTCATGTTTCTATGTGAACATTGCTCTCTCTCAAACACAGGAAAAGACATACATCTCAAGATATTTAAGTTATAGACATCTTCAATGTAAAGATCAGGATTGTATGATCAAAAAATAAAACCATATAGAGATAGGGAAATTTCTAAATTTTTGAGGCCAAGACTCAGGAATATGATGTAGCAATATACAAGCTTCATCTGATCCTGCAGTGCCTTTGTACTAAGGTATCTGCCTTTCTCTATAGGAACAAACACTAACAAAACATAGAACCTACGTCCAGAATCCCAGGACCAAGTGTCCAGGTCCTGCTTCTTTATCCAGTTCGTTACAGGTTTTTCCTCAGATCTTGTTCCCGTCTTTCCCATTCTCCCTAAACTTGCCTCTTTCTGTTACCTCCTGAAATTCTTCCACATTTACAAGCTCTTTTTCTTTCTTTCTATTGTTTTTTCTCTTTTTTCTTTTTTTTCTGTTCTGTTTTTTCTTTTCTTTCTACTCTTTTTCTCATGAGTTCCCTGACAAAATAATTTCTATTTTTCTGGAGACTTTTTTGGGGGGGACAATAAAAATTCTTTTTTTTTTCCTTTTTTTTTCTTTTTTTTTTAAATAGAAAACTAAGCAAATGGTTAAAAAAACATAACAAACAAGGCAATGCTCTGTATTCAGTTCTACAGATTAAAAAGAGCAATTCCTGTAGAACATAATTGGTTTAAGTTGCACTAAATGCTTCAGGGCTTTCTTTTAAAAGCCATTTTAGTTGTCTAAGTAAAACAACTAGAAAGGTTTTGAAAGGTTTCCTCTTAGTAGGCAATTGCTCTTGTATTTTCCTGTTAGCCAAATGTCCACAACTAATGCCAAGCTGAATGTAAATTTTAACAGTCCATAAGACATTGATAGAGTGGTTCCGAATTCAGTACAGTTTGGCCATCTGACAGCCCAGTTGACTAAGTGAGATTCCTCTTGTCTTCTATCAAACTGAATAATAAACAAACCCAAAGTAACTACGTGGATCTTCAATCCATAAACACTGTTAAAATTAAGCTGCTGGTTCAAAAATATTTTGTTTTCACCAAATGCAGATATAATTATCAAATGCTCTGAACATGCTGTATATGGTTCAAGTTTAGCCTCTTTATTTCAATATAGCTTTTCTGAAAAAAATATGAAATGTAAGTATACCTTCTTTTAGGTCTCTTTATTTGTAGAGTCCCATTAATCAAGGCCAGGGGATAGAATCATAGAATCATAGAATCCTTAAGGTTGGAAGGAAACTCCTGAGGTCATCTAGTCCAACCCCCCTGCTCAAGCAGGGTCACCTAGAGCATGTGGCACAGGGCTACATCCAAGCGGGTTTTAATGATCTCCAGAGAAGGAGACTCCACAACCGCTCTGGGCAGCCTGTTCCAGGGCTCTGTCACCCTCACTGTTAAGAAATGTTTCCTTAAGTTCCTGTGGAACTTTTGGTGCTTCAGTTTGTGGCTGTTTCCTCTAGTCCTATTGCTGGCCACCACTGAAAAGAGGCCGGCCCCTTCCTCCTCCCTCCCTCCCTTGAGGTATTTATACACACTGATCAGGTCCCCCCTCAGCCTTCTCTTCTCCAGGCTGAACAGGCCCAGCTCCCTCAGCCTTTGCTCATAGGGTAGATGTTCCAGGCCCCTGATCATCCTGGTAGCCCTGCGCTGGACTCTCTCCAGCAGCTCCACATCACTGTTGTACTGGGGAGCCCAGAACTGGACAAAGTACACCAGATGTGGCCTCACCAGGGCTGTGTATAGGAGGACAACATGCTGGAGACACTCTTCTTAATGCACCCCAGGATCCCGTTGGCCTTTTTGGCCACCAAGGCATACTGCTGCCCTATGGTCAGCTTGTCATCCACCGCAACGCCCAGGTGCCTCTCTGCGGGGCTGCTCTCCAGCAGGTCAGTCCCCAGCCTGTCCTGGTGTCTGGGGTTATTCCTCCCCAAGTGCAGGACACTGCACTTGCCCTTGTTGAACTTCGTGAGGTTTCTAACCGCCCAGTCGTCCAGTCTGTCCAGGTCCCTCTGGATGGCAGCACAGCCCTCAGGGCTATCAGCTTCTCCTCCCAGTTTGGTATCATCAGCAAACTTGCTGAGGGAGCACTCCATCCCTTCGTCCAAGTCATTAGTGAACAAGTTGAACAGGACTGGATCAAGGACTGACCCCTGAGGGACACTGCTAACTACAGGCCTCCAACTGAACTCCGCGCCACTGATTACCACTCTTAGAGCCCTGCCAGCGAGCCAGCTTTGCTCAAGTCCAGATAGACAACATCCACCCCTCTCAGGTTAGTCAAGCATGATTTCACCGTGGTGAATCCATGCTGGCTACTCCTGAGCACCTTCTTCTCCTCCATGTGTCTACTGTCTCCAGGTGTTACACTTCTCCTTGAAAGATTGTTCAGTCTTTCTAGGTGATTGTATTTACCCTAATGCAGATCCAGTGTCTAGCATAACTCACTAGCTCAAACTCTATCAGCTCTTGCATGTCTCACAGTCACCTGCAACTTAAGGAGTTACAGGCACTGTGGTACACTGGTACACTGGACTGCATAAAAGCATAACTCAGAAGGTAAATTAATTTAGTTGAAACATTTCACTAGGTGGTGTGAGAAATTCAGTTGACATTGGTCTGACATATTATTTCTGCTAATAGTCTTTAAGAAATGACCCCCAAAATTTGTTTTTAAACTATAAATCATAAATCTTTAAAGATGTTTATGTTTGTAGAGAAAAAGTATATATGCGTAGGGCCACATAAATAAAAATTAGAGCTGTAAAGAATATCCACAATAGTCTTATAAAGAGATTTTCTTGCCTCCAGGTCCCATTAATATATCAGAAAATTGTTCTTAAATTATATGATGAGCAACCAAAAAATTGCATTATTGCATATTTATAAACATGCAGAAAGTTCTCATATTTCTGGTTTAAGAAACAACCTAATCAATTCTAAACATTTGAATGAAAGTCTTCTTTAGAACTGAAGCTGATGAGACTGGACTACCTTGCACTCCAGATTATCAAATCAGAGATGCAGAATATCTCTTTTACTTGAAGACTGATGGAGGCAGCTCCCTCAGAGGCCAGTTTGTTGAGTTTGACAGGAAACATTTTTGCCTAGAATAAATTATATTTATCAATTAGATATTTCTCTTCCAAAAGGAATTGTATTTTAGGCTGTACAGAAGAGGATAGAAGAAAAATCATATTGTTAAGATGACAGTGGAAAGATATTATGAAGATAAATACAGAAACTGTGAACAGAAAATTGTTACGAGAGAATCAAATCAGCACTTCACATCTAAGTAGTATTTGAAAAAAAATACAGTTTAATTAGACGAGCTGAACAATAGCTTGGCTTAGAAACCCAAGCTATTTTTGTGGAGAATATAGTAGACTCTTTTTTTTTCCTGATTATTTGCAACTCAAATTAATGTAAACCTATTTCTGTAAATTCTTTATCTTACAAGTAATTCCTCTGAATTTAGACAGGCACATGAAAGATAGGCATTGAGACAGATTTTCAGCAATATATTCTTACTTCCTTCCCAGTGTTTAAATGATTAATGATCAATACTAACAATACTAAACTATTCTCTGATGTTCTAGTTATTTCTGTCAACTCCTTCTACTATTTCTTTGCTGTTCATATGTAATGCACCATATTAGATACGTGCCAATGAAATCCTGCTCCACACCACACAATGGGGTCCAACCCCTAATAGCCAAAATGGGCTCATGCACAGGCACAAGAAGCACAAACCTTTCAGCACAACCCTGTTTTTCCAAAAAAGTCTCTTAACAATGGGGAGTCAAAGATGGAGAAACAAAATTTCCATAGCCTTAGAAATAATCATAGATATGGCAATGAGATGCTCTACTCTATATAATATACATCAAGAATCCCTCTTGGGCTAATCTTCATTGCTTTTAAGCAGTAGTGATATACTTCCTTAGGACTGCCTCAGTTCAGAAGAACAGCTGTTCTAAATTAACAGTTGTCATCTGTCTGATCTGTGTATTTTCTCTTAACCAACTAATCAAGTACCTAACGTAAACTAATTGAGATTTTCTTTAAATTATAGGACAGCTGAAGATCAGTCTGTTTTCCACTACTAGTCACACCCAGTGGGTGGGAGAGAAAGGGAAGGAAGGGAGGGAGAAGTTCTACCTCAGTTTTGGTGACCCAGGTGTCTTTTATTTCTAAATGTCTTTTCAATCTCTTTGAACTATAAGTTATTATTTTACCCATTTATCTAGATTACAGTAAAACTTATCTGTAATACTGAATGGCTGAAACAAACTGCTGGTAAAATGGAGGGTGAGTGAGCTATGCCAAACTTTCATGATGTCTCTTTATTGCACCCATTTATCATTTTTTACCTTTCAGACAGGATTATAGAGGATACTTACTTATGATAGTTAAATTGGTAGAAATTAATACATTTCTTCTTCCAAGAAAGGATCTTTTCTGTTTTGTACCTACCACATACTGTAAAACACAAGCTTCTATGTGACAAATTGGATACTGTGCAATAGTATATGAAATAAAAGTGATTAACAGCAGGAAAATAGATTGACTTCATTTTCAGAAAGATAGAGAAATATTTCATATGTTAGATGTTAAATACTGTAGAATTCTCCTATTGAATAATCTGAATGCCTAAGGAATTTTGTATTCCAAATTATAGTAATTAAAACTCTCTTGGAATAGTCTGTTTAATATTAACTGAGCATTGCTCATTACACAACAAGCAAAATGATTACTTCGGCTGAATTTCCCTTTCATTCTTTAGTTTCATCACTCTTTTACAGTAAAGATCTCCAGGAAGCAAAATGCATAGTAAAATTTCTAAGCAAGAGATTTCTTTTTCTTCAAATGTATGAGAAAACAAAACAACAACACATAGCTTATACAGAAATCAGGGCATATAATTCTGCCTTACTTTCCCTAGCCATAATCTACAAAATCCTCAAAGTCAGTACAGGACATATAAGTTGGTTCTAATTCTGATTTTGAATGTTTCCTCTCACAAAGTAACCCAACTTTGGCATCACGTAACACAATGTGCTGTAGCAAGGAGACCAAATCATCCCACTTGTAATTCTAATGGCATCATGGAGGACTTCTGTTTTCCAGTCTGGAAGAGAGAGTTAGGTTTCATCCTATTTGAGAAAATTCATGAATTGTGTAATGATGACCTCTAAGACTTTTTTTGCTATGACATTGTGTCTTCACTTGGCTGTCAGCATGAGACCTAAAACATGTCGACCACATGAGATTATATACAATTACCAGTAGTACAGTTGGATATTGCAAAACAATGAATGATAAAAAACGAAAATTCAAATGAAGATGAGTGGTGATATTGAGGTGGCTCACTGCAGTAGAGGTTAAATGGCTTGGCATCTGCAACACAGGCTGACTGAATTAGCAGCAGTTGCCTATGCAACAAGGAATTGAACTGCTTACATCTGAACAAGACAGATTGAAGCACAGTCTTGCTAATGTATTATTGGGGTGTAGATAAATTTGAGGAAGTGTCCTGCACATTAGGAATACTCTTGGCTCTCTCTTCTGATTTTATAGGTCTATGGATAAATTCTGTCATAATGTTGATTAGCAATTTATTATATGCAACAACAATAAAAAATAGCAAATCTATTAAAAAATCACAAATGCACTATGAAAAAATAATAAAAGCAAAATCTAAAGGCATGTCTTTTTTGCTTTTAAGATTATGTCAGTTGAAACAAAATTTTCAGTCTTTGGTCATGTAGAAGATTCAAATCCTTCAATGATCTACACAGCCTTTGGAAGTTTTTCTGACTGCTACAGATCAACATCAGTTGGCAAAACCAGTAAGTATGGTAGAAGGACGCTGTGAAAATGCCTAGCAATTTAGAAGACATTCTCTAAAGTGAAGCAATAAACTAGGCTGTAACATAAGGCGTTAGAGAACAATGAAAATCAATAATGCAATACTGTGCAAATGTGAGAAAATTAACAACAAAAGAAGAACCACACACAGTACCAACAGCAGCAGGAGCTCAACTCAAGTAAACTAGATTCATGCTGATGATTAAAGGCCTGGCATTTAAATAAATCACTCATTCCAAGGGGAACTGTCAGTTTCCCCCTTAAAATCTACACTTACGGAACTAAATTTGACTGGTCTTGCTGAGCATCAGATCATGCAAACCATACAAATATTACTAGCAGAATTTATTATTTCTTCTTCAGTTACAGAGAGTTCAGTATGCCTTAGCAAGGACAAATCCTTCCGAATGACAAAGTCTGACAACATTTGGGATTATCAAATCCTCCTTCCCAAAGATACCTCCAAAAAAGAAATACTGCAAAATATTAAAGAGGTATGGATTCTGCAGCACCTCCCTCTAAAATACTGACCTGTTATAGTCCCTTCTGCCATAATCAACCAGGAACATAGAAGATTGAAAAGGTAGAGTCACTAGTAAGAGCACACACTGTACTTTTTATTCAGATACATCTCTATAGTTTAGTTCTCATAATGGGAAAAAAGAACGTTATGGCATCTTGCTTGCTTTATTTATGAACTGTTTCCTAACATTGCACCAAAGTTCATTTTATTCTCTTTTTCTATGCAGTTGCATGTTGTAGCTATTACTTTGTTGTTCAAGTTAATAGAATGTCCTAAGGTCAATTCATTTATTGTTATTTTCTAGATATTTCCATCTACTCCAGTTCATGGTTTTTTTGGTATGTGTGTGTGTGTTATACTCTTTTCTTTTCTCCAGCCACCAGAATATTTATATTTTTATTTTAATAAATATAAATGGCCTGATTTCTGTGTTTTATTTTTTTCCAGAGAACTCTGTCCTTGTGTCACCATGAACTCACACTTTTTTTACTTGAGAATATGTATTTTAGTTTTCTTTTCCTTGCACAGAAATAAATATTTACAGTAAATATGAGACAAATGAAGACAGACTGCAAATATATAATGCTACTGTGAACCCATTTATTCTTTAAATGTATCTGCAGTGGTTTTGATGGACATACATTAGACTAGATAATTAGGGTCACTTGTACAAGTCCTCCTTGGTTTCACTAAACTCAGTGGAAAATGCACTGAAATGGAGGTCAAAGGCAAAAAGCTGTTAATCTGGCCACCACAGCATTTAATGAGACATCTTCTGCAGTGAATTTACACAGATCAGAGAATTTGTGCTGCTTCTTCAGATGAGTCTCTCCTAGCTCCATTGCTAAATGTCAGTAGATAGATAGAAGCATGAACCTGCTATAGGAAAAAAATCATCAATCTATGCCTCAGTATGTATATCTTAAATGAGTATTAAGTATCATCTTTGTTTCCTGATCTAGCACAAGAATTTTAGTTATAAAATGTTGGAAGTCTGAGGAAGAACTGTTCATCCAGGAGGATGGAGAGAACTCCAGGATGGTTGTGGAGTCTCCTTCTTTGGAGATCTTTAAAACCCGCTTGGATGCAGCCCTGTGGCACGTGCTCTAGGTGACCCTGCGTGAGCAGGGGGGTTGGATTCGATGACCTCTGAGGTCCCTTCCAACCTTCGGCATTCTATGATTCTATGATTCTATGAACTCCTGCATCCAGGGTTTACATATAAGTTAAAAAAAAAAAAAAATGGATACAACTGGAAGAAAAAAACATTACTACAATTAATGCATTAAGAAAAGCGTCTCCAGCAGGTCGAGGGAAGTGATCATCCCCCTCTACTCAGCCCTGGTGAGGCCACATCTGGAATACTGCGTCGAGTTCTGGGCTCCCCAGTACAAGAGGGATGTGGAGCTGCTGGAGAGAGTCCAGCGCAGGGCTACCAGGATGATCAGAGGCCTGGAACATCTGCCCTATGAGCAAAGGCTGAGAGAGCTGGGTCTGTTCAGCCTGGAGAAGAGGAGGCTGAGGGGGGACCTGATCAGTGTGTATAAATACCTCAAGGGAGGCAGTGAGGAGGAGGGGGGCGGCCTCTTTTCAGTGGTGGGCAGGGATAGGACTAGAGGAAATGGCTTCAAACTGAAGCATCGGAAGTTCCACAGGAACTTAAGGAAGCATTTCTTCACTGTGAGGGTGACAAAGCACTGGAACAGGTTGCCCAGAGAGCTTGTGGAGTCTCCTTCTTTGGAGATCTTTAAAACCCGCGTGGATGCAGCCCTGTGCCACGTGCTCTAGGTGACCCTGCGTGAGCAGGGGGGTTGGACTCGATGACCTCTGAGGTCCCTTCCAACCTTCGGCATTCTATGATTCTATGAATTTGTCACCTGCCTTTTCTATGCAGGACTGAGGTTATATTGTCAGGCATTTCTCAATATTAAGACTCTATTACTTTGCAAATCTTAAGTGTGCTAAGCCCCAATATTTGAGCATAAATACTCAAATAGAACTTACACAAAGCAAATGTAAACCTATTGTCACTCCTGCTGAACAAGACAAGATGATTCCTAGATTCAGGCAAGTCAAGTTGAACAAGAATTTCTCAAAGGTTCTGCCTGCATGGCTTGTAATATGTATTTTTCTAAAATCAATTGGTAGTTTATATTCAAAAGAACTAAAGCAGTAGAAAAAACAAATAGCAACAACAGCAGGTAACACAAAGAATCACTGACTGCATTGATGCACGTACATATATGTATGGATGGATGAGGGAAAGGCTGTGGACATGATCAGCTTAGACTTCACTAGGGCCCTTAAGGCAGTCTTTCACTGCCTACTTCTGGAGAAGCTGGCAGCTCATGACAGCTGTACTCTTTGCTGGGTCAAAAACAGGCTGGACGGCCAGGCCTAGAGAGTGGTGGTGAATAGAATTAAATCTAGCTACCAACCAGTCATGAGTGGTGTTCCCCTGGGGTCAGTCCTCTTTAATATCTTTATCGACGATCTGGGCAAGCGGATTGAGTGCACCCTCAGCAAATTTGTGGATGACACCAAGCTGGGAGGAATAGTTGATCTGGTTAAGGGTAGGATTCCTCTGCAGAAGGATCTGGACAGGCTAGATTCATGGGCAGAGACCAACTGTGTGAGGTTCAACATGGTAAAGTGCCAGATCCTACACTTCAGTCACAACAATCCCATGCAGTTATACAGGCTTGGGGCAGTGTAGCTGGAGAGTTGTGCAGCAGAAAAGGATCTGTGAATGTTGGTCAACAGCTGGCTGAACATGAGCCAGCAGTGTGTCCAGGTCACCCAGAAGACCAAGGGCCTCCTGGCTTGTGTCAGGAACAGTGTAGCCAGCAGGACCAGGAAAGTGATTGTTCTACTGTAGTCGGCACTGGTGAGGCCACAGCTCTAATATTGGGTTCAGTTTTGGGCCTCTTGCCAAAAGAAAGACACTGAGGTGCTGGGTTGTGTCCAAAGAAGGTCAACAAAGCTGGTGAAGGGGCTGGAGCACAGATCTTATGAGGAGTGGCTGAGGGAGCTGGGGTTATTTCATGTGGATAAGAGAAGGCTCAGGGGAGACCTTATTGTTCTCTGCAATTACCTGAGAGGACGTGGTAATGAGATGGGGTCAATCTCTTCTCCTGAATAATTACTAATGGGACAAGAGGAAATGGCCTCAAGTTGTACCAGTGGAGGTTCAGGTTAGACCCTAGGAACAATTTCTACATGGAAAGAGCAGTCAAGTATTGGAACAGGTTGTCCTGGGAAGAGGTGGAGTCTCTGTCTCTGGCAGTGTTCAAGAAACATATAGATGAGGCACTTAAGAACATGATTTAGTAGGCATGGTGTTGAAAGGTTTATTGCTGGACTTGATGACCTATAAGGTCTTCTTTAATCATAATGATTCTATGATTTTATGATTTTATATGTTGATGAAATGATGCACAGTTTGTTCCTTGAAGCAAGATGATGAGAATAACAGATTTTGTAGCAAGAAAGAAGGGAAGAAGGGAAGAAAGAGGAAGGAAGGAAGGAAGGAAGGAAGGAAGGAAGGAAGGAAGGAAGGAAGGAAGGAAGGAAGGAAGGAAGGAAG
Organism: Nothoprocta perdicaria; assembly: GCF_003342845.1. Classification (NCBI taxonomy): domain Eukaryota; kingdom Metazoa; phylum Chordata; class Aves; order Tinamiformes; family Tinamidae; genus Nothoprocta; species Nothoprocta perdicaria. Next base: position 892,676 of record NW_020455497.1, on the reverse strand, counting down.
GAAGGAAGGAAGGAAGGAAAAGGAACAAAAAGAAGTTGGTTCTAAAGTCTTCCTATTTTTTTTCATTTTTTTCCTAACCTTTTTTATTTTACCCTTAAAAAATAAAATCTAGACAGGGACAATGACTCTAGTAAAATGCTGTATGAAAAGTTTGTTCTGTTTCCAAATTTATATATAGCAAAACTATAAACATACAGGACATTTCAATTCAATAGGCTATTTGGTAAGATAAGTTTTTTCATTTGCCAGCCTTTTGTTGTGGATCAGTTCTACTCTTGACTTCTGAAGGTGTGGGAACTTAAGCACTTTTCCATAATGCCAGCTATGGTTTCACATGGCGCTGTGGGCACTTCCATTTTCACAGATAAAAACAGGGTACCCAAAGTTTCCCCCTGTACTACCAACTTCATTCCTATCATTAGTGGGAACAGCTGAAGCTCTAATTCAGCCCAACACAGAGCTAGACAGTTCTAGTAGCAGTCTGCACACATATGCAAATATCAGTGATGTTAGTAGCAAGATTGTCAACTTATTTGTGTGGTACTGTAACTCCATGGAGGTTTGACCAAACCAACTAGCACTTTTATATGGATAAGACAAACAGCCAGTTACTTATGGCTGACCAGATTGATTTGCCTCAGGTGTTCTCAGGTGTTTATTTGTTTGTTTATTTGTTTTTAAGCATGTATCTACATTGCGAAATGAGAATATAGATTTGATAATAGACCCAAAGTTAAACAGATAGGTAAGAGACCCAGAGGTCAATTCTTTAAGGGTTCTGAACTTCTTCAGTAAATATTCAAGGTTGCTGAAGGTTTGATTGTGATAGCACATAATAGTCTAACACATAATAGACTAACATGGATATGTTACTATATACTGCAGAAAGACAGTTATGTAACAATATAGATGATTTAAAATGCACTGGGGCTCCTTGATGAACATTTCATCATGTCATTCACCTCTATTAACTCTCACTATGACTGAAGTTTTGGATAATCAGAAAAATCGGGCACTTAGTACAATGCAATTGTGCAGTAGGCAGAAAATCTTGTAAAACATGCAAACAAACAAAACATATTTTGCCTTTTTCCACAGCCCTTTTGACCTCCCACAATCATCACTAAGGCCACCTGTGGGTTTTTGTTTTGTTTTGTTTTTGGTTTTGATTCTCTCATCTTAAAATGTCTTTTACAAATCTTGCTCACTGCTGAACTCTCACCAAAATAAAGGTGTCTTCATATCTTGTCTTTGAATTAGAGAATCTTGCTGGTCTGCTTTCTGTATTTACAGACGGATATTGTAGTCTCTCCTCTCCCTACACTTAATTTACTTACCAATGGGATAAAGATATTAGTAAATAAAGACTGAAAGTCTATTAAATTCATGGGGTAGGTTATAAGGTCTCATCTTCCTGCTTGTCATGCAGCATCACCAGGTGAGGTACTGCTTATCTATACTTCAACAGCATGCTCTGAACATTTTCTCATCATGGCTTCATTCCCTAGACAAGATAAAGAGTTCTTTAGAAAGCATTCGAACTTGCAATGAAATAAAACTACAGAAAATATACTACTCAAGTAAGAAGAAAAAAGTCTTATCTTCAGGTTACATGTGCACTGCTGTTATACATTAATCAATCAAGTATTATTGTCAAATTTCACTGCTCTATACCAGGTTGTAATGCTGAGATCAGGAAGTTCCATTACTCTCTTCAATTTTTTTTTTTTTTTTTTTTTTTTTTTTGTTTTCTGTATGGGAGACTCAAATTTTGATGTAATTTTAAATAAGCATTTCAAAAGAACCTGACATCTTCTACTTTATTTTCAAATTAACTTCAAATTTGAAAATTTATTTTTGAATATCTTTTACCCTATCTCAAGTGTGAACTGATAGGCATTAACACAAACCATACAGAAGTTGATAGCGAACTGTAAGAGCTTTCTTTTTAAAAGATTTTTTTTAATCTCTATGAAAAGATATCTATCTCTAGAAATGATGCAGGGTCTCAGAAGATATGCAATGAACATGCATAAATGCATGTTCATTGAATTCATGAATGACATGCATGAATGAATGAAAAACAGTATGAGATGAGAGTGAAATGCAGCACAGCACTTCCTTGACCAGTAGAAAAGAAAATTATCTACATGTGATGAGTGGATCAGCAGCTAAATACCACCTTCTTCAAAAAAGCACACATTCATATGACAATGGTAGGTGAGGTTTCATATTGTTCAATAAAAAGCTCAGCAATGGACTTTTGATCAGAAAGCTAGGACTTTTTATAGTAAAAATTTGATTTTGAAAGTCTTGCATTTCATCAGTCAGTTAAACTCAAAGATTAAGGCTTATTTTCAAAGCCACTTAACAATAATCAGACTATGACAAATACGTTCAGATGCAAACAGTGAAGTCTAGTAATCACAAGAAGGTCACTTGCTCTTTTCTACCTTCTTTTACCACAAATACATATTCTTTAGAAGGTAGATTGTCTTCTGACAGAATAAAAAACATGAATTTTGCTTTTTTTCTATTTAGCATTTATTTTTTTTCATATTTTTAAATGACATTTACAAATAAGCAGCACAGAAATTAAACAGTGATATCTGACAGTTTTTGTAAAAGACCAATTACTAAGGTAACCAAGTATTGTCATTCCCAAGATAAGACAAAGTAACTACAAATCAGAAACCATTGAAATATTACCAGCATATAACAATATCTTCTCAAATAATAAAAAAAAATAAAAATATTCTTTCCTTTTTCTTGATCTTGTTGAGCATTAGTCATTGAAAGCATTATATGTTAAAATTTTAGTCTCTAATAGATTGAATTACCTACCCTAGAGGAAAATTTCATTGCTTTGGCTGATTTTATTTGTTTTCTTATTTAAGGAAGAGAGAAAGTACAGACTCTGGCCACCTCAGTGCAGTATTTTATATAGCGATGAAGTTTCACACAGATTGGAAGGAAGGGGGCAGGTTCAGTTTTACAGTAGATAAATGCAGTTATCTTTCACCTCTGGGAACCCAGACTCAAACAATACTTTAAAGGTCAAAAAGAAAATTAGTTTTACGATGTCTTCATAGTCCCAGACTACAGCTAGAAAACCTGTGATGGGAATACTAAAAAGCCAGCTGTTTCAAGTGAGTTACGAGTGCATGTTTTACCTATATGTTTAAGCCTTTGAAGGTCCTAAGACCTTACATTTAACCTGAGATTACTGACCTGTGCTTTGACCTGTGCAGCTATTGCTTTTACTGAGAACAGTTTGGACTTGATTTCATGTAAAAAATATGTAAATCATATTGTTACCCAGCCAGCAACACCTACAATCACTAAAAAAAAATGGAGTCTTCATCACATCCTGCCAAACTCTCACCCGCTTTAGAAACAACATTTTATTTCTAAAAAATAATACATTGTCCTGTAAATAATGCAATATATACAAATAATTTTTACCTAACTGGGAGGTCTAGCAATTACATTGCAATTTCTACTTATAGTCCAACAGAGTCTTAGTCAGAAAAATCATTAACCATTTTTGTCCTAATATTTTTCCTTCTCATTTCGATATTTGATGCTGTTTAATGTCTCCATAACAAAAGTAAGCCTTCACTGAAATTCCTGGTAAATCATCTGCAATGTGAAAGATAAGCACAGCCTTTCTTACGGCCCTTCTTGACTTGTAACCTCCCTCCAAGCATGACTGATTGCATATGCTTACGGAAAAACTCAGCAGTGATGCTTCTCCCACTATATATTAAGCTTTTGACAGTCAGCAGCTCAGGGACTTGTTGAGGTCATCCATACACTACACTGCTAATGCATGTTAATAGATCTTTTTTTTTTTTTTTTTTTTTTTTTTTTATGAGTTTACCTAAATGATTTGGAACCCAGAGTTTTAGGTCCCCTCACAATATTCCTCTGGAGTGAGATAGCTGAAATTAGAGTTGTCCACCACATCCTACTGAAGTTGCATGCAATCTTGAAGACATGCTCTTAACAGGTTTCCTCATTTTTATTAATTTCATTTTCCAAAATTAAATGCTAATGCAGTAAATCCCAATAGGCTTCCTGGCTCCTGCAACAATGTTGAAATAGAGTATATTGTGGTGATTCAACACTTGCAACTTTTTTACACAAAACTTGAGCAATCTTAAAAATCATTCTTTAATAATACTATATTCATCACGTAAACATTACAAAAAGGTATAATGTCTTTTTTCACTTGAAATTGGACCATGTTATCTTCAGGATTGACTCAGAGCCTCCTCTGATATATTCAGGTCTAAGAGGTGGCTTTGGTGACCTTCTAAGTTAGCATGTTACCATAAAACAACTAACTTCGATTCCAACTTCAAGTTTTGGAATTTGAAAGACAAGTCATGTGAAAGGAATTTTCTTTTTTTATATCTTGTTTAAAAAAAAAAATTAATGACTTTTTTTTTCCATTATCTGGAATTCAGAATGGAAAACAAGAAAGACTTCTGCCTCTCTCCATAAACATAAGCAATTTTGTTAGTATCATAGAAGTGATATTCACCAATCATTCAATATAACAAACTGCATCGCCTGTATGATGTGTTGAAGGTACAAGGTATTCTTCTTCTATGCAAGGTATTCTTCTTCTATGCACTGCATTACACAGGAATTCTTAGTAGGCAGTTTCTCTGTGAGAATGGGCAATAATAAATGCTTCTTTTTTGCCAGCTGTCTCCACTATTGCTAGAACAGAGCTGTAAACAGCCTTCCACTGGTTTACGTTAAATTGATTTTCATACTCTGCTAAATTTTCTGGCAACAGGCGATTTGTGATCAAGGAATCACAATTAACAGCTGTTGGCCACACCTCCTATGGCTAAGCTACCTCCTGGTCTAAGCTCACCAGATGACACACCAGTTGTGAGGTTTCTTTTTGTGCTGCCGAAAGACTCATACTGAAACTTTGACATTTCTGAACTGTGTGGAGCAGTTCACATCTGTTACCTTTTCTTGGTCAGGCTTCAAAAACACTAATAGAAGTTTGAATTGCCCACTCTTCTAATCTTTGCTTATTAGTCTTTGTTTATAGAGCGATTTGATATTACCATAATAATCTCTTCGTTGTAAGGTTTGTCTTGGACTTTGCATATAAATACTGCACATATTTATTCCTCTATGTCTGTAAACACCATAAAGCCTCTACTGATGTAATTCAAAGCAATATTTTTTCCTTTTTATTTCCCCCCCATATACTAATCATAATTTGACTGCTACTTTCAAAAGAATCATGAAATATGCAACAACAACCAGTATGATTGAGCAAAGTGTTGAAAGAGAATAAAATGGTAATCACTTGAAGAAAGGAAGAGCAATATGTCTAAATTAAAATGCTGGTCAACAGAGCACAGAACTGACATTTACAAAGGTTATGTTTGACTGTAATAAAATAAATGGCAGCTTTTTGTGTACACAGTTGCCAATTAGCATTGCATATATGTCTCTCTAGGATACATTTATTTTTGCCTAATGATTCCTTCTTCAAAATGGAAAAATCTATTCTTAATATCCTGACTGAGGTAGATAACTAAGAATAACTCCCTCTCTCTATTTTTTTTTTTTTTTTTTTGGTGAGAATGTCACTAAAATTAAAAAAAAAATACAACAACTAAAATCATCAGAATTATTTGGAAACAGAAAGATCTAAATAATAGAAATTGAAAAATTGTAAGAAAATCTTATTTTCTGTAGATTCAAGTGAGACAAGGATGATTCCTTTTTAAAGTTGAACTAAAGCAAGTAAATTTTTTATTTATCTACTTTGAACTTCTCATTTCCATGAGGACTGCTAATGCAGACATGATTAATCTTGAATGATAGTTCTTAGAAACAGAAGAGAAAAATTATTTGCAAAAGCATTTATATTTATTGCAAAGCAACCATGTGGCTCCCCAGATGTCTGAATCTAGTGAATGATTCATCTATAATGGAAATTTTATTTCCTTCTTGCCCTTAATCAGGAAAAAAGCCCTTTCCAATTGAAATTCAAAAGGGACAGACTATTCCCTTACGACACTGGCAAAGAGCTGCTTTGCCTCAGAGGAGACGCAAAGGAGACATGCTTGCTTGCTCTCTCATTAAGCTGGAGTTTTGCTGAATGCTATGCAAACCCCATATAGAACATACAGTGGCCCATGACAAAACACATTCCAGGCCATATTCTTTTAATGATTTTGCAGTGCACATTAAATTCAAATCCTTACACTCACTCGTATGGAAGAAGGCAGGTATAGATAAAATGATCTTTTAGGTAAACTGATTATTTTCACAAGACAGGTAAAGGGCATCCTGGTTCTAGTCCTTTCTGTCAGGATAATTTGTACATTTTATATTAAAGTCATCATTGAATAAAATTAGAAGGGACATCAGGGCTCTCCTGCTGCCACCTGCATGCCTTGACCTCTAAAATTAAAATTCCACATAATTATATACATTCTGTCAGCAAAACCAGTTTCCTTCCTGTAATTTTTCCTGATAATTTTAACATTTTGGGCAGACTCAGACATATCACCCATAGCACAGTGCTACTGCATTCTCTGGAAAGGTGGAAGAGAAAGCTTTAGATGTCCTCTGGCTGATGCTGGTTTCATACAAGCTTTACTGTACCTCTTCTGTGGGTTCTCCAATTACATGCTTATTATGAGAAAGGTGCTTATCACGGCTTCCTAGACAATACCATTAAGAAAAATAAAACACAGTTGTGTTGATTTCTTTGGAATGAAGGGTTTCAATTCCTTCCCCAACAGTCCTGCCTGGATCCTGCTTATGCACTTATATCCATCCAAAAGATGGGCATGGTTTCAGACCCACTTGAAGCTTCCATCTTTCCTACTGGCAGGCCCTAGCCGGTTTCAGTGGCTGATTCTGGTTTACAAAGAACTCTCTGCTTGCATTCAAATTAATACAGCTAAAAATTTGTTTTCATGACCTGATTTCTTTTTTTTAATAAAATCAATGTCTGCTTTTTCACCTTAAAAAAAAAATTCAATGCATTCAAATTCAGTGACTCTTATGTCACTATGATTACCTCTACTTATTGATTTTTAAGTTGAAAAGTTTGTAAAAGCTAAAAATACCATTAATATTTCAGCAATATTTCGTTTTTTTTGAAAAGGGGCTCGATATTCTGCATATTGATAGATCCAATCCACAGGCTTGAATGGGGTGTAGAGACACTCTACTATTCCCCTAACTCCTATTTGGAAATTCTTTATGGTTATTTATATGAAGTACATTATCTAAGCAAATATAAGTTTCATTCTAATATGTTTTAAATGAGGCAGTTTATATGATAATGATTTAAGCCTAAGGTATCTCAAATCTATAGCAAGCATTTCATTGGCCCTTATTTACATCTAGAACACTAACAAACTGCTTTAATTTATTGTCAGCTAAACTTGCTGGCAATATAAATGTATTGGCATATGTAATAAAGGAAAAATCAAAGAATTTGCCCTCATCTCTGCAAGGAAAGAGTTTAGAATTCAGTGATGAAACAAGCTAGAAATAGCTTTTTTTTCTTCTTTTTTTTTTTTTCTATTTTAATCAATGAAGATTCATATAGCATTTATCCCAGAATATCCTACTTAGAACAACAGCAATGCAATCCAGTGTGAATTTTTGCCCCGTATCAGAACCAAGATCAATGAATATATCCGCAGTTTGAAACTGTGTTGAAATTATGGCCCCACAATGCATTATATGGATACAGATATCAATGAAAGATATGCAAATCTTTTCAAGTTGCTATTCTTTTAAGAAGTGAACGTGCAGTCAGAAACAAAATATATAGAGATTTCATATCAAGAACTGTAGCTCATCAGGAATTGCCAATATGAACTCCTTATTGTCAAGATATTCCTAACTTCTATCAGAAAAATTACTTGAGAATGGAAGACCTTCAAGATTATTTGAGGGTGTCCAAAAGACCTTGAGTGCTGTTACTGTATTTCTCAACAGGAAATGTATTCCCTCAAACTGCTTCTATTTTTTTTTCTAGACTTACATTGCAATGCTAAGCATAATTTAAAGATAGTTGGAGACCTATATGGCTGTATTTATGTAGCTTTTCCATAGAGAACAGTTTCTCAAAAAAAAAAAAAAAAAAAATCTAATAGTTTCTTTCAGCATTTTGACACACCCACCAGGAAGAAATGTAAACCTGAGTTTTTTTCCCCACATATACAAAGGGGCTCTGATGCTACATTTCATGATCAGGTGCCAAGACATCCTCCTTATCTAAGAACTGGTACGTACAAAGCTTCTCAGTTGATGCATGCTGAGGTACTTTGCATATCTCTTCTTGGAAGACAGTTTATCCTTGACAGAGTAATGATCACAATGGAGAGGATCCTGCAATCAGAAGACCAGCTTACCAACTAGACCATAGATTTCATAGCTGCTACTCATTTCCAATGGCTGCTACTTAAACATTGCTATTAGTAATTTCATTAGTTTTAGCATGAATAGATGACTCTAAGTGGGACTGCAAAGTGGTACTGCAAACTAGTGATATCACATGCAAAACTTAAAGCAGCTCAAAAAGATATAGATAATTTCTACTCTTTCCAAATCCAAAGTCCCCAGTCAAATGATGTGAACCTTGCCTACATACATTAAAAATAGGAAAGGAAAATCATGATGTTCTATTCTACATTTTCACCATTACTGTTGATTTTGAAAGAAACTATTAGCAAATCTACTTCTATCAATTCTTAAGACTCACTTCTGAGGAGAAAAATAATGTTTTAACCCAGTACCTCTTTAGACATTTTCCTGGACAGGAGAAATGCCATTATTTTTTTTCTATTTGGAGTGTTGTGTACTTTTTTTTCTTCCTCTATCCTCCTCCAAACTGTTTGATTGTGTAGAGTTAATTTATCAAACCAAAGGCTTAGGATCTGCATCTGCTTGTCTCTGCCCCTCATTTTCAATCAATATTGATGAGAAAAGGATCAGGATCATTAAGTTCCTGAAATTTATGCAAATAAAAGCTTTAGGGTAGAAGACATAAATAGCTTTAGAGAAAAAAAATGTTACCAGATTATCTCATATCTACATCAGATATCAACACAGAGAGAAAATCAACACATGGACGGCTCTAGGAAAGCAATCTTTATAAATTCTGCTTCTTAGAAAATTGCCTAGTGCTACTCCTAAATAAAAAAGTACTCAGAGAAAGAACCATGGTTTTTCCTCAGGTCAGTGTGAAGTAACAAAAATGTACATGTATAGTCACAGTGGCATGCAATATTTCTTGTAGACAGAAGTCTAAATTCAGTCTTCTGGGCTAGTTTTCCATATTAAAATCAATCTAAAGCTTCAGACTCTCATAGTCTGCAGTTACCTAGGTTTTCAAAAGTTCCATTTACATCTGTAAAAGGTGTCTTAACCTTCTTTATTCTTCTAACAAGAATAGAATGTCAAATTCTCTTAGGTACTTTTGAAATTTTATTAACAAAATAATACAAGCTGCATATAGGCTTTTCAAGTGACAGTATAGAGGAAAAATGCAACATAAAACAAATCAGACTTGTGAGCACACACACTAAAAAGATGAGGTTCAGTCCAGGTTCCACACAGCAGATATAGACCCTCACTGCAACAAAGCAGAGTTTGTATAGTGCAAAAAAATAGAAATGATCTAAAATGTCTCATCAGGGATACAATACAAATGACTGACAGAGTCTCATCCTGATTCATGTTGCTAGTGCACACAGCAGTCACCTGAGATTTCAGTAAAGCAGCAGCTGTTTATCAGCATATGCCACCAGGCACCCTATGTACTAACAGCTGCACTCTAGTAGTCTTTGTCATAACTAACATATAGACATAAATTAAACTTTTTAAACAGACCCTTCAAAGCACAGAAAAGCCTTCAGCCATAACTTTAAAGTCTTCCACTATTATGACGTGTAAAAGAGAAAAACAAAATGTGTAGGTTGTCCTTTCCTGTTGTCACTATTTTTCAGGAACAACTATGAGTAGCCATTGAGTCTGAAACACTGAGGTTGACTCTGAATTGCAGGACTTGCATCTAAAATTGGGAGAATCTAGTTTCAAAATCATTCTTGTTAATACAGCATTTTGTCACTTTTATCAATCTGGCCCTTAGTTTTTATTACAAATGCTCTTTTGTTGTTGCTGTTGCTTTTATCTTCCCACAGAGAAAAAACTTAATCTGTGAGCAGCAGGAGTAAGCAAACACATTTCAGAGATTTCTAAAAAGTGTGGATTCTCTGATGTATAATAAAGAGTACACATACCTTTTTTGTTTGTTTGTTTGTTTGTTTAGTAGGAGAACTAGTTTGCCTGGCCATTAATTTTAATGAAGCTCATGGCAATAAAATATATTGGGCATTTCCACTTTAGGTCAAAGTGGTAAACAGGTTCCAGAGTCATTAAGTGGTGACTTGATGCTGAGAAGATTGATAGTCAGAGTACATTTTCACAGATCACACAATAAGAATTGGAAGGAAGAAAAAAAAAGAGTTTCCACTGAGCTAATCAACATGGATTTTTCTCAAATTTTTTAACTTGAACTCCTTGGATGAATATCTACTTGATCATGACAGATGTGAGTCTCTTAATAATTTCATAACTAACTAGGCTCAGCCCCAACTAACCCCCCAAAAAGCCAAAAATAATTTATGGCCCTCAAGTTCCAGAGAGTAAAAGAGAGTGACCCTTCATTCCCCCAAAAAATTTTACAGTATGCAGGCATCAGAGACTCTGTTAGGGCAGAGCTCTTGTAAATACCCCAAGCATGCGCAGATATCAGAGTCTGAATCTTTTTAGGGATGGTTGCTTCTCAACCAAGGATCAGAGGTCTACAGGAGGCAAATCTTCCTTAAAGCTTAAAGTATTATTTAACACAAAACTAATAATCACAGACCAATAAAGCAATAATATGAACTCCTCCAGTATTCCCTCTGACAGCTTCGACAAATGTTTGGAGAAGTTTGTGGGCTTTGGAAATGGCAGATTTCAATTTTGTAAGCAGAAAAATTTAACCAACTCTGCTAAATGATAAAGAACTTTACTAGCAACAAGAAAAAGATATCAAGCAAGTAAAACTTAAAGAATAAAACAAGTCCTTTAATCCTGGCAATCTTAACTGTAAGAAAGCATACTCTAATAGCCTAGCATACATTAATGCCTAGTTTGGATACCATTTGCAGGTATTTTGAAAGTCTTACCAAGATACATTATTTTTTTTCCCCTTCCTCTTTGCAGAATTGAAGCATTCAAAACCTTGGCACGTTTCAGAACCTTTTGAATATGGCTGCCTTCCAGTTGGTTAAAAACTCCACACATTCCCAGCTGGCCAATTAAGTTTCTCAGACTCTCAGTAAGATTTTCCTTAATTTAGTAACAAGTGAGAAGACTCTGAGGAGGATGCACTGTAATATATATCACACATTTTTTTTTTTTCCCCCTAATTTCAGCAGTTCTTCCAGGCTCTGCAAGAAAACAAATTGACTTATTCCCTTTCGCACTGGTAGGGTGACTGACATCACATTTATTATTAGGTCCATTTCAGCTTGAGCTGTTTTTGTAATAGGCTTACAGCTGGCATTACGCTGAGTATTAAGGTGGACCTATGCTTTTCAGAAGTATTTGGTTTCAAACAAAGCAACATTGGAAGATTCAGCCCAGCATAACTATTAATGTTTGACTTTGCTATTATTATTGCATGCACTCCTAAGGCACTCTTCACAGTCTATCTGCTGTGCCTCTTGCACACCATTCTGTACTAGAGAAGGGGAGGGAGAGTGAGACTTTCCTGTCCTTTCTTTTGGTTGGAAATGCTACCTTAATAAAAATGACAAATTCAAGTGACAAATTCGTGTAGTATCAAGGATACAGCATCAGGAGCAGTCTAGCATCCCATGACAAGAAGATGATTACACAGGGGCAAGTTTGACATAGTGTCATAAGTGAAGAATAACTTCCATTTTTCTGACAGCAACAAATTTTCACAGAAGCATATATACTAGAAAAAAAATCCCTCTTTCTGGGAGCCAGTGCATCCCTGTCATCAAAGCTCCTAATCTGTGTTTGCAAACTGAAACAAGCCACATGAAACTAGGTCTCATGTTACTAAGTATTTGCAGAGAAGAAATGACTGATCTGGAAGCTGCAGAATGGAACAAGAGTACAGAAAAATATAAATTATTGCTATTATATCATAGGGTGGAATTTTGTCTTTTCTTCAGAAATAAGGTAATATTAAGGACAAAAATAATACATTCTTTTCCTAGACCTAAATTGTGTTTCTAGAAACAGAGGAAAAGTATTTGTGAAATCACTTGTTCATAAAATAAGCAAACAAAAGGACTATTTGCCCAATTGTTAGTGAAACTTTTTAATATCTTCAACTTCCTTAGACTCACCCCAGTGATAATTTTTCTATCAAGTAGAGTTTGAGACAGAGAAAGAGATTGAAATTACTGGCTGATGGAAAAAAGCAGGCATGGGGATCACAGGATCAATAGATCATGGAAGGCACAGAGATGGACATTACTTCAAGAGAAGACAGGAAAGGTAGCAACTCCTCAAGCATAGAGGCAAATCCTATGTCTTGTACCTCTGTCACTTGGGATCTCATAGTACAATACTTGCTTCTTGAAACTGAGATTTTCCCTTCCACACTATTCCAGTAAATATGCTGACCTTGCAGTTTGTAGTACCTCACCAAAATATGCCATCTGTCTAGCACATAGGTAATGGATTAACAAGAGGATCCTCTACTCCCTACTTATGAGATAGAGTCCAAGAGAATATATTTGAACAAATATTCAATATCCTTGCTTTACCATGCCTTTATTATGCACACCCTCTGTAATATTTTTCCATCTTCTAAATTTGAGATGATGAAGTTTGCTACAGACACAATGCAACACTACTTCCACATCAGAATCTCCCCTGCCATGAAATCTGCTGATCTCTGTTGATCTTTCTTGCCAGTGGACTGTGGATTTGCCAGTGTGAAGTTCCTCAAGGATAAGTATGGGAACAAATCAGATCTCAAATGTTAATTAGTGACTTAATTGCTAACATTGGCATGTATGAATTACACACTCTGATGACACATAGGTGGAAGGCACCTTTAATGCATAGTGGGATCAAACTATTTCTCAGAAAGAAATAAGCACCCTCTGAAGAATGAAGTACCAAAAATGATATGATTCAATATAGTAGCATATAAAGGCAGGTATTTTAAAGTTAGTATTTTATTTCTTTGAAAAGAATTTCTTATACCACCTGGATGCCTAACAGCCTGAATAAAATACATCAGAAGACAGACTTAGATTAGTCAGAAATGGTTTGAAAACCATCAGGATGATGCAATCACAAAAAATAACAAATAGAATTATAAAATCTATCAGGGGTTTCCAATAAAGATTAGAAACTAACACCATTACATATGGTATTGGTTAGTACTCAATTAAAATATTAGGTACAAATCTAATCACATATACCAAAGAAAGTGTAATTCAAACTGGAGAAGGATCAAAAGAAGAGCTAGTCAAGGAAGAAAGGACATGTCCAGGAAGAGCAACAAAAAATTGGCTGAGAAGAATCCGAAAAACTGAAGTTTCAAGTGGAATACAATTGCTCACTATAAATATATCAAGTAGATAATTACGAGGAAATGGAGAATTAAAAAAAAAAAAAAAAAGGATTAATTGCATCCAGGAGCAGTATTACTACATGCAAAAAACCCTTCTTTGTCTATGTATAGATACACTTAAACTCTCTTTCTATATATATACCCACACACACAAATACATATACACTGAATACAACAAATCACTGAAGCCCAGGCGTTAAAACAAAGTTCCTAGCCATCATCTGATGGAGCTTTTCAGAAGATAGCTCTGATAGGAACTGCAGAGATAAAAAAAATGGATCATAAGTGAGTAGAAATGTTAAATAATTTTAATATCTCAGCATTTCTAAGCGCTCAGCAGTAGATTCGGTTTTCACATGGTCTTTTCCAGTTCGATATCCCCTATTTCTGGGAATCTTCTCTTTGACAAATGATCTCTCATAGCAAAAACAACTGCTTGTTCCAGTAAGAAAGCACTTAGATCACGAAAGCTTTATTATTAGCTCTATGCACTCTTGTAAAGGAAAAGAAGGAAATAAGGAAGAAAATGCAATTTGCAATTGCATTGACTCATCATAATGCAAAGACTCATCACAGTGCGAAGACTCATTACAGTGCATTTACCATTTAAGAGGAACATAGATTTCCCTGTTGCCATTTTGAGCAAAGTATAGTAGCTGAGCTATGACAAATCACACTGAGATTTGCATTCAGTAGAGAAGCTTCAATAAGTTATTAAACTGAGCAGGTAAAAGCTTCCAAAGCTTCAAGTGCTATAACAGAGACCTGCTTTAAGCCCATAGTGGTAAGATATCACACATATTGTCAAATAAGATCCCTAAAATTGAATCAATCACCTGTGTTTGGCACTGGAAGGAGGTTCTACCACAGGTCAAGGATAGAGAAAGACTGTACAGCTCAAATTAGCTGATGTGCCCCTTGCAAACACTCCAAATTCAGTTGGTAGTTGTGAATGACGGTTCATTTCATACCTACAATCTTAAGGCCATTTATTCTTCACTTCTTGAGCATCCTCTATTCACATCTTGCTGCAATCTCAAACTAATTCTGCTGAAAGGTTTATTGCCCTAGCCACTCTGATTAACAAGCTTGGTGTGATTCAGTTCAAAGTTCTAAGCCAGAGGTTTTCCTTCCAAGATGAGACAAGTTTGTTTTTAACTGCTCAAATTTACTGTGAGATGGTGTAATTGCATTTTGAATTGTCTTCTGACTAAATAAATCACCTGCCTGCTTTTGTTTATCAGTTTTGCCAAGATCCTTACAAATCTATTCTGATATTATAATGCTATTAAATCAAAAGACTGGTTGGCATGCTGTTTGAGGCTTTGTTTAAATTTATGCTGGTTAAAACTCTTCATCAAATATAGAGTAACAGCTACAATATCCTGCAACATTACTTTTGAGTGTGAACATATGTTCTTTTTCCATCAATTGGCCCTGCTTAGACAAGTGCATACCATCATCTAATCTATCTGTTTTGGGTTAAATATAAGATGACTCTTAGAATTTCATTCTAATCTCCCTATTGGCCTCTCCTGGACTGTGCTAGAAGTAACACTGAGGCAACGAGAAAAGAAACAGGAGAAAAAGGTATTAAGAAAGAAGTACAATGACACAGAAGACAGTAGCTGAAAAAGTAAAAGATGAACATTAGCAAATATATCAGGAGTATCTGAGAAAGGAGGAATACATAGACACAAAGAAATTATCTCTGGAAAGAGAATGGGAAAATGAAGCCAATTAAAGTTTTTCTTTCCTATTAACTATCTTTCCTATCTTTCTCCTCCTACATACTTCAAGC
This sequence comes from Nothoprocta perdicaria, assembly GCF_003342845.1. Lineage (NCBI taxonomy): Eukaryota > Metazoa > Chordata > Aves > Tinamiformes > Tinamidae > Nothoprocta > Nothoprocta perdicaria. The sequence continues at coordinate 877,194 of NW_020455497.1, read as the reverse complement.
TTCCCCCCCCCCCCCCCCCCACTATTTATCTGATGGAAATATAGGTACAGAAATAAATGCCTAAATTTACAACTAGAAGGAAACAATTACAGCTGTTAATGATCTGAATGTAGTATGAATGGTAGGCAAAGGCTAAGAAGAAAAAGTTAGGAAAGGCATACTGAATAACTCATAAAGGACAGTGAACTCTACTTACATCATAGAAACACAAAAAAAAAAAAGAGAAAATATTTCATATAAACTAAAAATAAATATTACTGAAACCTGATATTGAAGCTAACTATAAACTTTTATGTATGGAAATCTAGCAGTTGATTTTCACAGATTCACTATAGGGAAGACATGTTGATCAGAATACAAGAATAGATCAATTAATACATTTAACAGAATTAATTTATTCAGAACTTGCAACAGTATTAATTTGATCAAAAATATTATTCAAAAACACCATCTTTTCAAAATACCTTTTTGACTTCCTTAGTTTGATGTACAGCTTGAATATTCTTGATAATATTCAAAAGAACAGAGAAACAAGAGACTTACATAACTAATAAATTAATCAGGAGAACAGCAAATATGGAAAATGAAAAATGGGAAGTGCTTCTGCAAAGGTTCGAGAAATGTGTATGTATAAATAAATGTAATCCTCTATTTATAGGAAGCAGAGATATATATTTACGGGAAAGGGAGACACATAGTCAAGCATATCTTAAAGGAAACTTATATATCCTAACCAAAGGGAACACAAGGATACATTTATGATGGGCCTCCAAATGTCAGAAGTGCTGACTATCTTATATGATGTTAAAAAGGAGAGTGAAATAAGGGAAGTGTGGATAAATCAAAAGATAACTGTTCACTTGATCCAGAGGCAGAGATACCACTTACAATGAAAAAATAATGAGTAAGCTACAGTTTTGCTTCCATTTGAATGTCTCCTTAGACAAGACAAAGTGAATGGATGCCCTTTGAGGCAAACCCACCAGAGGTGTTAATTAGACGCAGGATCAAAACAACTTCTTGGAATTTTTAATTATGAAACCAAGCAAATTGCCTGCAGATAAGGAGACTAAGTAGCAAGAGAAAGCTTGTAAACTGCTGAATACTGAATTTAATTATCTAAGAGTGTGCAGAGTGGAATCCTATTCTGAACTACAGGTGAAATGATGAAATACTATTTAATAGAAGATCTTCCTCAACCTTTAGGACAGTGGCTTGTCAGACATCTCACAAATCACCTGCCTTCTCAATTCTAATTACATATTAAGCTACCAATAACAGCACAATGTTCGCAGTAATACTTTATGTGTTTTAGTCACTGCTAGGAAAAAGTAGACTCTACTCTGTGCTTGATTCTAATTTTTGTTAGATGAGAATTCCTGGAAAACATGCAAGTTCCGTTCTCCAGTAAGGTCTTTGTGATCTGCAAATCATAGAACCTCTCATTCAAAATTATAATTTAAGAAAAATTATATACATAGAACAAAGTAGAACTAATGTTTTAATGTTTTATGGGGTTCTAATGGGGTTATGGGGTTAATGTTCTACTGTTTTTTGGGGTTATGAGGTCATCAGGTACTGTAGTCAAATACTGCATTCATTTCCATCATGTTATTGGCATCATACTAATTTTGTCAGCTAACAGTCTGACTGCTAGCTCTGAAAATACATAAAGAAACACTTGTTGTACATATTGAGGCCAATACATGTGATAAAAGCTGGAATCCATATAATTCCAATACTGATTATCAGAAGATTCACTTTAGCCATTCACTTGCACACTATATATTCTAAAATATGCTATTAAATCGTCAGTAATTTTCTATTGAGAGAAATCAAATTCAATTGAATTTGGTTTCAATTTAGAAATTAGAAATGAATTTGAAATTGAACCAATAAGTCTCATTTAGAAGAACTCATTTAGGAAAAACTCATGAAAAAAAATGTAAGTTAAGTATGCTCTGACTATAATGAGGTAAGGAAGGCAAATCACACTTGATTTTTGGTACAAATGTCCAAAATTCACCCTTTCTGAGAGATATTTAAACCAGGGAAACTATGGTTACGACTAAAGCAAATAGATTTAATATTGTAATGTAGCTTCAAAATTTTAATTCATATCTTACTAGGACTTAAGCAGTTTGTAGATGGCAGCTGTATCAAATGTAAAACATTTATAAATTGAGTAATTAAGCAGACACAAATTGATATGAATGTGCTAATATCATTTGCATTTGCATGCAAAATTGCTCATTTTTAAACTATAAAAATACTTTATTTGATTACTGAACTAATTAACTCAAAGACAGACAAGTGTAATTTCACAAGGAAAACTGGACTCTCGTGGCTCTGTTTTCAGAAGTCTTGGGAATCAAAAGTATTTTTGTTACCTTTGCATCAGCTGACCAGTCCATCAGAATCCTCACTCAGAAATTAAAAGCATGTTACACAGGTAACTCCCAAAAGGCAGGCTGTGTCTTTCCAGAAACCAAGAGAATTCAAAATACAATATATATGAGGAAGGACCTACAGGAGCTTTGTGCTCTTCCAGTGAGGAAGGTAGAATCTGAGTAGGTAAAATGGCAGCAGGTGTTTAATTTATGAACCCAAATTCCTTCAGAATCTTCCACTTGAGAGATTTAAGCAAAATAAATACATAATCTGACTTCCAAATTTTTAGCACTGTGTTCTCAGTTCCAATACCTGTTTTCTCAATAAGAAGATGCTTCTGCATGCCAGGACATAAAGGCCATACGCTGTCACTTCAAGTAGCTAGTCCCTTCCCACTGCCTATTTCCCTCTCATTTCAGAGAAATGAATGGTACTAAATAATCATTTGTAGTAGTCGTTCTGGCTGTATAGTTTAGGAAGTATGAGATTTTCAAAGCTATGGAAATGTAGTTTAAGGAGATGCAGCTTTCCCAAAGGATGAATTTGCAATGACAACCAAAATAACCACTATATAGCACCAACAGGGCCAAATGTCACCCCAGAAAAAAAACATATTTGTGAAATCAAAATTTAATTAAAGCAGTATGTTGTTAGAAGCAATGGAAGCTTCCAAATGCCACAAACTTACACAGATGAGAACCACCTCCTCTTCAGTTTCAAAGTCGTTTTACCTTTGCCTGTTCTTAGCTACCTGTGAAAACACTTTGTGGCTCAACTAGGATGATACACAGCACCACAACATTGGTCCAGTGATCTAGAAGTGGTAAATGTAACATATGTAGTCAAAGACTTTTCAGAGGGAGTCCTTTGCATAAAGGAAATATATTTTACTCAGCTTTTTTTGCTAATAAGTTTCTCTAAATCCCTTAGAAAATAGACATGTACTGTAAACTTTTCCTTTTTTAATAGTAAACTCCCTGAACAATTCGTAAACCAAGCATAGTCTTTGTTCTTTAAATGGAAAAGGGAAAACCAATATGCAATACCAAACCAATGATAGTTTAAGCAGATTTCAGCTTTCAGCTACCAGCCAGTTCTATGTGATTTCTTAGCTATTGAACATTACATTTCTTACATTTTTTACCTTCTTACATTTCTTACCTTCACTTTGAGTCTGATGCAGTTGAACATATTCAATTTTGATTGAATAAAAAAGAACCTGTCCATTACGCAGTAAGAAAAAATGATGTTGTTGGTGGTAAGCCTGAAATGAAGTGTACAGGCACTTCACTGCTGGGGGTCATATGAGCAGGCAGATAGATCTGCAATAACCATTTCTCAATTTTTATTATTCCCTCAACAGTATGACAAAGTTCACCTACTTTCTTCTTGTGCTTTTGAGTATTGAAAGTTAGTAATTTCCATTAAAGGCTATTTTTTTTTTGTTGTTGTTTTTGTGTTTTTAAATCTTTCTGTTGTTTCCAAGATGCATAAGCATGCCAGGGAGCCACAAAAGACACTTCACATTTCTCAAAAAAAAAAAAAGAAATAAAAAAAAAAAAAAGCAAGCTTCAAGAATCAGTTAGGAATTAACGAGTATTAGAAGAAGTAAGACAGCTTAATTCAAGTAGAAGACAATTCCTAAATTAAGTGCTGAATGCAGTTTCTCCTACTTCCCTTCAACTTTGAAATTAACGGAACTCTGTTCCTGTACCTCAACAGGTCTGAAATAATTTCCTAGAATCCAAATCTGGAGCAGGATTAGCAAACACAGTGTGGTTATTTTGAATTACACAATCTGCCATGAATAAGAAATTCTTAAATAAAAATAAACATAAAAAAGAAAAAAAGTTTCAGAGCAGATCTGGGCGCATTATTTTCTGACAGACTGTTTTCTATTAGAAATATATATTCATTGAAGTAATACTTCCCAGGAAGAAATGTTTTATACAACTTTTCAGCAGAGAAGTTAAAATACTTCATCCCAAGTATGACAGAGCATTTCATTTTTATGTTAGCATGATGGTAGTTTTATGATATTATTTCTATTATTTTTATGGTAAAGTAATTCAATGCACAAGCCAGAGTTAACAGAAACATGAGCTATTCTTCCTCTAGCTTCAATAAAATGCAATGTAATATGATTTTATTAATTTTCTAATTTAATTTCACAATCAGATCTAGTTCAAATTTTAAGAATTTAAAGTATTTAACTTTTTAAATAGCATAAGAATAAGAAGTCAGAGGAGAATGGCTGTAGTCAAACAGTTACATCAGCCTGACTCAACAACAACAGCAGCAAAAATTAGATTCTGGAGGTCATGAGATTAGGTCTCAGAATTTTTAGCAGGAAATGATCCCTAACTGGGTTATAGCTAATTTAATGAGACCAGTTCATTAGAGATAAGTAAGTAAAAAGATGGAGGTAGATTGAGGTGAACAAGTTTTGAAGACTACAGGAAGGAGAGTGTCCTCTCTATCCCCCCATCCTGAGGTGTTTCCAAAAGCTTCCAGTGACTTTTCCAGCTCCCTTTCATAAGAATCTCAGCCAAGAAAGGTGATAGTTTTTATGGGATTGCACATGAATGGACATGCAGAGATTGGGAGAGTTTATTTAAATAATCTTTAGTAATTTACACAAAACCTCAATGCAAAATCTAAAATCCTTTTTAAAAACAAAAAGTAGAACACCCTACAACTTGTTAAAAAACTAATAAGCATGGCACTCAAAATGATTCCTAATGATTCAGATTTCTGTCAATAATTTGACATGAAGGAGACTGCTGTTTTAGATGTCTGATTAAAATTTGCAATTGAATTTTAAGTTGAACTTACATTGCAAACAACATGACTACACTATAGAGTGATAAATCCATTCTTAGAATCCATTCATTGAGCTAATACAGATAAAACAACAGTAAAAAAGTGTCAATGCAACATTAACATAGTAACTCACCGCAAATTTACTAAGAATATAATGGGTCCTTCTGGACTTTAAATCCATGACGAAGATCTTCACTGCCTTTGCTCCCTGATAGCTTGTTTACAGATGGCATTCACCACTTATTCCTTTAGTTTTCTATCTCAACAAACTCAAACAGTTTGCATGTAAATTGTATTGCATACAATAAAGTGAACTGATGTAACTCACTTTGCTAAAAACCTGGAAAACTTTAGGCTAAAACATTTCATTTCCTGAAATGCAAACTGCAGCCCCAGTCACAAGACCGTTTTGCCTCCCATTTGCCCACTGAGGATGATCATAAGACAATACTTCATTATTCATTCTTGAATTTTAGATAAAATATCTTTTGAATTGTTTTTAATCACTGACGGAGCTACTTTCATTCATTCACTTCCTCTTCTCATTCTTTCTTATTCCTTTTTTGAAACAAAAGCCGTGGAAATTCCAAGGAATTCCACTTTGCACAAATATGAAAATGAAACATAGGCTAGCAAGTATGAAACTGATGAATTTAGTTCCCTGCAAACACTGACAACATCCCAGACTTCTGTAACAGACTTCATGGCTTTTCTAAAAACTCCACAATAATCTAATAAATTATACTGTAAGAGTGATGAATTTGTCTCTAGGGAAAAATGGATAACACTTTTTAAGCAATAGCAAATCAATCAACAAATGTAGATTAGGAGGACAGATTTTATTTATGAATTCAGCTTAAAAATATAGAGATTATGATTTTACAGATATAGAAACATTCCATCATGATATCTTAGAAAAGCAAAATATATTTTATTATCTTCTTTCAAACAACACTATAGGAAGAGATCTAACTTTTTAAGAACTGACTTTAAAGAACAGTCCTTAACACAATTTCAGAAAGCAAATGATCTTCATTTGACATTAAACAACTGGCTTTCCTATATCCAATTTTAAATAATACCCTGAGTATAATATCCTGAGACTAAAAGATCCCTTACTGATGTCTAACTAACTAAAATTTGGTTTAAGAGTTGGCATTGTTCCACAAATGAAAAGAAACACAAAATCCCACTCAAATGAAGGGAAGGCAAATACTGAATATAACACATTCAAGCACTAAATTATTGAAAACCTGGATGGACTATTAATTATAAAACCGAAATTCAGAGAGAATTAGGTAAGAGCATAACGAAGATAATTTTTTTCACCTTTCTGTGTTGTCCTGACTCTCTTCATCACGTATGATAACTTATATAGTGAAGAAAGGCAAACCTGGTGAGTAGTAAGTTAATAGTGGCTATTTTCAAAATCTTATAGGCTGCAATACTTTCTCTGAAATCCAGTGGCAACATGCATTAAAAGACTTTTAACCAACACTGAAACTCCGATTTTCATCTCATAGTTTCCATTACTTTTGAGGTTAGAAAGGAAAGTTTTATTTGTCCAGTGTGATATTCTGACATAACACAGGCTAGAGAGCTGGTAAAAGATCCACATATTAATTTTCAACTGTCATTCTGAAGGAAAAAAAAAATGCTTTTGACATACTTCATGAATAATGACTCATTCTGGTCCTGCAAGTTGGCCAGCTGCATATGATATAAAAGATAGACATGTTCTGCACTGTACCCCTGAACTCAAAATCTCTAGTGCTCTCCTTGATGCTGCATATAGATACTCATCTGTTAGGACACATGCCAATTATAAAGTATTCAAAAGATAAGTATGCAAAAAGTAACCATTTCTCTCTAATGTATTCTAAAAATGATGTCCTGAATCCCGAAACATTCCTCCAGGTCAAATATATTCTTAAACTTGCCTTGCAAACCTTGCATGCCTGCAGCTGCTGTTCTCTCTAAGAACACAAAGAGAGCAGAGAAAGAATACAGTGCAGAGATGAAAGTTGGCTTAGAAAGAAATAAAGCATCAAGGATGAAAAAAAAAAAAGCTGTCTTATTAACTACATAATTATATTATTTATTTTCAAGAATGCTCCTTTTGAGTTGTAAGTACCCAATCTTCCAGCTACTTGGCAAACAATTTGAAGAACAGTAAGCACAATGAAAGCACTAAAAAAAATTCCACTCTTGTTGCAGAATTCTGATCCTTTTCAAGCATAAAGCTCTCATGAGCATTTCAGAGGAAATCAAATCATGCATTCTCTGCAAATACTGATAGCCATATTGAACTCAGTGGTACTAAAAGCAGACTTTGGGTTCTCACTGGACTATACTTGCTTCAGGAAGATGCCACAGCAGTACTTCATATTTGTTTGGTTAATTAAATATAAAATGTACAGCTGGTTCTCAGTGCTTCTGAAACAATAAATTCAACTGACACTAAAGTATGCTCACCAGAAAACAGAAACATTGTTGCACTTCTGAACTGTAAAGGTATTTAGTGTAACTTGCGAATTGATTAAAAAAAAAAAATCAATACCTCCCCACCACCTCCTGGCAGGTTTGTCGTTTAATATGACACTGCCTCCCCTGTCCTGGAAAGCCTGCAGAATTGACAAATACTGGGATAACTAAAAACACTAGCAGCCTAAATAACGTGTTTTATATATAAAGACACAACAACTATATTATATACAGCAGAATTACTCTGTTATAACCTTTTACAATGCAATAGAAGACATAGTTTAATTTAACACCTATAGTCATCTAGCGTAAGATATGTGTTTATATGTATGTAGTCCTTCATACATTTCAATTAGGAATAATTTAAAATGACATCACTCCTCCTCTTCAGCAAAAGGAAAACTATGGGGCTTTTTCCCACTTCTTATTGAAGGCCATCAATCAGTTACTAGTGTGAAGTTTATCAGAGCTTGCAGAATTTCTGTTGAGAGAATATGTGAACAGAAACATTAAAGAGTTTTCCATGCACTCAAGTAGCCAAAAATAAAATAACGCGCCAACTCCTTCCAACAACCTTGGCCAAATTACATTTAAGTACAATGCTGCAGTGAGCTAACTCTACAGTCCATGCAGGCATCTTTTGTGTACATTATTTCAGAGTCTATCTCGACAAAGTTGCTTAAAAAATATCATTTTTCACTTCTTTTAAATGAACTATTAACCTTTTCTCTTGATCATGTCACTTATGAAATTGCTCCCTCTGAGAGAAATTGGCATATTTTAATGTAGTATTAAGAACAATCAATTCTGGATAAAGAAGCATGTACACTGTAGATCTAGATTACAGGGATTTGAGTAGCTCAGTATCGAAAAGAATTCAGGGCTTCAGTGATTGTTATTCAGTGATTTTCAATCCTCTGAAGCTTCAGATACCTTCTCCCACAAAGCTACAACTGTTTCTTCCCACACACATACAACCTCCTTAAGTGAATTGGCTGTCTTTACTAGACAGCCTCTGGCCATATGAATGCATATGACTCTGAACTAGAACAAACAAGACACCAGGCCTCAAAAACTACCCAAACGCCTCACATAAATGGTCATAATGAGATGCCTACAGAAACATTCCAGCCATTCCTTGCCATTACAGCATACTAATACTTTAACAGATACACAAGGAAGAAACAAGAAAACAACATTGAGAAAATACATATTTTTTTAAAAAAGTAGTAAAATAAAACAGGAAAAGAAGTGACTTTGCTGCAAACTAATGTGAAATATGAAATATTAGTCCATGTATATTCATTTTATAGTTAACTATATACAAGAGGTAAATACTTCAAAATTATTTCATTTTCTGGATGTCATTCATTTCTTTTCGCTTAACATTTATTTAATCAACATCATGTATCTTATGGATCAGGTACAATACAGCAACAAAGAACATAAATCCCAGCAGAGAACCTTAGCACTGAAAAGTTTACTTAAAAATGCTTTCAAGTGCCCAGTGTTTCCCCTAAGCTCCTTTTTCTGGGTAGCATGACTTGGGTAGCTTGAAGGAAACAAAAATGATGAGAGTAATGGTAATAATAGTAATTCTCCAAAACCGCTTCCACTTAAAGGCAACAACATTCCTTGTTCCAACAAGGAATTCTGTTTTTTTTTTGTTTTTTTTTTTTCCCACTATCTAGTATTTTTCTGGGTACAGCTGGAGTCCAATTTTCTGTGTTCATAGTGTCCAACTTCCAGAAGTGTTGCCATTCCCTTACTGTCCTCTCCTACAGAAAAAGTCAGCTACACAGCTACCGCTATGAATCTGGACCCAAAACCCACCTACAACACGATGACCTTGCTAGTGTGAGTTGATCCAGCAGCTGAAAAGTGGATAGAGAAAACTGGAAGAGCTCTTTGGACACTCATCACAGAATCACAAGATGGCTGAGGTTGGAAGGGACCTCTAGAGATCATTTAGTCCAACCTCCCTGCTCAAGTAGGGACACCTCAAGCATGAGGCACAGAGTCAGATCCAGGTGGGCTTTTAAGATTTCCAGAGAAGGAGACTTCACCTCTCTGGGTAGCCTGGTCCAAAGTTCTGATACCCTTGCAGTAAAGAAGTTCTTCCTCATATGGAGATTAAATTTATTGTGTTTTTATTTATACTCATTACCCCTTTTCCTGTCGCTGGCCAGCACCGAGAAGAGTTTGGCCCCAACACTCATGTTCCACTTTCAGTTGTTAGCACAAGTTAAATAAAAAATACTCTAGTAAAAGTCTGTAATATAGGAGTTACATAAATGACCAAACCAAGCAGTGGCAAGCTTTGCATTACTTTTTTTTTTTTTTTCATTTTCATTCTGTTTTTTCAGACTTACATGAGGTGTATTGCTCCACCACAGCTAACTAGAGTGCCCTTCAAGTACTGTTATTCATGATAAGCAGAAAAGTCAAAAAGAAAAGGAACTTTCCTTATTACTTGCAACCTACAGCAAGATAAAAAGAAAATATCATATTATGATCATATTATGAATGTATTCATTTCTCCTCTTCCTACATAAACCCAGAGCTTTTTTTAAGGGAGAATCAAATATTAGTCTGCCTTCTAGCGTATTTGGAGCAGCATATACTAATAGTAATGCCTCCAGTCAGTTTGTTATCTAGTTTATTAACTGTAGCTTTCACATAATATAGTCTTTTTGTATTTCTGACTCTCACTGCAGATCAGAATATATGTGAAGAAAGTTAAGCAGCAGTTTTTGCTGCTGCAATAAATATACTAAAAATATTCATGAAGTAATAAATTGTTGGTTGTTGGTTTTTTAAAAACATTTTTGCCATTTTCAGCTCACCCCACCTCTCACATTGATTTTACTGGCATAAAATCAATTGTTTTATGTGGGTAAAACAAGTGGGATTCAACTCTGCATGCTGTGCTTCCATCTGCATATGCTTAATCTTTTGCTCTACAAACAGGCATCAGAGTGTGACTTCTATTGTTGTGATTTAGATCACCATGCAGCTATGTACGGTATTCCTGTGGCACAGAGGAAATAGTTTAGGTGTAAGTATTAATTTAAATGTACATTCTATAAATGGTGTTTCATTTTCGTATAGACACTGCATGTTTTTATTTCATCAAATCATTGGATTAGTACTATTGCATAATGAAAATAGAGAAGATGCCATGATGTTCAGAATTAGAAAGCTTTCAAATGGAAATCCTACACAAGAACTTAAATATGTGGATTTAGGTAATTTCTTCAAAATGTACTTTAGATTTATTATTCATTTTTAAAAAATTTTTTTTTCAAAAGATGATAATACAATTAAACCAAAGTTCAATGTTATCATGCAGAATAAAAAAAAAAAATAAAAAAAAAGCATGCAACTTTCTATTCCCAAGAAGTAAATTAATTAGTTTTTATGGTAAAATAGCATCTGCCATCACCTCCATCTGTGCGTAATGGTACATTCCAGATCATTAAGCTGCTGGACCTGACACAATGACAGCCTTATCATGGGTGATGCAAGACTGCTCCAGTCTGCTTAACATCAATTTCTTTGCTTTGTTACTGCTTACAGCACCCAACAACTCACAGAATCAGGCCTCAATTCTGAGCTCTTGTATTTTTATATAAAGACCTTTTTTGATATCAATGTGAACATATTTTCTGAGGAGACAGCAAATTTTTAGAAGTTCAAGAGTTTAAAGCAGTAATTTTATCTGAGTAAATGTGATCATGTGCTGTAATTTCCTGTCTCCAAAGGTTAGGGATTGCTGACATTTCCATCTAATTACCCTTTACTCTTTAGTGTAGGACAGGCTATTTTCAGGAAGTCCTTGATCAAATTCTCTTTGCAGCAACCACAGCATGATTTTACAGTGACTGAGAACTGGGCTGCTTGGGTGTGCACAGTACGTGTTGAATGAAAGTCTCTGTAGGTAGACAATGAGACTATGATTCTCATAGATGGGTCTCAGTATGACTTGGCATGAAGGGGAATGAAGGACGTTAACAACAGAGTTCAGGCCTAGGAAAGATGTAGCCTTGCCACTGCGGTCTGCAGCAGACAGGGACCGGAGAGTGAACCAGACTTGCAAGCTGCTGTGAACACCATGGACACAGCCTTTATCCAATGCAGCCAGGAATCCGGAGAAAGTCAGTAGGGGAATACTTAAACTGCTACATTTTTTTTTGGTAATTTTACATTGTTATAGATGTTTAATTAAAAACAAACAAAACAAAAAGTAAAAGCTTAGGGAAAAAACGTTAGTATTTCATACACATACATTTTCAAGAAAAGCCTTACACATGGTTTGCATGTTATACACAGAGTGCAAAAGAGCTGCATTTTATTATCCACAATAGTCCAATTATTTTATTTATTATCCATAAAAAAAAATCCACATTTTTGTTTGTGGATAAAATGTATTCAGTGATTCTGTGTTATCTTAAAAGCTCAAGAGCAAATTCTGTTTCATTTTGAAAATATCACTCATATCAAAATGATCACTAAACACAACATAAGCACCATTTCATTGTATTTCCAGGTGATTTGTACAATTTTTTTCTTTTTTCTAAAGGTAAGAGGAATTACTACATATCTCCATCCATGAATACAACAACAAATCTAACCTCAATCTGAGGATCAAGTTATAGGGACTAAGAGGAAGTGAGTGGTCTGAGGGAAGTCATCAGCTTTAGAAATCATAGAGCAGTTTTCACTAAACTAATGAAAATGGAAACATCTCCTGATAGGAAATGTCCTGGTGTAGCCTATTTCCAAAACCACCTCACTGTAGATGCTGAACATAGAACAAGAGAGAAGGAAGACCAAAGCAATTTGGTAGATCCTGAAGGGCAAGCTGCTTTCACAGCCTTTATATTTAGATGCCTGGATGGAAACTTTGCAGTTTTCACATTAAAAAAAAACTTTTGTAAACCATGAATCTCATGCTTTCTCACTTAAGATGAAAACCTTTGAAAACTTCCTTATCTAATAGTTTTTGTCTTTTTGTTGTTTTTCCATACGGGGAATGGTCTGTACACAAACTTTCTTCATCTGGTGTGAAATACTGGTAGTGCACACTTCCACAGATGACACCACTACAAGTAACCACCTCTCATTCTTCCCCCTGACCCCTCGTATTGACCCACAGCAGCACGTCTCCATTATTTTGTGGGGTGTCTTTGTGAGACTGAATGAATTCTAATACATATGATGACAATGATTTTGGCTTCCACTTTGGCTTTAAGTCATAGTCTACAATATTAGCTGGTGCATGAGGAAGCCATATGACTAGAAATTAATATGATGTATTTATTCACAATGAAATTGCTCTGGCTATAATGCACAGGCTTTAAACATCAATTCTCTCTCATCTGCTTATTACATAGTTACTTAATTATCTCTCTAATCAAACTGCCTAGTATTATAAAGTGCCTTGGAGTGTATAGAGAAGTTGTTGTACATTAAGAACCAAATTAGCAGATTTAGGGGAGGAAAGGAGGCTTTTTGTGCATGTGTGTATTCTTCTCATAGTCCTGTGCTTGGAATAATCTGCTTTTCATTCTGATACTGACACTGCACATTTGAAAGACCAGGTAGCAGAATGTTCTCCCTCTAATAGTCTATATACTTCAGAGAAGAGTATTTCTTAGAATACCACTTGGAAATTACAACTCATTAAGCATTACCTTCCTACTCATACTTTTTTTGGCAGCTTTAATTTGGTGCGACTACTGTAAAGCATAGCAAAGGTCCTAAGGAAAAAAAAAACTGTAATATATTACTATATAATGATAAAAATATTATATATATACACTTATTGGATTCAAGCTATAATAAACAAATTCAAATCCCATTACCTGTTTGATTAATTTTGAAGTGGGCTTTCAATTAGACTTTTCCTCAAATTATTGCTTTCTATGCAGAGACTGAATGTCAGATCTTATATGTATGTATAGCATAAATATATCTGTTGCTTTTCTCCTTCTGCCAAGTACTTGTTGCATACTCACTTTTAAAGATGTATCATTTCTTTACAAAGCACACTGCAAAAAAAAATCTCATGCAACTAAGAGTAATATATACTCTCATTCACTGCATATACATTTTCTGGGAGACTAGTCTTTTTATTTAGTGGAGTACTAGTAGGTTCCTATTTCATTTTATTCTTGAAAACTTCATGGCATAATTTAGTTATGCATTTAGATTTGGGTTCCTATACTACCTGATTTTTTACACATAATAATCAATGAATGGGAAATAACAAAAGGCTTAAATATTTCAAATTTCTCTCATTCATCCTCCTATCTGCAGGGAATTAAAAGAGAACAGGTACAACTTAGAGATTACAGTATTATGAGAGGCCAGGTAAACTGTACAGCTTTCCAGCATACTCAGAATTCAGCTTAAAGAAAGTAAGTATAAACAAGCCACCTTGTTTATATTTCAGCCTATCAAGCCACCTTCATTCTATTTCATATTTTCTTCTTGCCCAATAAAATAAAACAGAATAAAACAGAAAAAATAGCAGGACAAAGCAGAATAACCACCAAGCAGGACTTCACTGATGACCAGCACCAATCAATTTCTTGCTCTTCTCATCCAAAAATGGAAGGGAATTGGCACAGAATGACCCTTAAAAAAAACAAGAAGCCCTAGTAGTATCCATAATATCATAGAATCATAGAATGCCGAAGGTTGGAAGGGACCTCAGAGGTCATCGAGTCCAACCCCCCTGCTCACGCAAGGTCACCTAGAGCACGTGGCACAGGGCTGCATCCACGCGGGTTTTAAAGATCTCCAAAGAAGGAGACTCCACAAGCTCTCTGGGCAACCTGTTCCAGTGCTTTGTCACCCTCACAGTGAAGAAATGCTTCCTTAAGTTCCTGTGGAATTTCCGATGCTTCAGTTTGAAGCCATTTCCTCTAGTCCTATCCC
>NW_020455497.1:808984-860996 GCF_003342845.1 Nothoprocta perdicaria | reverse complement strand
ACTGTTGCTGGGCATGGAGGAAATGCCGCTTGAAAACTAACCAGCTCTCCTGGGCCCCTCTTCCTTCTAGAGCCCTAGCCCATGGGATCTTTCCCAGCAGGTCTCTGAAGAGGCTAAAGTTGGCCCTCCTGAAGTCCAGTGTGGCAAGGCTACTTACTTCCCTGCCTCCTCCTCGTTGGATCTTGAACTCCACCAGCTCGTGGTCACTGCAGCCAAGGTTACCCCCCACCTTCACATCTCCAACAAGGCCCTCTCTGTTTGTTAGTACGAGGTCCACCTCTCCTCGTCGGCTCCTCCACAACCTGCCTCAAAAAGTTGTCATCGACGCACTGCAGAAACTTCCAGGACCGTTTGTGCCTCGCTGTGCTGTCTCTCCAGCTGATGTCAGGGAAGTTAAAGTCCCCCATGAGAACCAGGGCCTGCGACCGTGAGGCAACCTCCAGCTGCCTGCAGAAGGCCTCGTCAACCTCCTCCTCCTGGTCAGGTGGCCTGTAACAGACACCCACCACAGTGTCTCCCACGTTGGCCTGCCCTTTAACCCTTACCCACAAGCTCTCCACCGTGTCATCATCCATTCCCAGGTTGAGCTCCATGCATTCCAGTTGCTCTCTCACATACAGAGCAACTCCACCACCTCGCCTTCCCAGCCTGTCCTTCCTAAAGAGCACATAGCCCTCCAAGACAGCGCTCCAGTCATTAGAGCTCTCCCACCACGTTTCTGTGATTCCCATGAGATCGTGGTGCTGGGACCGCACACAGATCTCCAGTTCATCCTGCTTATTCCCCATGCTTCGTGCATCGGTGTATAAGCATTTCAGGCAGGTAATCAAGGCTGAACTTTTCCCAGGAGGCATGAGAGAGGATCCTCTATAATCGTGCCCTAGCCGTACTTCCCCACCACCGTAGGCCYGTTGGATATCCATTGGCTTAGGTTTTACAGGATTGATTCCCCAGTCCATATGACACTCCCCCTTCCCCTTCCTGCTTAGTTTAAAGCTCTCCTAATAAGATTGGCCAGCCTTTTGGCAAATACCTGCCTGCCCTTCTTGGTGAGGTGGTTTCCACCATGCTCCACTAGTCGGTGGTCGTCAAACAGAGTCCTATGGTCATAGAAGCCAAAACCCTGTTGCCAACACCAGCGGCGCAGCCAGTTGTTGATTTCACCTATCTGTTTTCTCCTATTTGAATCCATCCCAACATACTGATAAGTAGGGCAAGAACTCGAGGGTACCACGTCCAGCCAAGCATAATGAGTTTGCAGCTTTGTATGATTCCTCCTATAAGCAAACTGCTTTGCAAACAGCACTCACAATATTCACTTGTATGATATACAATCTTTGTCAATGCAGAGACCTTATAATCTCACTCTCTCCTTTTTTAATATTACAGCAAAATAAGCCTTATTATCCACTGAAACTTTAGCAATTACCATTAACACATACCTCAGTTCTGTTTTCTTCTTCCTTTCCTTTTGTTACATTTTCATGGAATTCAGTATTTCTCTCCAAAATTATACGCTTGTTTTTTAAATTCTTTTGCCTTCTTCCTTTAAAAATATTAATGGTTATTGCTCTTCAAACTGAAAATCTTTGAAAGACAACATGATATTTACTTATACTTCTGTTGGCTGAAGTGAGACATTGCTGTTTTAACTGGAGATCTATCCATTTTGACAGACTGGTATCTACACAAGGAATTTTATGCAGTTATCAGCTACAGTAATGCACAGTTTTGCAGTCCATTTACCCTTATGTGTTCTTCCCTCTTATTCTACTTTAAGTTGAAAATAAGTATTCACCTGCACCTTTTTTCACTCTCTTAAGAAACTGCTTTTCAAAGAATGAAAAAAAATATATTTAAACAGCAGCTCATTTACTTTGCTTTTTAGAGGCTACATTATTCACTAGGTGGCTATTCATAGAGATATTTGTGAATCCCATAAGTTAAATGGATTATATTATAAATGATTAGAGTCAAAGCAATACCATCTAATGTATGAAACAAATAACAACTCAGCAAACAAACACCATGTTGAAACATTCACTGAGTTCCAAGGAAATGTTTCCTTCACTTCTTAGATATTGGAAAAACTAGAAAAACAATTTTATCTGCCCTAAATACCTGTGCTTTTTTGTTTATTTGTTTGCTTTAAGTATATTTCCTACTACAGGAAGTTAGAAAAATAAACTAAAAAATGTTGTTCTCTTTTACTTCATGCTGTATTTTTTAAAGCGTTGATTTTTTAACTGAGTAGATTCTAAATGTGTTTTGCTAATATTTCTAAAGTAGGTCAGAGGCCAGTGATATGTGTGATCAACAGTGGGCAGATTCATCCAAAGCATGGGTTTCTGTAATTGCTGATACTAGACATGCTAATCAAGGCATCTCATTTTGTTGTTATCTTCCTACAGTAAAAGAGTACACTGCAGAAAATATCACTTGCATTTGGAAATCAATATTTATCTGTAGCAAATTATCTGACTAGTTCTGCTTCTCATATTCCAGACTTCCTGTTCATACAAGTGCCCTCAAAGGTAACTGTGACTAGCTATAAAAACAGATAAGCTCTAGTGTTACACGGACAATACCACTAAAATCCCAAAGATGGCAGGTTTATTTTGTAACATTTTGAACTATGACAGTTAAAAGCTACAATCCCTGCTGGCAACCTGTCAGTTTGGCTTTTTTATTTCAAAGCTGTGTATCGTTCCAAAGTATAAAATAAACATCAATTATGTCTTTTTGCGCCTTTTTATTATGTACTTCTCCAGGTTTTGGGGCATGCATTTGTTTATTTTATTATAATCATAGTATCAACCATTCCCAATTCTCTAAAAGACTGTTACTGCCCCTCTCCTCTTTTTTTTTTTTTTTTTCTTTTTTTAAGGCAAGCATGAAACATCCTTATTTTGCAATACATTTGCACTTGAGTGGTATATATAGGTGTCTCCTCAGATACACAAATTTCTTCTTTTGAATAATTAATTCTTCTTTAGAATAATTAATCATTCTACCAAGTGCAATAGATGCATACCATAAGGATAGAAAGCTCTTATTATAAAGATTTTCAAACCTTTGTATACTATTGCTAACTAATTAATGCTAATTAATACAGAAAGAAAACAACACAGACATTTCATATTAAAAATTAAAACAAGATTACAATTTTTCTTGGTAGACCTCACTCCTAATGGTAATACAAGCTAGATAGTGCTTTTTCGGTCAAAAGCTTTGCAGCCAAGGATTTTATAACATGTACATTTAGTCTCCTAATATATTTTAAGTCTATTTTATTCCCTTTGGCCTTTTTTCTTTTTCTTTTTTCTTTTTTTAACCGCAAAATAAATTTCCATTCTTCCTTTTTTTTTCTGAATGCCTTTCAGTTTAGTTATTAAAAAGCTAAAAATACCTATCTAAGAAAGTGTCATTGCTATTCAAATGTGGTCAAGTCAAAGATATAAACAAGAACAAAACCATTAAACAAGGAAATACTCATTTTTTTCCACTTTTTTTTCTTGGTAGAACACTTATTTGTACCATTGATTGCTCCTAAATTTTCTGACTTTATACCTCATAGCCCAATGACATTAGTGCAGAAAAGGGGATGTGACAGTACAGAAGCTATTCTGTTGATTCAAAATAAGAAATACTACTGAATATTGCAACACAGTGCCATTTTTAATTCACTCTTTTTGCCATTTAGCCTTTTTGGAACCACTGTTGATTTACTTTTTCTGACTCAAAGAACCGGTCAAGAGAAACTTAGAAATAAATATAACCTCAGTAGTGCAGACTGTACTTCACAACTTTCTTAAACCATGACTCAATTTAGCAATTTTAAATTCTTCCTGAAAGTTTCCCATTATATATATTGGTTGCAAATCCTGGTAGGTACAACTGCCTTATAGATTGGGCAGGCTGTACTGGAGCAGGGACGACCCTTGACAGAGGACTACGAGACAGATTGCCCAAGATGTATTATTTCTTACCATACAATCTCATGTGACTGAATTGTCCATTTTTCTACATTCCTTTATTTCCTCTAAGCCTGAAGGCCACGGCCTTTCTATAACATTTGTCTATACTGTCCAGCAGAATAGCAACCTAAGCTCTGTGAAGACTGGCAAATGTACAAAGTGTACGAAGCAAATAATGTAAAAGAAAATTTTGCTGTACTTGTAGCCCATTATTAATATCAAGGGTACTAGTAGTCATTTTCTCATTTCCTCATTGGGGAACTAATTTCCCCCAGGGTTATCCTCCTCCCCGCTTATCTCCTCTTTCTCATATATATCCATATGTATAAATAGAAACACAAATATATCCATCTTCATTTCTTTCCCCACTCAAAATCCTTCACAATCTTCTCCCATGCCTCCAAAAACATACCTCCTCATCTACATATCTACACAGTAACTAGCATTTCTGATCTCTAAGTTCATGCTTGTTTCTATATATACTTTCCCTGGCAAACCTTATGTACCTCTTTATGCAGCCAACATCACCTATGATCTCTCTTCCTCAACCTAATTCTTGTGATTTTTCCTTCCCTGAAATAGCAATCCTCCTTGTTGGAGTGGCAGCATGGCAATCACAGTTGTACCATTGAATGAATACTCCTGGGTACACAGAGCTCTGAGCAGACAAGCCCAGGCCAAGTCTTCAGTTATGTACCATTGTATTCATGTCAGGTATTAATGGATGGAACTGAACCTGTAAAAACACAAGAAAATACTCCTCTTTAACAACAGTAAGTATAGGACACTCTTTAACAACAGTAAATATAGGATATTAATCTCAAAATTCATTTCTTTTCCTATAAGCAGATCTAGTCTTCTGCACAATCTTTATTGAGGTCAAAATTTCTAGTAAATCAAGTCCCACAAAATATATGTTCTCCTCTAAAAGTAGCTAAACTAGTAAGAATTAATCCATATATATATATAGATGAATAATAAATTATAAAAACAGAACCTATTTTTAAAAAGCACACTGCATTTATACCCTTATCCATAGCTTAACTAGCACACTAACAATGAAATCAACATCAAAGTTATATTTTGCCCATAAAGCAGTAACTCTTATTTCTTGAGTACACTCTTGTAACTTGAGTAAAACTGTTTACTCTTTGGTTTTACAATTTTCAGATAGGTAAAAAGAAAATCTGCATGCAACCAATGATAAAACATCCTGCAGCTCTACAAAAAAACTGTTTTATTCAAAATGCTTTCTCTGGAAAAAGGAACACTAGTTCAATTTGTGGGCACCAAAACCATGGTTTAAATTGTAAAACCTTTATCTGAGACACAGAACCAGCAGCCGACAAGAGTGAGAGAGAAATTTTCCACATCCTTTTCTCCTTGGTGTAGGTTTCTCCCTTAGCAATTTGGGAAAAGAGAGGAAGACCATTCTCTCACTTGAAAAAAAAAATCCATATTTATTAAGAAGTATCATGAATTGAATCCCTGTGTTCATTTATTCTCTTAGACACTACAGACTTGGTCCTGCATGAGTAGCTTCTTTTCTAAAGTTAAGACTATCACTTCATTTCCACTCATTACCACTACATTTGACCTAGTTCAGGACATCTACCACTTAGAAACATAAGTTGAAAACAAATCATTTCTAAAGAGTGAAAGGAGAATGAACTTATGAGCCTATGTACTTACTTACAAAACTACAGGTACAGATTCCAGATTAAGATCATGTCTTTTTATGCCTTCCCAGCTCTACTGCCCCAAACAGGCACATACCTGAAAGGAGATCTAGAATAATGACAAGACAATCTACTGTCCACTCACCCCCCCATCCCTAAAATACAGGCATCCACTGACAGATCTCGGACTGGCTTCACTTCCTCACCACATAGTCAATTTTACAGAAAAGTCATGTCAGTCCCATTTTTACCTCACACAGATCACTGCATTGTGGATTTCTTTTTTTTTTTAACTATTAAAAAATACAAACATACACAACTAATGCTGAACCAGTTAAAGAGCCTATCACACTCCAAACAGTCCTAAATTTGCAGGGTCAAACACACTGATAAGAACTAGAAACAGAAGGTGAGGAATAAAAGTACCATAACCACACATGAATGCAAATTAGAGTTGACAGCCTCTTAAAAAAAAAAATTGTATTAACACACAGTCTCAACAAGTTTGTTTATGTTGTAAATCCATGCAGACTAATTCCCTCAAATTGAAGACTTAGCTGCCTCTAAAATAAGTAGATATTCTATATAAAATAGATAAGAACTTACTTGAACTGTTACATTTTAAAGGTTCATATGCCTTCACATTTCTTCACACATGAACCTCATCTTTTTCTGTCAGTAATGCTGGTCTTAGCAGCCACTTACATCAAATAATGAATTATCATAGTAAGTATGCAAAAAAAATGCAAGTAGCTAATTCCTCAAAGACACTGCAAGGACCATCTACCATCTCAAAAGCGAAAGTGTTTCCTTCAGCTCTAATAAATGCATCTAGAGTGTTTGCATATTTAGAATATTCTGCGTTGTTTTCAGGAAAAGTATGATGATTTCTTTACATGTAAAGAAGATTTACATCTTCTTATTCTATCTGGTTCTATCAACCAGTGCATAAGAGCTAAAGAAATTGACTCTTATGTTTGACATGAATTTATTTCCTACCTTCAAAAGCACTACATTCACTTTTGTTCAAATCAGCCTGTATCATCTGACCTGACTGGCTCTTTTTTAAACCAGATATCTCTGATTTTTCCCCTTCAGCTTACCATACTCTCACTATTCCCATAAATCACTCAATGCATATTTGCCTGCAGAGTAACTTGCTTCATAACTATATTGCATTTTGCCACTCAAAAAAAAAAAATGAACCTCTGGGTTAATGAAAAGCTGCCTCAGGATATTTTTTTTCTGGGCTTGAGAATCGATACCAGTTTGTATTCACACCTATCATGAAGCACAAATCAAAAAAAGGCTATTTCTCTTTACTTTTGCCAATATTCCCACAAAATCACAGCAGAAACTGGAATGTAGCAGGTGAAGGAATATAGCAGCCACCACACATTTAAAATAAGCACACAGAATTTAGACGTGTGTAACCTCTTTGTTTCTAGGACATATTTTCCATCTGAGTCCTATGAAACACACATCAACATGAAAAAAAAAAAATCAGAAGCTGATTTTCAAATTACAACCTGGAAAAGTAGCATAGATAAGGCCCTCTATATTACTATCAGTGATCGTTAGGTGACTGGCTGCTTGAGTATGTCATGGAAAGATAGGGTACTATAATTTTTCTTCAAGAGGTGTTGAAGCTGGCTTTGGTTTCCTTGAATTAACCTCAGTGAAATGTAATAAGCTTTTCTCTTTTTTTCTATTTCCTCTTATTTCCTCCTAAAATATTTATTTAGCTATATGAATATTTAATATAGGAGGTTTCCCAAATATTAAATATACCTTTATACCTTTGGATATCCTGTAATTCTTCATGTATAGCTCCTCAGAGTATTATTAAAGTGACCTAAGGCTAGTTTAACACATGTTAAATTACACAGATATTCAGGCATAATCACATTGCAATAATGTATTCATGGTTTCCTTGTGACACTTAAAAATATGATCAATATTCAAAATATGAGACAACAGACATGAGTCAAAAGAAAAGAAACAAGGAGGACTGAAGCATTTTCGTAACTGAAAATTTTGCTTGTTTTGACAAATTTATACAACACAAATCATTCATGAAAAGAGCCTTTTGCTCATCTTGGAGAATTTACAGCCTCAACCCAATAAAACAGAGGCAAAAAAAAAAAAAAGAAAAAACCACAGAATAATTTCAGAATTTTTTTTCCCTACATACTGGAAAATACATTGCTGTAAATAAGTTCACTCTTTAAGTTGTATGTGAAAAGCTTAAAAAAAATCTCTTTTTAGTAAACGCTTCAGCAGACATAAAATGAAAAGAAATGTGCTAGTAACCACAAATCAAAGCTAGTTCTGTAATTTAGCCACTGGTGACTGCCAACAACTAGCTGCCCTCATGACAGCCATTAAGTGTAGTTATATAGATAGAAAATACAGTTATCAGTAATCATAAAGAATATCAAATTTACTGATCATCAGAAGTTCCATTTTAATCACTGTAAATTTTATTATTGATCTAAATAGAATCAAAATTTAGTTAACTTTGAGATCCAGACAGCTGTGAAACATGGTCCACTGTGTTAAGAAGTCTGTGAATCAATGATGTTCAGAAAAAAAATGAGGGAAAATAGCATGTGCTGTGCTTGAAGGATTTATTTATCAAAAAGCTCTAACTGGAAGATTTTCTGAAGAAATAAAAATAGCAGGAAAATAATGACATATTTAATGACATAAAGACATATGTACCCTTCTCAGTTGAAGAAAATAATACTGTAAAAATAACCATCTCAAAAGTTTTAAAGATCCTATAGTTCAGAAGACATGCACTCTCTCATATACTCCCCCATAGACTTGTACACTCAGGTACACACTGATACTGAACAAACTGTACAGGACTGTCACGGAACGAGTGGTGGCAGGGGTGAGTGACAAATGCACTTCACTCGTATGAAAGAAATAATAACAGGATTTATTAATATGGACAATGATTTCACGAGATTCTATGGCAAGGTCACTTATTATTCACTGCACGGAGGCTCAAGATAGCACACAATTATCTTGGGATACCCTCCCGTTGGGTCACGAGGTTCAGATTGGACCCCCTTGCTTTCCAGGCTCCTTCTGAGAGGAGTCTGGGTGTGGCTGGATCCAATCCTAGTCCCAGACCTGGTCAACGGTTTATGACTAAGGGTTCTTGTGCACAGTTACAAAGTAAAGTTAAAGAAAGAGAGTGTGCTGTGTTCACTTACCACAAATCTGTTGTGGGAAGGGGAATCTCTCAACCTCGAGGAGTAACCTTGAGAGGCGTCCCTGCTCAAGGGGAGATCCTGCTCTGCAGGCCGCAGCCGTGTCAGGAGAGCTCAAAGGGCTCTCAGGCTGTCCGCCTGAGATTTATAGGATAAGATGATTGACTTATAGTCATTCTTTCATTTCAGAGGCCCATTGGCTAGTGTATTAGCCTTATCGCCCCTTTGGGATGCAGCCTTCAGGAATGTTATGTTGAGTCTAAGTGGCAGAAGAAATCAGGATGGTGGCGCCTACCAGGATTAGATAAATCGCTGGTGGTTAGCAACTGAGCAGGGCTGCATGTAAGGTACAGGCCAGGGCTGAGCTGGGAAAGGAGCATATCCATCACAAGGACTTAAATAGACATAATAATCCTACAACAAAAGATATTTTAAAACTAAAGCAGCAATGCCCATTACTCATGGTCATGCTTCCTACAGCTCCAAATCTGCAAAACATGTCACACACTTGAGCTGACTGGCAAAAGGTCAGCATGGGGTTCCCAGGGACGAACAACCTTGACTTCAGCACCACAGTGGAAAGAAGGTAGGCTTCCTGCATAGCCAAGTCCATACATAACCCCAAAATAACAGCCCTTGTCTCTCCACCTCTCACGACTAGGCAGCCAGGCTACTCACAGGCCCCAAAGCTGGGCAGTCCTATTGCTACTCATATGACACAATCCTGCACACGAGATGGATCCAAACTACTTCTGAGATAGGAAGGCATCACGATTGTTAGGTTGTCCCTCACTGTACAAGAACCTAGAGAAAATGACTAGTAGGTTTAGAACAAAACATTTCAACAACCTCAATAACAATAACAACTTCAAACATTTCACTCTCATAGAATATATCTTTATGGGAAATATATAGCTCTGATGACTTATGTCTCCATTTTATTTTGTGGTTCAGAAACCACAATTAGAACTCATTTGATGCAGTACTTGATAGTTTCCAATACTTCTTTAGTGAAGAGTCTAGTAAAAAACCTGCATTTTGTATCAAAAAAAAAGGATACTGTTCATTTCTTTTGGACTTTTTCATGTTGATGTAAAAACAAAAAACTCTTTGCCATGACTTCAATACTTACACATAAGTCTCATGTTAGGACATTTACAATGGAACAAGATTAATTTTACAGTGCTTTTTGTCTCAAACTACTAAAATAATTACATCTAATGCTACAGCATCTAACAACTGCCTTCTTTCGAATGATAGCAGCTTACCCTTTGGTGTATGGCGAGACCATGGTACATTAGATGGGCTATTGGGGCAGCAACTCCTTCGATCATACATATCACTCACTCTTTGTACACATACAGCTTGCTATGTAGCATAGAAAAAGTTTCACATTTCTAACCCCTAAGCAGACCGGCACTAAGGCTACTGCTAAAAGATCAAGCGATAATTAGAATAAGTCTCCAGTCATCCTTTTGTTTAAAAAAATAGAACATTTTAATAGGCCAACATTAAGTTACAAAACATCTGGATTAGCAAATTACCTCAATTGTTCACAGTATGTTTCTAAGAGGCATTGTAGCAAGATTTCTACATATTTAGATAGGAAACAAAAATAATATTAGTTCACTAGTTTCTTTCAATTTTCTAAGTAATAACAGAATCTTTTTTAGTACCTGAGCTAGATATACAAAACAGCTAAATCATACCAAGTTTTAAAATAATCACCCAGTTTGAGTTCCCGATCGTGTTAGAGAGACAGAAACAGCATTGATAAATAGATTGCAGAGTGCTTTTCAAGTCAGCCGTATTTCAAGTCAGCAAAGTCTTTACCTTTGCTCCCAAACATTACTCAATATGTTTTTCTGAAGTTTTTTGAGAAATGTTTCCTATTCTGAATAAAACAACACTATCTCTTCCTCAAATACAGGGTATAAAAGCCTAACAAATTAATATATGTAAATACACACTCACATGCGTATATCCCTAAATAGAAGGCTGATATTTTTTGGAGGTAACCAGTTAGATTCTATGTGCATAAGCAATATTATTTATATGCATACAGGTTCCTTCTAAGCCACTGCCTGCTAAACCAGGATAGCAGAACAAGTAAGTGGAGGAAATGCAGGAGAGAGAAAGAGAACACAGGGTAAAGGACCCATTTTTAGTTTATCATCTTCTAATTTCACTCTATTTTAAGAAAACTTTCCCCTAAACTCTGTGACAACTTCAGCAATTCCAAAAGCTTCCAAGACAACAGGTTGCTAGTCTCAGTACCATGTTACTTATGAGCTTTTCTCTGTCTTCCTACTTGACCAAACAGCATATGAGTGTAGCCACTCCTTGCAGTTCCAAAGAGGATTCAAATTTTATAGCAACCCATTTTAGCCTCTCCCCTTTCCTCTCTCCTCATAGATAGGACAAAAATATTTTCTCTATATTTTTCAAAGGATTATCAAAAACTTGACTGCCTGAAATACTGCAAAGTGTATGTGAGAAGCTGAAGCACAAGCAGCTCTGAAAGAAGTAAAATGGGGTATGATTTATTTTATTTTATTTTATTTTATTTTATTTTATTTTATTTTATTTTATTTTATTTTATTTTATTTTATTTTATGTTTAAAGTAACAGTGATAGGAACAAAACGAACTTTCCCGGTCATTAGGATTCTATATATACTCCACATCATATTTCCACATGACTTTCCATATGTATTTAATCACTGCAACAGATTTCAACAATGATAAACAATACTTTTCTGAATATTTGGTTGATGAGGAAGTACCTATTTATAATACTGCTGTTTATGTTCTCTTTAGTAATTTCTGGTTACATATAATAGAGTATATTTACAAAGAACTGATCTGCTCTTCTATGATGAAGGAGGTTAAGTATTAAAAATGGCTATGAGTACCCTAAGTGATAGAAAATGAGCCTAGCTTTATAGAACCTAGATTATAACTATTTTTTTAATCCACTTAGCTGGAATTGCCCGAGTAATGATCTTTATTGTGTGTTCAGCCCTTATGATCACTATGCAACACCATGAGATTGCTTTCTCAGTAGTAGCATAAAATTACAAAAAATTGCTTAAGGGAAGATTTTATAGCACCTATGTTGCACTTTACCCAAACACTGATTCTTCTTCAACTGCAGTGGGATAGTGCACACAACCTGGCAAATGAAACATACGACTGAAATTCAGGAAAACAGTACTCTGCTTTCTAAGATGCTCACACTGCCTTTCACAAAGTGAAATGGCACAAAGGCCATTGTTCCTCTTTCCATGACTTGTGTTTTAATAGTGATATACATTTGAGACTAGGATAATATGCTATCTTGCATTTCATTTTCCCAAGTGCTTCAGGGCCTGACCTCACTGGAGGCCTTTAGGTGCTAATGAAATATAAATGATAATGCAGACACTTAGCTTTTTGTGTTTCCTAAAAATGTGACTGAAATATGTATTCAAAATGCTAGAGGATTCTTTTGTCCTACAGGATTTGTGAATGGCTTGCATTGACCCCACATTTTTAGATGAGAAAGCTTCGAGGGCAAGGGAAAAATTGTCCTCCTATAAGCACCTCAGCTGAAAGTAATTTACTTGAGAGGCTTAATCAATTCTCATTTTGAATGCATCCAACTTTGAAGAAGCAGCAGTATGTCAGTGATAGAGTAAATAAAAATATACTGGAAAGGTTCCTTTCAGTATTATCATTTTAATTTGACAGAATGAAGTTTGTCTTTGGTAGAAGGTAGATTGCTAGCTAGCAATATATTAACTATTGGGAGGAGAAATTGCTGTCTCACCATTCTAGCATGTTTGTCAACCACCTGATATTTCTACAAGAATACTAAAAAACTACCTGAATCATCTAACTCCACTCAAGTCATTGATTATATTTTAGACTTCAAAGCTTCCAAAAACTCTATTTATAGCAAGGAAGGTACTGGGATGTTGACTAAGTCAGGTACTTTGGGTTGCACAGCAGCAGTTTATAAAGTTTTACAATTTTGACATCCAGAAGTTGGACTACTTAAGTAGTTTCTTCATTGTCCTGTGCTAAGTATAAGTACACTATCCCAAACGAAGATTTTAATCTGAATTGGATCGTCATCTTATCACAATTCACTATTGATTCAACAGGATTTTGGTTTCAATGGGGAAGGCACAACCTGGTCTACTTACCAAAGTCTATTGAAATTTCATATTTTGGAATTCAATGCAGATAATTGCACACTTTGGATGCTACTAGATGTAAATTGATAGCTTTCCTCTGTCATTGGTTATGCTATATCCAAAGTTTGTGTGTATGTTACCTGCATATGATTTTGTACAGCTATATATGAATGAGTTTCTACATAGCTGCATAGTTATATATATATAGAACTCTTTAGAAAACTGTTCTTGTCAGCACATAGTACTGAAGTGAATGCTCTTAAATTGTGATATAAACCAAGGTCTCAGAGAACTCAAATATTTATTATGCAATAGTAAAGGCAAATAGAAGTAAATGGTGGATGAGCAACAAGTTAACATTTGAAACTGTAAGACCATTGCTCTTGTGGCAAGGACCAAAGGTAGAAATTTTGTATACATTCCAAAGGTAAAAACTCTGTGTACTTTCCAATAATAGCAAGGAAGAAAATAATAGCCTTGTGTAGGAAGGATGGTCTGGCTTCTAATATTTGTAAACATCAAACTTGCTAAAGAACTTCCAAAATTCTCTAAAGAATCAAAAGTCATCTTGCTGATGGTTCAAAAAACAGATAATCTTTTGGAACTTGCCTGAAATTCCAAAAGGATCATATTATAAGAATGACCATAGCAAAGTTACATCCAACGCTGATGAGTAGAGCAGGGATTGGCAATGGCACTTGACAAGCTCCTCCAGCTGGATCATGAGTATCCTTCCCCTCCCCTTAATCTGGGACACTGGGCTAAGGAAACTCCTTAAGGCTGAGAACCTGTGGCACATTCAGGAATAAGAAATATGCTAAAATTTGTCACTTTATTGTGACAAGCAAGATACTGTACTTATTTATTCTTTACTATGATGGTCACAGAGCACTGGACCAGGCTTCCCAGAGACGATGTGGAGTCTCCTTCTCTGGACATCTTCAAAACCCACCTGGGTGCAACCCTGTGCCATGCACGCTAGGTGTCCCTAATTGAGCAGGCAGATTGGACTAGATAATCTCTAGAGGCCCTTGTCAACATCAACCATTCTGTAATTGTGTGTATGATTTAATTGCACTAATTGCCATTTACTAACAGTTATAGAGCATAGGCTTACCAAATGTGCCAGTTATTGATGGATGTTATGACAAAGATCTTGTAGTGGTGAATAAAATCAACTAACTAAACCCAGTGGCTGTTGCCCCTCTGAAATATTTTACTGTCTGCTTTAATGAGCTAGCGTAACAGTAAACTACAGAGAAGTGCTGAGGTTCAGAAAGAAAAAAATGAAGAGTTTTCAGAAGACTTATCAGAAAATGGAAGATGGGCATAACATAAACTAAAAAATAAATTAAGCAAGAATAAAGCAGAACTGACTTTAAGAGGAGCATGACATAAAAGTAATACTAAAAAAGAGATTCAAAGAAGATTGGAATAAAGTCAAATATTTTCTAGGCAAGTAACATACAGAGTTACTTATTACAAGTAACATTCAAAACATAGCCATGAAGAAAAGTGCGTATCAGGAAGTAAGTCCAGGACAACAAAGACAAATTAGAAAAGATATCAGAACAATTTATTCCATGGAGACTATAAATCCACCAGGCGGTATATGGTAGAACAATGACCACATTCAGAAGAGATCTAGAGGTTAAATCAGGCTTGGTAGAAAATATGAAGTACAGAATCCCATCCCATGGTTAAAAAATAGAAACTGAACAACCTGAAGCAAAAGTCCAATAGTAATCTCTTAGGTTTGAAAGATACAGTAGACTCTTTGATAAACAACTTAGGGTTATGGGAAGAGTAAAAATATGATACTGGCAGCTGCCAAAGATTTTAAAAAACAACCAGTGCAAAAGCTGCAGTATACCCTTTGAACAGGTGATATCCTGCACCCAAAATCTACCTGTTAAACTATGAATACTGATAGAAAAAGAAATCCTATCAATAAGAAAAACAAAGTTTTCTTTTTCTTTCATCTTTTTTTTCCAAAAAACAAACAAGCAAAAAACCAGAACTTCATTGACCATTTTTTCCATTTTTTCTTTTGTTATCAAGGCTTCTGAAGTTAAGCAAGAATAACAGTATATTCTGTACTGAATAAAGACAAACTCACTATGTGATGTTGAAGAACTGGGAAAGCAAGAAATTTTTTCAGATTGAACTTCAGATCTTCACACACAGATGCTTTAAAGAATGAATATCTGATGGTGAGGGAACAATATAACAAAACCCTGAGACCCACTCTAGACAGAAATATTCAATAAAAAAATGAGAAGGAAATAAGACTTTTTGAAGTGAAATAAAAGCTCAAAAAATTAACTAAGATGAGAACAAGTATAACTATAAAAGACAAAGACAGAAGGGCGTATTTTCAACAGGAGTAACTATGTTCTAAATTGAATGCATAAGATTTAATGGACAAGTGAACATACTCTTCTTTTCAATTTTTTAAGCATGCTTTGTAGTCAGTATTTTGACTATTTTTACAATTCATTCCTGATTTCACAAAATGTCTGATAATTGTACAAGTTGTTTTCAAAAAGCACCTCTACTGTGAGATTAACAACATAAAAATTATGGGAGAGTGATGATGCTGCCCTGGACATGAAAGATAAACACATTTAAAAGATAAAATTTTGGAGGAAAAGGGAAAAGTTCTTCAGAAATTGTGATATGAAAATAAAGAAACACAAAGGAGCATCATTTTTAAAGGAGAAAACCCATGTTACCTCATGTTCTGAGCATATTTTCCTCTTAAAAGCCACATGATACAAAGCTGCAATATCTGATGACTCCTATTTTCTGTAACTTTATTGTTTATCCAACTATAAATCATATATTTATTTATGTATATATATCCCGAGATTTAAAAAAAAAAAAAAAGCTGAGATTACACACAATGAGTGCAGTCAGCTAAGAGCTGCAGGCAGAACACAAGGCTTACAAGGCTACACAAACTAAAGGGTGCATCCAGTTTAGGAGCAGTGACTGTGCAGTGTAATGTACATCCAGGCACACCAATGAGTTCTCAGCAGGCTGAGTTTGCAGACCAGCCCTGGAGTCCCAGGCAGCAACAGACCTGATGCCTGTCCTTGATTCATCTCACCCTGGATGCAGTTGATAACAGAAAGGCCTGAGCAGCACACCATGAACAGCATGGTCCTACCCTCAAGGACCCAGATAGCTTGTTGTCCCACCTGCCACCATCACATCTCTGCCCACCACACAGTACTAGCACCATTCACAGCCTTGCTGGTGCAGATGGACCCACGCTAGAGAGCTGCTTCTGCTGCACACACTTGGCTGCTTGCTAATCTTATGGGAAAAACCTTCCTACCAAAAAAAGCACTGAAACACAATTGCGATAAAGTATTGTAGTCTGAAAGATGATTCTACAGTACATTATTTTAAGTATTAGGTTCAAATATCACACAGCTTAGAAATGAGGTAACTTTAATACAGAAGTTATCTAAGGTATCATGGAACAGGAGCTTTGGACATAGTACACATCAAGGCCATAACATAAAAAATAAACATGCTTTGCCAGAGCTACACGCCAGCTTTCCAGCAGAAATTTTCTACAGAGATAACACAAGAACTTCAGAATGAATGTCAAGTATGAATGATTCTCTGGACTAGAATGAATAATGTATCATATTAAAGAGTACTGTGTTTCATGTTACGTTATATGCATCTGAGAGAGGGAAGGTATGTCTCAAAAGCATCAACATTTGGCTCTCCTGTGATAAGTTACCTTGATCAATAAATACTATTGGGAAATGATTCCATGCAGCTCCAGGGTCTTAATGCTCTTACACTGTCAATAGCAACAAGATTCTTACCAAGATGAAGGATATATTCCAGACAATTCTCAACATTTATTACAAAATCTGAAACTTTTCTTTCGTACATCCATTCAAAAGGTACAAAATTATGGAGATTATCAACATAAAAAGAAAAAAAGAACATTCAAATCTTGATGTAATTTAATGGTAAAATCTTGTCCGTTAGGAACATAGGAAAGTTTAATGTTCATTACAAAAGTTATGAAATACTGATATTTAAAAATTAAAATAGTGAAGGACACTATCTAAGAACAGTGGTAAATATAGCTTGGCCTCAACCCTACCCCAAGCTCTCTACATTTTAATAGAGAGCTAACAAATTCAGTCTGATACTTTGCTTTCAAGATCTTCTTTTCAGTGATCAGTGTCTGCCCCTAGTGTATTTATGATTTCAATTTTCTCTATATACCTCTTTCCTAGACATGATGCAGACACATTTCAGTTATTCTGTCATCTTTTAACAGCTAGACTATGTCTCCCATTCCATTAGTTTTCAAAGTAGGTTCCTCCTCATTCTAGCAAAGGCTATCTCCTGATATATGAGTGTGCTTAACCAGAATACGTCATCAATACCACCTCCTCAAACAGGAGAAGAGAAACCAATTTCCTATTTCAGAAGAGAAGAGAAACAAATCCAAGGGAGAAACCCTTGGATTCCGGTTCATTGGAAATTCAGATGTTAACAGTGTTGCTGACACTATTCTTTTTCTGTAATAATTTCCTATTATTGCCAGAGAAACCAATGCATACAGTGCAAAAATAGAGCAATGATGAATTAATATCACTGTCTGAGTTCATGATACAGCAAGTAGCTTTCATCTGCTAGTCTAAACAGATGTTTTGCAGGCATCACATAACAGAAAAACACTCAAACTATGCTTGCTGTCATCATTATCACTAATCTTTAAATTTTTGAAAAGGGAAGGGAGAGCTTTTACGCATGTTAAAGGCAATAGTGTTTCTTCCTGCCTTCCTCTAGCAATTTAATTTGGTCTGTGCAATTTTATACATGTTGTCTGCATTGCCAGAGGCTAATTCTTAGGCTGTCCAAACCACATTCAAAGAAAAGCAGGAGACATTTTCTTCTAGTTCAGCCACAATAAACAGTGCTTGCACCCCAGGACCAATATGCGTCCTAAAATTTGTCTTGCAAGAGAAAAGGCAATAAACATAGGAAAGGTAGTGGTCAAGAAGAAAAGTCTTCTAGTGCCTTGGTGATCCCTTGTTGATTTGTGACGGTCAACAGGCTACTGTAGCTTGGCCATACCGTGATCCTGACTAACATGATAATCTTCTAAGCTTAACCGGAGAAACTGCAAAATGGAGACACATCTCAATAACAGGATCAATTGCAGGCAGTTTCTAACATACTGTGCAATCATTTCTCTGTGACACTGATGCAAGAAGGAGACTGCCTATGAGAAATGTCTGTGCCTGGAGCTGGAGTTCATTTTCTAGAAATGAGTGGAGTAGGAAGCAAAAGGAAGAAGAGTTGTTCTCTTGAAAAAGTAAAAAGCATATGCAGTGCTAGCAAGCAAAGCAAAAAAAAAAAAAAAAAAGCTAGCAAACTCCAGCAAAGAGAATCTCAAACAAGATCACACAAGGAATCTATGCAATAGTAATCCACACTAATAAAGACCATCTGAAAATCACTCTGTCGTAGGTTTCTCTAGTACTAAAGCTTAACTCTTCCGTTAGTTCTAGTAAATAGTAATATTAAAAAAAGTTTATGCCCTATTTTGTATTATTTTATCTTATTTTTTTACTGCATCATTATGCTGCCTCTAACATCTGTAGCAAAACCAAAGGCTGCTTCTGATTTCATGAATACCAAGAGGAATGTTTTTCTAAGCAATTAGTAATCATACTAGCGCACAGTTTCACTGATGGTTATATAAAGTCAGGATAAGAAAATATTTGAAATGCAAAGCATACCTACTACTAAATTATCAAAAAGACATAATAGCAGGATAGTAAATATGTGCCATGTGCATTTAGTATTTATTATAGAAATTTATTGCATATCAATTATAAGGAAGTGCCAGATGCATCTAATAAATATGAATGAGGACAGTTTCATACGCCTAGAGCTATATATGATGCTGTCTTTGGTTGAAAACCTTGTATGAAAGTCACTTGCCTTGTTTAACTGAAATTGGATTCTCTAAATCTTCTGTACTCACACTACTCAGCTAGTCCAAAACAAGATTTTATATGCAAGTATTTGGACCACTTTACATTTCTTTTTTTTTATCATCTTTCTTTACCATTATATCTTAAAAAAAAAAAAAAAAAAAAAGCTTTTTTAAAAGAAACTTAATTTCAAAGCAAAAATGCATTTAAATTGAAAAAGTGAAAATAAACTGCACTTGCTTTCCAAACTAGTCTTTATAAACGCTAAATCATTTGACACTTTCCATGTTTTCTCCATTTCTAACCAAACCCAAATTCTACTGTTTAGTCCTGTCACTTCTTTCTAGCTCCAGAAGGCCATTTTATCGTCAAAATTGCTATTTAACAAAAGCAAAAATATGCCTAGTTGAACAGAAGTACTTTCTTATAATACTGTTCAC
This sequence comes from Nothoprocta perdicaria, assembly GCF_003342845.1. Classification (NCBI taxonomy): domain Eukaryota; kingdom Metazoa; phylum Chordata; class Aves; order Tinamiformes; family Tinamidae; genus Nothoprocta; species Nothoprocta perdicaria. Next base: position 841,512 of record NW_020455497.1, on the reverse strand, counting down.
TTAACCACCACACTTTATAAATGGATTGTATTTTCTGTTGCATAAGAGAATACAGTATACAGTATTAAATTACTGATCATATACAGAGCTACTTAAACATGTTCTTTCTTCAGAACTTCTACTGTGGCATACTATAGCCAGCTCACTTGCATTGAAACAAATAGAACTGAAAACATAATGCATCTTATTTAGTAAGCTGATTTTTAATATTCTTTAGAAACAGGTATTTATGCAGTCAGTAAAACAGACAATGACAGCGCATCAATTAACTATCTTTTCCTTCCAAAGACAATGACAGTTTTACACTGTTTTCACAAGGCCATAACATAACAACATAAGGCTAGTACTATCCAGCAATTTGTGCTGATTTTCAGTAACTCTCACCAGAGTTTTGACTGGCTACCATTTCTCAACTATCAAGAGCATTCCTGACATTTGCACTTAACAGAAGAACAAGTTTTCACATGAGCATCCTTTTTATTTATTTGTTTATTTTTAAAAATAATAAAAATAATTCTTCACCGAAGTCAGACTAGGTAATATTTCAGATTCCTAGTTAAAAAACATAAAGTTCTTTCAAAGTTTCTCGCCGCTTCTACTGATGAGATTACATGAAGGAAAAAATGTCAGAAATTCTGCATCATAGAACTGTTTGGAGGGGGATATAAGCAACATCTGCACTGCTTATTCCAAGCCAACTCTGTATCTGATGATGCTGATTCACACTGAATCATAATTCACTTGAAAAACAATATATGAATAAATAAATGAAAGATGGTTAATTAGAATAAATATAGTATAGTCTGTCTTTTGGGTTTTTTTTTTTTTTTATAGCACTAGTATTAATACCATACACTCCATTCCTTTAACTCTTGTCCTGTCACTGAAGCCCACAGAAACCCAGTCACTGCACTGGGCTTCTGGAGTCGCTGGTTTCTTTCAAGAATTTGAATGAAATAAAATAAAAAAAAAGAGAGAGAGAAATTTCTCCCAGCATTTCCTAACATTTAGATTAGTACTTAGAATGCTGTTTGATGGTTGTGATAATGTATAGAGAAAGTAGCTCTTGGATATGTATATGCTCATTTTGAATGAGCTCAGAATGGATCCAACTGCCATATGAATGCAGCTGTTAACAAAAGTTTGGGCACAGAGTACCTTTACCACACTAAGCTGTGCTAATGAGGATCATATAGTCCTTCACAAATCCTCTCCTTCCTTGAAAATCCTGACAGTTTCAGATATAAAGACTGATTAAAAAAAAAAAAAAAACACAATATGTATTGAAAGCGTGTACATGCTGCAGCTGCATAACATTTTCTAAGAGATTTTAAAGTTTACTGGGGGCAGTTACCTGTGGTTAATTAGCTGTCTGAACTCCTATCCAGAGATACTCTGCTTGTATCATCAATAACATAACAATTACAATGCAAGTTACAAAGGCATGAGCATAGGAATTACAAAGAGACTTATTTTATTCCTTACTAGAATGGGTCATTATCAAAAAGAAGACTTAAACATGACAGATTGCATTTCACTTCCTACAAGTCTTCTGAGCTTATCAACTTATCTTGAGGTAGGATGTCAGAATGCAAATTTCTGTGAAATACAGAGGCAAAGAATTTCAGCTGAGAACATTCTGATTCATGAATATGAAAGCAGAGACTGAAGCAAGCGATAAATGAACTAAGTGCAACTAAATGCTGGTAACCACATTTAAGCAAGAGTTTCCTCCAAAGCTGGAATACACAAAATTTAGAAACAAGAAGCTGATATTCTTTCTCACATTCTTTGTTGTAGCTTGTTTTTGCACTCTCTTTAGAAACACAAGTCTTGAAAATATGATTCATACCTCAGCTGGAATACATGTAGTTCCCTACTGCATTTTCTGTTTGTGTGTATGGATTGTGCTAGTACTATGGGAAAGCAGTATCAAACACATTTACTCTAGAGGGCTGATATCAGAGCAGAAGTACAGCCTGCACAATGAAATACCACAGTAGTTCTGCAAGCACGATTGATTTGTCATCATTTCATACTTAAAAATAAAAAGGATTTTTTTTTTTTAATCTATGGTAGTAAAACTGCAGTAGGTGTAGCCTTTTATTCAGTTTAGGAATCTGTAGTTTGGGTACTGTAGTAGTGAGACACTTTCCCATATGTTTACAACTTTAATTCTTCCCTTTCTCCTATATCCAGAAAGAGCAAATAAGTTATGCCTTTGAGTTATTATTACTGGAAAACATAACAGTTGTGGAAAAAAAATCTTAAAGGATTTATTTGAATACCTTACATCATTCTTATTATTGTAACATCTAGAACCTGGTTGAGACTGGGACCCTTTCTGGAAGAACTCTAGATAGATTCAAATATAGTACCTAGGACAAAAAGACGAACTCACAGAAATTTGATGGTATTATATAATAGATAAATAGATAGGAAATTTTGCAGATACAGCTGAATTTTACAATATAGGTTTCTAAGAATTAAATATGAAAATAAACATTGCCATTAGTACAAGAACCATTAGAGAACTTGTGGCCTTGCAGACAGGTGCACTCTAATTGCCTTGCTACGTGAAAGTTTTAACTGACCCTATACATGTGTAAAAAATTCTAGATATCACTTAGCTACATTTTAGGTTGCATTTTTAGTACAAAATTCTGTAACACTGAAAATTAAAAAAAAAAAAAAAAGTGGTGTTTATTCTAAGGTAAGTTTTTCTAATTAAAACTAATGGGAAGTCAGCAAAAATGTAATAGAAGTGAAATATAATCAAGTTAGACATTAAGAAAGAAACTCACTTAAGAGTGAAGAGACTGAAGCACTGGATGCCAGCAAAGGCTGCAAAATATCTCACTTGAAATGTTTACATATATTTGTCAGGTATTGTTTAGTAGGTCTGATATTATGTTGGGATAAGGAGACAGATGAGATGAGCCCTACCTTTCTTTAGTTCTAATCAGAAATGAAAACTGGGGTTGGCATTGATAGAGAATGCACAGTACCTACATATTAGCACAATGTGCTGTAGTTTGTTACAGCTGTGATGACAGGTCAAATGACAGGTCTGATCTTGTTTAGTATATTACATTTTCTTTGAATTTTCATTTTAAGCAAGAGGCAGCCAACAGGAATCTCTCCACTGTGAACAATGAAAATTGAAGAACTGCAGTTAGCAGCACTCTGTAGGACATAATTCCAGCTGCCTTTATTCAGTAGCTCAGAAAAAAAAGCTAACACACAATGTGTTGAGAAGGCTGCTCCCAATGCCTGGTAAGTTACTATATGCTTTTTTTTTTACTTTCTTTTTAGTACCAGCTGTTGTCTCATCATACTTCCTCAATTATTGTAATGATAAAATAATGAAGTAGAGTTACAGAAACAAGTGAATTTTCTCCATTCTGAAGCCCTGATTCTTAAAATGAAGTTTAAAAATAATCTGAGATATTATTAGATATCAAAAAAAAAAATCTACCTAAATGATCTAGGAAGAAAGGACTGTATCATCATTTCAGGACTTAAATCTGTATGAGACAAGGCATCTATTCTATCTCCACCTGTAACTTGTATCACATGCTTCTCACCCACTTACAAATAGACATCATGAGATAACCTGTGCACAGAGTTCTAAAACACATAACTTGGTCATTCTCTTGTGTCCTATATAAAATTATAACAAACATTTCTATCCCTTGAATTATTTTCAATACTATTTTGAATCCCACTTCTTTCTTCATAAATATATCACAGCACAAATTTCCTTGGGTTAACCATACACTGTGTAAAAGGATTTCTTTATTAACAATTTCATAGGTATCAGCATTCAACTTTGTGTTCCATTAAGAACGTGAATCAAAATATCTGCCTGAACATCTTTTTTTCCTGTAAAGTTACTAATTTATGAGCACATCTACTGTCTCTAGAATTCTCTGACCTCTCCAGCACTTCCAAATATCGGCACACATAGATTTTACTTTAGATGATTTTTTCTTCTACTAGTATTATAAATGACTTTAAGGGTCTCAACCATACTATCTTTTGTTTTCCTTTTTCCCTAAAGAGCAGATAAGCAAGGAAAGTATAGGATGTGCAAAACTGAAAATTGTGCAAAACTAAAATTATAATAATTTCCTTGATCCCAATAATTTTACTATTTTATTTTTCCATTCCCTGTATACCCTCCATGTCTGCATGCAATTGCACTCTTCTACATGATGCAGAACACTGCATGGATGTTTTTATTAAGCTGTCCATAACAGCTAGAACTTTTTGTTTTATTTTGTTTTGTAAATGCAATCAATTTTAAAACCAGGTAAGCAGGTGAGCAGTTCATATTTATTCTTGCAGTACGGATGGTAATTCCAAAATAAATTCCACTGTCCTTTATTTATGTAATTTTAAGCCTATTAGTTTGACCTACTTTCTCCCCTTCTTCAGATGATTACCATATTATGTAGTGGCTTACTGAGCCATTCTTTCACAAAAATGTTGACAAAAGAATGCTAATCATTAAATTGTTCTTAATAATCATTATGTACCTGTACTGCAATAGTACCTAGGGACCCCATCATGGACTGAAGTAAAGTCTGTGCAGCTGAAAGAAAACAAAAGTTATTCCTCATGCCAAAGAGCTTTCAGGTTATCTATAGCTCTTAAATTTTAGAATAAATTTTAGAATAGATTAATAGATTTAGATTAATAGATTAATAGATTAATAGATTTAGAATAAATTCTAGAACAAATTTTAGAATAAATTTTAGAATAAAATTTTAGAATAAAATTTTAGAATAAAAATAAGGACAAATTATTACAGTATGGATTGTTAATACAGCTAAGACAAGTTAAATCAAGTTAAATGTGTTTTCCCTAACACATTTTTATTACAATCAAGCTTCTTCCCCTCTGACGTGGTCTTTCCCTGATGTGGACTACTGCCAGGAAAATTAGAATACTTCCTATCTAAACTAGTATTTTCCCTGATGTGGACTACTTTCCCTGATGTGGACTATTGCCAGGAAAATTAGAATACTTCCTATCTAAACTAGTATTATAAACACTATGTGAAAGGTAGTAGTTATATGTAAATAACATGAAGCTATTTACATATATTGAAGTGCTATAGACATAAATAAATCCACTATTATATGAAACATGCTGCTGATGCAAAGTTTACGTCCACTTCTTTCAGTATTCAAAATAAAGTAGCACAGACATTCAAATCATAATTAATAGTAAACAATTAAGTTAATAGTACCACTAAAAATAGTAAATAATTAAGTTAATTAATAGTAAATCTCAACACCTCTGTGTGTGTGTATATATATATATGTACTTTTTTACACCATATATATATTTACTTTTTAAAGGCAAGGTCACTCTTCTACACAAAATTCTGAATGACCTTCATTTTACTGTCACAAACAGAAAAAAATGGAGGGGACCTTAGGTATCTCTCAGCCTTCCAATTGTTCCAGCTCTATTAGAGAACCAACTCTTGGCAGGAGAACCAACCCTTCCTTCTTATTGACGAGGCAGTCATTCCTTTCCAAAATTTGAGTCTGAATGACATGAAAAAATAAGACAAGGAACTATATCTCAACATTTAAGCTGCCTTTGTAGGATTAAACAGTTCTAAATTCTGATCCTTGCCCAAAGCATTGAATTAAAGAAGTATATGTGTCTAAAAATAGATTTAAAAATAAATAAATTATAACTTGGAGAATATAAACACATTCAGATTCTTTTCAAAATGCTGCTGGACTTAGTTTTGTAAGCAATTCACCTGTGAAGTGTTTGCCACAGGTTTACTATGAATTATTTTAAACAATAAAGATACACATTAAGCCAAAAAAGTTTTGGTGGTATTTTTAAAGGAAATATGATCTGGGCTCCAAATCCAGGAAAACACAGGTTTAAGAAAAACAATAGATATGGAGTCTGGTCGGACCATTTTTGAATAATGATCAAAAACTCTGAGATGATTAAAATAGTTTGCCTTATCTGTAAGCCTTATCAGAAGCATAAAGAAATATAACACAGACACCACTAAAAGAAAAATGCTGAATTGTGCATAACCTTTTATTGTTTTCTCTAAGTACGTTTTCCACTGAGAGTTTTAGAAGTTTAAACAAAAAATAAATATCCAATGTGGAATATATTCAAAATTGATATAATGGCACTGTTAGCAGTTATCAGTATTATACTCCATTCATTTCTTCTGATCTAGTAGGAAAGTTCATAATGCAGATCTTCTGCAATTCTTTTACTACAGTTATACTAAGCAGTATATTTATGACTATGGCAAAAATATTCTTTAATCTGCTATTTCACTGTCTAACATTCAGCACCCTCCCACATCCTCCCACATTCTGACCTCAGTGACTAATAATAACACATGCTTATATGTGTATTAAACTGTCATATCTCAAAGGTAAAATGCTAACCTATCCCCATGTTTTAAAGTCCTGGCTTCTAGTCATTTTATATTCACTGCATATAAACAAATATAAACAGTTTCCTACAGTTTTAAATCTGGATTCATGTGTAAATCACTTCATCCATATATCACAGAATCATACAATCCTTAGGGTTGAAAGGGACCTCTAGAGGTCATCTAATCCAACCCTCCATCTCACGCAGGGTCACGTAGAACATACGGCACAGGATTGCGTAGAAGCAGGTTGGAAAGATCTCCAGAGAAGGAGACTCCACAACCTCTCTGGGCAGCCTGTTCCAGTACTCTGTCACCCTCACTGTCAAGAAATGTTTCCTTAAGTTCCTGTAGAATTTTTGGTGTTTCAGGCTGTGGCCGTTTCCTGTAGTTCTATTAGTGGCCATCACTGACAAGAGACCAGACCCATTAGTGGCCACCATTGAAAAGAGACCAGCCCCATCCTCCTCAGTCCTTCCATTGAGGTATTTATACACACTGCTCAGGTCCCCCCTCAGCCTTCTCTTCTCTTATGGCTGAACAGGCCCAGATCTCTCAGTCTTTCCACACAGGGCAGATGTTCCAGGCCCCTGATTATCCTCATAGCCCTGTGCTGGACCCTCTCCAGCCCCTCCACACCCATCTTGTATGGGGGAGCCCAGAACTGCACACAATGCTCCAGATGTGGCCTCACCAGGGTTGACTAGAGGGGGATAATCACCTCTCTTGACCTACTGGAGACTCTTCTTAATGCACCCCAAGATCCCATTGGTCTTCTTGGTCATGATGGCACCCTGCTGCCTCATGGTCAACTTGTTGTCCACCATGACGCCCAGGTCCCTCTTGACAGAGCCTGTACTGATGTCTGGGGTTATTCCTCCCCAAGTGCAGGCCCTTGTTGAACTTCATGACATTTCTCACTGCCTAGTTGTCCAGCTTGTCCAGGTCCCTCTGGATGGTGGTGCCGCGCTCTGGGGCATCAGCTACTTCTCGCAGTTTGGCATCATCAGCAAACTTGCTGAGGGAGCACTCTGTCCCTTCAAGGTCATTGATGAATAAATTGAACAGGACTGGACTGAGGACTGACCCCTGGGGAACACCACTAACTACAGGCCTCCAACTGGACTCAGTGCCACTGATCACCACCCTCAGAGCTCTGTCATGCAGCCAGTTCTCAATCCACCTCACTGTCCACTCATCTGTCCCACACTCCGGAGCTTGCTCTGGAGGCTGCTGGCAGCGACGTTGTCAAAAGATTTGCTGGAGTCCAGATTGATGACACTCTCTGTTCTCCCCTCATCTATCCAGCTAGTCACTCCATCATAGAAGGTGATCAGGTTAGTCAAGCACGATTTCCCCTCAGTGAGTCCATGCTGAGTATTTCTGAGCATTTTGTCCTCCATGTACTTGGAGATAACAGCCAGGAAAAGCTGTTCCGTCACTTTTCCAGGGATGGAGGTGAGGCTGACTGGCCTTGTGTCCTCCTTCTTGCCCTTTTTGAAGACCGGAGTGACGTTGGCTTTCTTCCAGTCCTTCGGTACGTCCCCTGTTATCCAGGACCTTTCAAAGATGTTGGCAAGTGGCTTGGCTATAATGTCTGCCAGCTCACGCAGCACTCTGGGGTACATCAGGGTCCATGGATTTGTGGGAATAAAGTTTCCCTATGTGTTCTCTGACCCAATCTTCCTCTACCCAAGGCAAGTCTTCCTCTCTCCAGGCTTCTTCACTTTTTCCTAGGGTCTGGGATTCCAGGGGGTTGCCCATGGCAAACACTGAAGCAAAGGCGGTATTCAGCAACTCTGCTTTTTCTGTTTTTCATAACCAGGGCACCCACCCTGTTTACCAGTGGACCTACATTCTCCCTAAACTTCCTTTTACCGTTGATATATTTGAAGAATATTTTCAATATCCCTTGCCAGATTTAATTCCAAATGTGCCTTAGCTTTCATTGTTGCATCCCTGCATTCCCTGACAACATTCCTGTATTTTCCCCAAGGGGTCTGTCCTTTCTTACACATTCTGTATACTACCTTGTTCTGTTTGAATTTTTCCAGGACCTTTCTGTTCATCCACGCAGGCCTCCTGCCCCGGTGCCTGCCTTTTTACTCGTAAGGATGCACCATTTCTGAGCATGGAGGAAGTGTTGGTTGAAAACTAACCAGCTCTCTTGGGCTCCTCTTCCTTCTAGGGCCCTAATGCATGGGATTCTTCCAAGAAGATTCCTGAAAAGCCTAAAGTCAGCCCTCCTGAAGTCCATGGTTACAAGGCCACTTACAGCCTTGCTTCCTCTTGTTTGGATTCTGAACTCCACGAACTCATGATCACTGCAGCCAAGGCTACCTCCTACCTTCACATCTCTAACAAGTCCCTCTCCATTTGTGAGTATGAGGTCCAATACCCCACCTCTCCGTGTTGGTTTCTCTACAGTCTGTATCAAACAGTTATCGTCAATGCACTGCAGAAACCTCCAGGGATCTGTACACAAGAAATGCATCAATACATGATACACTCTGGCATAAATAAATAGCACTCTAGCACTATTAAAGAATGTAAATTCCTGGGACTCTGTCAAAAAGATTTTCTCCTGTTGATGTTGACCAATACATGCTACTTTCTCATGGAAAATTCACAAAACCCCAAATCTTTATTGTTGCTGTTGTTTATATTTCTCTAAATATAATTTACTAGGTTTTACAAACATTATCTTCATTTTTTTCTGTTGCTGAAAGCCTTCAAATAGCACACTGTAGAATTTTAATTTATTACTTACTTTATAATCTTCTATTTTGAAATGCACAGTGTCACTTCCATTCTAACAGGTAAAAACAGGATTTTATTTAAATAGTATTCTTAGACACAGGACAGCTTTAACTATTAGAGAAATAGTAGTATCATACAGATTCCAGACTTTAAAATATACTATTTATAAAGCAAATTTATGCCTATATTGTGAAGAATATTATATGAACCCTCTGAGAGTGGTAAAATAGCAAGATCGCTCTGTAGCAATATAATCTGTTATTTTAAAGCTTGGATAAAATGTTAGGAAATGCCATAGCTATGGGCTCATATTTTAATTAACCTAGAATGTGAAGTCTTTGCAAAAGTGTAATGTAAGATATTAGTGTCTACGTTTTCCAAATTAATTTGTCCAAACCAAGTGGGCTTTATTAAAACAAGACCATCAAAAAATAACTTCAGTTTTTAATAGACTTAATGAACATTGAACAAGTTTAGAATAATCATTCAGTGCCGTTTTACTCAGTGTAGAAACAGGGCTTGGATAAATACAATCAATTACTTTTTCCAAGAAATGAAACAATTTAGAAGTAGAAGTAATGTCTATAAAGCATCAAAGCAACAGTTGCTTTTAATATTAATAACAAAACTTCACCAATCAATAAAAGAACTGATAAATACGTTTCTTCTCCTCTTTTTCTACTTCATCTCTTTTCCCCAAAGAAATACATCAAGCTTTTCAAACTCTTAATTCCATTTACCTCAGAGTGATGCAATATTGTGTCCACCTTACAAATAATCTGTCAAAACTGCAAGTATTTCGTTATGATATCTAACCATTGGCATACCATACCTTTATCTCTTTCATTTTCTATGAAGCAGAATGGCCATAAACTCACATTTTCATTAAGTTACAGAGCTAGCCAATTCTGCAGAAAGGAAGAAAGGGGAATTTCTGTCAGCTAGTTCCTAGATGTTGGAAAAAAATACATTTTTGACCTTTGAAAAAATGGATTTTAAAAGAAGACTAGGAAAGTGAAGATCCATGGGACTCCTTTGAAACAAAGACTTTGGCAAAAAGCTGCTATATACAAATTTAACTTAGAAGTTAGCCGTACTATAAGCAAAGAATTGCACAAAATGATCCTCAGTGTCACTTCCTGCCTAAACAATTTCCAGTTTCTATGCACAGCAGCTTATAGAATATCCCCAGGAAAAAGAAGTAAGCCAAAAATCTTAAGTAACAAACATGTGTGAAGAAAATAAAGCAAAAATATATATATATATATATATACATATACATATATATATATATCCATCAAACTAAACCCTCAGTGAGCTTCTTTCATGCCAGGATGTGAGCTGTTCATTAGCTACACACAGACCATTGGGTTATCAGCTAATATAGTGGGCTGGCTCATCAGCTCTAGTTGAATCAGGTCAGTCTTAAAATATACTTGGCAATAAACTGCTGAACTTAGAGCCAGGATATCAGGGTAGGTTGCTTCTCAACTTTGCAACTTAACTCATTAAACTACGCTTATGCCAGCGACAGCCAATTATTTGAGAAAAGGCCATGATGCATGCAAAGGGTTCAGCCTATGCGCAAGGAAGACTGCAATCATATCCTTCTGAAAGTTCAAAACTTTGAATGAGTTTGCAGATGTTAATAATCAATGTATGAGGTGCAGGAGATCATCTGCCACTCCACCTCCAGGTTAGAGCAAGTCAGATTAGCCAACAGAGGTACCACTGAAAACCATGGGCCTGAAGAAGACATCCTCAATCACTGATGCTTCTTGGTACAGACTTTCCCCCAAGGCCTCTCTAATTCTGGGGTCCCCAGACACATACATACAGACAAGTATTTGAGACGTGCTAGTCCCCTACTGCTGCCTGCTAGAGGTTGACTTTGTGCTTTGTCAGCAGTGACTTTGCTGCAATGCAGAAAACTAATAGAAGGGGAAAAAGCTGAGGGAAAATAACTGGGGAATAAAAAGTACCCTGTATATCACCTGTACATGCTCATAATACCAAGAAGCTTAATGAGCAAGTATTCAGCCTTGATAACCAATAGTGTCATTTGCAAAGAAAGCATTGCAAAGTAAATTTCTATAGAAATGAAAGCTCCTGTGTGGAAAGAAGTCCTCATAAATGAATACCAAGCAGTCTGTAAACTGCTGAGAGAGTACATTTTCCATGCAGTAAGAGTATGCGTTTAACAGCTTCCCTCTGTCCTCATGCTTGCAGCTGATAGTCATTAGTGTTAGATCTACAGCAGATTTATCACATTTGCAATGTAAATTTATTACCATTCAAGTAATCCTGGCACCTGTGCCTTATCATCCCCTTACATTTGCAAGTTTCCTCCATCATTCACAGCTGACAGACTCTGTAAGTGAACTAAAATTTAAATCCAAACCGACTCTTTTCCAAATTCTATCCTTTGAAGTCCATTCACATGTACCTCTCCTATTGGAATGAAAATTACCATAATAACTTAATTTCTAATATGCAATGTGTAGATCAAAAATTGAATTCAGGAAGATAGAGAAGTCAAATGAACTCTGCTCACATATTTATTCTATAGATGGCATTGTATTTATTTCCACTTCAAGTTCCAGGGAAAAGAGGAGGGGTTTACCACCTGCAGTCTTTGGAAGAGGCACAGCCAGATAAAGTGCACGGTGTATCACAGAAGGGTAGGGGCTCAGTGCTTAGTTATACCACAGGTAAGCAGGTCACTGAAAAACTTCACAGCTCTTCAAAGGACTGAAAACGAGGATATTTGCAGAGCATACATAGGTAGCTTTTTCTAAAATAGTTCCTGGAGAGAACTAGGTAGTAACACTGGAGGATCCTTTGTCATGTCTGTGTGTAATAGGTTTCCCGTACCTCGTCCTCAAATCACAGTGCTGTAGGTCATAGACAAATGTGGAGAACAAAGGCCAATATTTATGTAGATATTATCTCTCAAAATTATTGTAGCCTATATTCTAAGTGAGATTCATAGCTGTAGTAACAAGAATAGTTTAATTTATAATATCCACATATACTGTAAATTTACTAGAGGGATTTATTACCAAAAAAAAAAAAAAAAAGGCAACATGGATTAATTCTAATAAAACATAATATTGTTGGCATATTTATGTTGCAGATTCACATGCAGCTCCTGTACATGAAACTTTTGTCAATATATGTGAAAAATTCAATTATTTTTAGGATGATAGAGAATATTAAACCTGATGTAAATATTTTCAGGAAGTCACGTTACAAAAAAGTACTCTTTTTCTTTGATAAAGAAAAAAGTTATCAATTTCTATTGAAAATAGAAATCATTCAAATCCTACAAAGTCCTTAAGCTTAAATAAGCCACAAATCACACTACTATTTCCTATTTTGATTTTCAATACTTCATGCTTATAGTAGATTTCTTATATCATGACATATTAAAGGAGGAGTTTTGAAAGCTTTTCTACCATTGCATATTTGTAACAATACAGGAAAGAAAGAAGAGATATGTGTCACACACAGCAGTTTTTTGAACAAACAAAGCAGAAAAAGAGAAGAGGGAATGATTTCTTAAAACTCCAGATTTTATGTTATCATAAAACCAGGGTCTTTTGATTATTCATTTTTATGGTCAAAGATCTTAACCCTGAGAGATTTTTTCTTTTTTTTTTTTTCTCTCCATAAATCTTTCATTGCATAGTATGGGATTATACTTACCTAGTTAGGATCTACAGTGAGGTAGGATGGAAATTTTTGGTCAGTTTTGCAACCAGCAATCAGGTCTACTAGCAATATAAGCTAAAATGGTGGTTTAGAGAAAAAATTTGGCTTTGGATAATCAGCGAATCAGAGAAACATATGATCCTTTGCCATAATTTTATGACTTTCATAAATTTAAGTATTATGCTAGCACAAGCATTAAAAGTTCATTTTAATGAACTTGCAAGTTGAAGCAATTTCAGATCTACCTTTATCTGACTTTGTTTGACATATATACTAGTTCCTATTGTCTAAATGTCTTTGTCTCTCATAATTGATAGCTTTGATCTTAGAAGAATCCATAAAAATGTAAGGGCAATTACACCTTCAGGTATCGTTCTCAGACCATGGAAAAGAGTACAACACATGCTTACTAGAGCTGATTCTAATTACCTCTCCCACTATTGCAACCCCAAAATTACCTTGCAAAAGAATTTGCTACTAATGTTGTAGAAATGTTCTGAATACTACACTAAATGATTTTCAGAAAATATAGCTTGGTTATAATTAGACTAGCTTGGCATTAGAATAAATCTTTTACAAAGGCAAAGCTGAAATCATTGTAGAGTAGACTGCTTTTCTGATTGTAGTAAAGCAAAATTTGATAACAGATCTGAAGTTACAATTTCTTTACAATGATTTAATTGATTTCTGAATTGAAAAGTGAGAATACTGTCATCTTGTTATGGTTATCTATTGCATCTTTATGGCTCTTGTAAATGTAGTCTATCAAAAGTACCATGCAATCAAAAGTGTCTAGTCGGTCAAAAGTGAAATGCAATATTTAGTCTCATGCCACCAAAGCCAGACTGTTTAAACAAAGGCTAGTATAACTGAAGAACTAATTTATCTCATACATGCCTGATATACAGCAGTGATATTATATGTGAAGCCACTTGTGAAATATCTAGATTCAGCTTGTTCATACTGAGAAATATTTTCTTACTCTCTTCCACACACATTTTGTCGTTCATTTTATATCAACATATGAGAAAGAATATATAATCAATGCTCATATTCATACTTTTTAGTAAGTTCTAGAACACTTATGAGCATAGTTCATTAACATAAAAATAAGAAATAATCACAAGGAGCTTTTTGGCAGCAGACCTCACAGTACTGATTTCATTTCTGCCCTAAAAAAAAGCTGCATCTTTCTAGCAGTTTGTTTTTACTTTAAAATAATTGTTGTTGTAATGTATGCTTTCTACACATTCAAAGATCTTTAAAGGAAAACATTAAGATACTCATTCTTCACCAAACAAGGAAAATAAAAAAGAATGAACACACCTGCTTATCAGTTCATATCTGTCACATAACAGAGAGGAGCGAGTGAGATTTTTAAAAAATTCCAAAAAATTCTGTAAAAATCTCTTAGGGCATTAACAGGGCCTGGAAGGGTGGAAAACCCCATTTAGCAACAAGAAAAACTGCACATGATGGCAGTCAGAGAAGGAAGAGAATTATTCAATTTGAGAAAGGCATGGGCAGGGATCCCCTTCCTCACTGGGAGATATTGCTCTCCTCAGAGAGGTAGAAAAGAAATTCTGAAGGAAAGCAGATCTTTGAGAGCAGGAAAGGAGTGTTTCATTGGTGGTTTAAAATATAAGTATATATGTATATATATTCCACATTTTTATTTGTGCTTGTGATGTTCATTGTCCTGTCTTGATGCAAAGCAGATCCACTCTATTACTATGACCCATACTGCCTTCTAAGACATGATTAATAAGACAGTTTCATTATGTGTGATAGTGGATTTTTTTTCTTTCATTTTACAGCTTTAGATCAGCTTGACTTCTTGTTTCTTCAGTCTCCTCTCTCCAATATTAAATGTCCTGGTTTAGCTCAAAATAGCAAACAGTCACTACAGTACAAGAAAGTGTATTTACACTGATATTAAGGCCATAAACTTTAGAGTACCATATATCAGGATAATCTCAGGATTAAAACTTTGGAAAACGACAGTTTTTTTTCTTTAATTGTGAAGTAAAATGTATAAGTAGTCATAAGTTTTGTAAAAGTAAATAACCTGCTCAAATAAATTGCCTCTTACTGAATACCCTAGAGTATACACATAGTAACAGATACTGCAGGATGTTACACTGCATAAAGTTATGCAGTGACAGAGAATTATTAGACACTGAGGTTTCTCTACAGGAGGTCACTAAAGCCATAGAAAACTGCCCAAGGAAATACTGAAATCCCACAGATGTCTCCAGTATACTTGTTTAAATTTTTCTGCTTACTATATGCCAAGTTTTAAGGGCTATATTTAGTAAGACACTTGATGGAGGCTTACTCTCTAGATTTACAATGCTCCCATTAAAAGCTGAAATCCTAAGCAAAGGAGGGGGTTCTTCTGCTATATATATCTGCAGTAGCCTGTATTTTCACTACCATTGTTAACTTGTGGAAAAACTAAGTTAAACTGTTGTGGAACTCAGACCAAAGCATAAAGCTACTTCACTAGCATTGCAGGCCTCAAAACAGACGTGTATTGTTTTGGATAATCTGACAGGGTTATTATCATTCATATTCTCTTACACAAATATTTAGTGTTATTTCCAGCCTTTCAAATTTTGTAATAAAATCTCTTTGAATATTAAATTCAGTGGATATTTAGATTTTATAGAAGCCATGAGCTGCAATTATTAAGACCTCATAAATGCAATCAGTAACTGGATTGGTCATTCAACATATATGCATATGGTCTTTTGGAACTGCTATGGTTTGATTATAGTTTATGTGGAGAAAGACCTCCTTCCTCCCACAATGTATCAAAATCACATCAAAACCAGCATTCTCTTCCCATTTACCCCACCAGAAAAAGTGGCTTTTATTTTTATAAGAATGACAAAAATGAAGGGTATGGAAACAAATAGCTGAAGCTACACAGAAAAAATGTTGAGACCAACATCTCAGGAAAACATCTGTATGTTTTAAAGATATTAACTGACAGATGATATTAGTAGCTTTCTAAAAAAGTATTCATTGGTTACATCGTCCACTGAGGGCTAGAATTCTGATTCCGTTGACAGTGGATGCTTTGACTTTGGCATCCTTGAGCCCATAACATTTCTTCCAATATAGAAAAAGCATAGTAGATAAGAAGATTTATTATTTTTTCTGTGGAAGTGGATCTATTTGATTACATTTGCTGATGAGTATTTCTATATAATTGAAATGAAATCAGCAGACAGACTAGCATGACATTTTATTACAGATATGTTTAAATTAAATTCAAGTATCCAGGGCCTCAATGAGAAACAATTTATTTAATTTTTAATAATGAAATAAAACTTACATAGGGCAAGAGAACCACATTCACTCTGCATTAAGCTAGCACTATAATATCCTCCTGCTGAATAAAATATTGAGTACATATTTTTTTCCTATTATGCCAGATGATACAATTATTCTTGACGTTTAACAAGTGTAATACAATCACAGGTGGAGGGAGTTCACTAATACATAAATATCAGGTAATTTTCCTGTGGTAAATTGAGGTATATTCTACAGTTTTATAACTGATGGGGAATAACAAATAAGAAAAAAAAAATGTGCAGATAGACTAATTATGCTTCTGAAAAAATCCACCAGTAGCCATTTTTCTTTAAGATTAGATAGATTAAGATTTGAGAGACTGCAATATCTAGAGAGTATTGGGGAAAATATTTTATATAATATATAATATATATTATAATAATATATAATATAATATATAAAATATTTTATTAAAACAAAAGATACAACCTTTTTTTTTTTTTCTGTCAGGAAAATGAAAATTTGCTGTAATATTTGCTCAACTTTTTTTTTGCCAAGTGATAACTTGGAAAAATTCAGTAGACCAAAAATACTTGAATTACAGTGAAAAATCACTCCATTTAAACTACAGCTGCACTACAGAAGTCAAACCCATGTATTGTGGTGCAGATCCCCTTTTGAATCATGGGAGATGTTTTCCTCCTGAGAACCTCAACTTGTCAAGAAGAGCAATCACACTTTCAGACCACAGTAACCAGGTCATGAAATGCCACATCAGAGTTGGAAAACTCAATTCAAGACTGAAAAACTTTTCAAAGTTTTTCTGTTTTTTTCTTTCAAAAGTTTTTCTCTTTTTTTTTTTTCAGTAAGCTGATGTTCTGAAATTTCCAAGTTTCATTCTGATTAATACATATTAAAAGAATCAGAGCTTTTAAGGGCTTAGAAATCAAGAGATAATCTTTAGGCCTAATGCTTTCAGTAAAATTACTCTGTCTTTAATTGAAGCAATGTCCTATCGATACAGACACTTCTAGGTATTTCTATGTATCATTCTTATTTTTCTCTTCTTATTATTTGCATTTTCATCAGCAAAGCATTTTCCTTTATTCCTTTGTTTTAATTCTTAAGGATCCTGATTCAAAAGTAGGACCAACAGGAACTCCTTTTTATTTTATAAAAACAGGCATTAGAATCACCCACCTCAGTGTATGTTAACCAACCTTTGAATTAATCTGAGTTGTCTGAAATAAGCTGTCTTTGGCAGATGTTTCTAGCATTAAATAACTTTTATGGGAATTCCCTAAAGAACCTCTTAAAGCAAATGAACCTCTAATGGCAACTGGAAATGATTTCAATAACTGGATAAATTACAAAATCCTTTAGCACCTATGCCAATTATTTAGGGGATAATACTGACCTTTATTTTTATATTATGTTGTCCAGAAGAAGTCTGTAAAATGATTTAAAGCTGGATAGCTAGCTACTTAATTTTTTGTTGCCTGCTTGAAATGCCTCTTTTGGACCAAGTGCTACTTTATACAAAAATAGATATTTGTGTTCTAAATCTATTTTCGCCATAAAAAGAACCGATAAAAAGCTGGTTTGAACAGCATATAGAGATAAATACCACCTAAAAATCAGTAGCATTCACAGTTTCCTTATAGCTTATGTTAGCTACATGAGTTAAATGTCTTTAGATATTTAATTTAAATTACCTCAGTCTAGGAAGTATATTCCCCTTAACTTCCACCTTTTTTCCTAAGGGAGCTGGGTATCTAATGCCTTTATTATCACTAGTTTATAAGAGGAAAATCATCAGTTAAGAAACACAAATAAACCCAGAATAAGAGACCATGGACTGATTATATATTCTTTGCTCCACATAGAAAGAACATATAGACAGAAAAAAAAAAAAAAGTAAAATGAAATATAAAAGGAGGGAGAGTGGAGGACAGGGGGCTGGAGAAAACAATAGTTAAATACAGTCACATAAGCACAGAAGGACCAGCTCTGAAACAAATAATATAAAATAATAGTTTTATGCACTCCTGAATGAGACAGCTTCTGAGTAAATCATAATGGATATTGACTTGCTTAAGTCTGTGCTGTAGTCTTGAAAAGCATATTTCTACCACCCCCCAAAAAGTATCTTACACAAATAATTTATTGCAAATATTTTGTTCAGCTTCAGTTATAGGCAAATGCAAAAGCTACAGGTGGAAGCTATTCCAGTCTACTTTGAAAAAAAAAATTGTCTTTTTAGTATATAGCTAAAGTTACTTTCATAAAACAGGAGATCTAGGCCTGACTTGCTTTGCATTAGTCTAAGATCATTCCAGATTTCATTACAACCTCTTTTTGTTATTACTCCTATTAAATACTCTGGTTACTGCTAAAGGTAAGTACTCACAAGTCATTATCAAAGGAGCAACAAAATAGTTCTCTTGTTTGGTATTCAAGCAAAGTGAGATTGTACAACAGCTAACAGTTTTGCTACAGATCTCTCATGGGTGACACATTTTGAAAACAATAGTGTGAATGATGGATTTCACTCTATCAATTCAAATTTTTGCAAATCAAGATTAAAGTCTGCCTGCAAACCAAGCTAAAAGGTGCATCCCCAGAATGTATGTGGCTACTGAGTAATTAATTATTCACTGGTTTTGCAGAGATCCGCATCTTGTTCATGGTGTTCAGGAGTGCTGACAGTCTGCCATTATTCCTGCTGGAAGAAGCTATCCTTACATCAGGTGCTCTGATGGATCCTTGGATCGTTTTTTTTGGCGGGCAGCTGGTATAATTCCATGTCCACTGTGTGCAGATGCTTGACAATATGTACTTGCCTTGGAAATCAGATAGCAAAGACAACAGCAAATAGTCAGCCAAATGTTAGCCACTGTGCTGAGTTCATCCTGAGATTCTTCCTCTTAGATGTGTGAATGATTTCCATCTGTTCCACTGCAAGATAAAGACTTAGAGCTGCTAGCAACTCCCTTTTATTTTATTTATTTATTTATTCACTTATTTAAAGCCAGCTTGTGTAAGCATGTCTTGTCTGTGTACATGAGTGCTCCCTACCTTCATAACAAGTGCAGAGAAAGCTGTCCATGACACACAGGCCTCTCTTTCCTGTGACTCCATGTTTTACAAATGAAAATCCAAGTGCTTTGAATCTCAAAGACAGTGTGATACCCTGGGTCAGGATACTACTGCGTCTGCCAGCTGGAGGCCAGGCAGTCATGCCAAAATAAGTAATTACAGAGTCCTCTGATGTCCAGCTTTGCTGTTTGCACATGCTGAACATTACTGTACCCATGGCTCAAGCTGAGATTCCAACAATGAAGCAGCAATAACTCTGCCTAACAAAGCAAAAAAGAAAACTTGCCAGTAACTGAGTGAGGAGCTGTAATGGTAATTTTTCTGCAGCAAAACATGTGTTTTTTCTTACCTGTGCTTAAAACATATGCAATAATACCAGCTGGCTCTAACATATATATCTGCCCAGTCTGAATATAAACAAGAAATTCAGTTGTAAATACTGTCATGGGAGATATTATTACAACTCTACGCTTATATGGTCTGATTCCTGAGGACTATTTCTAAAACCTCTTATTCTTCAGCTTAGTAGGGTAACTGGTGTTCAGTGGCAACAGCAGTTTAAATGTGTTCATTTTCAGTCCCATGCACCTTCTACCACCTTGTATTCTCAGTGTGTATGAAATAAAGGAAAAGCAAATTATAGATACATAAACATGTGCACAAAATACATAGCCCTTTTTTTTCTAAAGCAATTTAAATTTCCCAGTGCTGTCTGTAACACATCAGTTTTGTCAGTGTAAATCAGAATATCTTAATCTAACATTGCTGCTGAATTATAAACTAAAGGTACAGCTTTAGATAACCTAACTTCTCAGATATGTAATGCCACAGAGCAGCATACTAGAAGGAGCTTCTCTAGGGAAGTTAAGGAGCAGTCTCTTCCTGTCCTCTTATGCATACAACTACTGATCATGAAGGGACCACATTCACAAAAGCTCACTAATGTTTGATCAGAGCATTTGCCAATAGACATTTCTACTTCTAACAAAATTCCTATCACTCATATGCTGGACAAGTCATACACATTGAAGGAATGGAGCCAGCAAGTCTAAAAAAAAGAAAAGAAAGTTGGTGTATAATATCTGAATAAGTACAGCAAATTACATTTCTGGGAGCCACAAAAAAAAAAAAAAATCTTGTGGCTCTATGGCTTTTTCCAGCATGCATTTTCCTGTGATCAGCCTTAATAGTTGTGGTGTATTCATTCTCCCATTGCTTCATTCAAATAAACTGTCCATGGCTCACTATGCATTACTACAATATAAGTCTAGATCAAATCAGGTGATATTTCATGCTATATTTACAAAGCCACAGATCTGAATTCAAATAGTCATAATTCCAAGCACGATCTATAACAGGCTTTAGAGATAATCTTATAACCATAGAATCTCCTAAATGAGCTGTCAGTCAAGTGCTAGGAATGCACAGGACAGACTGATTTTCTATGAACATTAGATATAATGTTGTTACTTAATAATACTGATTCTGAAAAAAAATCACATTTACTTGCAATATCTATAGCTTAACTGGATAAACTGTTTAAATTGTAGTTCTAGAAAAAATAAATTGGCGTCCTTAATAAAAATGTGGGTTTTTTTCCCCTGAAACCCTAAGAATCTCTAAGATATCTTTGATTTTCTAAGATTATGCATCAGAAAGCAAAGAAAGGAATGTGGACTTAGTACAGAAATTTCTTACACATGCATTTCAATCTTTAGATTTGTCATTTTCTAGGATTTTTATAAACAAATGTTTGAACACAGTTCAAATCAAGTCAAGTGCCTCCTCTTTCCACTTTTCCTTTTGGAGTCTATTTCAATGACTAAAGTTCTTCGGTGGCTTAAAGAGCATTTTGAGTTTAAAGCAGCACTCTACTTGTATATCTTTCAAGAAATGTCCAGACTTCCCACATCTTCTGGTTTCATAGAGTTCAATACTGAATACAGGTGCATTAAGATAAAATTTGCCTGCACTCTGAACCTCAGCAGTTCCTCCAGGTTGCCAGAACCTAAACTAGTCTAAACATTGGTCTAGGAGCAATGACGGTATCCCCAAAAGGCACTGTGAAGTCTAAACATGCATTACTTTGTGGTATTTGTACAGTTAGAAACATTTAACTGCTGTGTTATCCCTGTTACGTTTAAAGGAGGTACAAGCTATATTCTCATGAAAACCCGCAGGAACGTGAAGGAAGTGATGACCTATGTTGGCAAGTGCAAAATATTAATTTATTTTGCATGAAAAGGTGTTAGCATGTTCCTACAACTCCTCTGATGGTATTAGCAACATTGCAGTTGCAACTTGACTTCAATGACTTGCAACCATAAGGAATATAAAAAGATGGGGAAGGGGCTGAATAGCATACTTAGTTTCATCTCTTTCAATCTTCTCTTTAGCTTGGGCTCAGGTTTTCAGGCAATTTCTCATTACATTCATTCACAAATCTCTCTTAGCAAAGAGGAGAGGTTACATGTTGGGACAGGGTTGAACTGATGGTTTATCTGTCCTCCCTGAACAACGAGTTACTCCAAACACTATCTATCATTCCAAATATTATATACATATGTTTACAGAAGACGCACTGAAAATTAAAACCTTGAGTTTACTTCCCAAAACATCACCCATTTTTTTTTGTCACTACAGTTATCAATAAGGACATTAGTTTAATTGCATGCCACATTAGATCTGTGCTACCGCATTGCATCAGAGCAAGATCTGATGTCAGATCAATTTTCTAGAGGCTTGCTTGTATTTCTCCTAGTCTCAGAAACAGGAGAAGAAATTAAACAAGACTTGTGTGTGATGAGGAAAGGTTCAAGTTCTCTCATCTTTCAGTGCACAGACAGCTTCCAGAACAGACCATACTGCCAGAATTAGCACCTTAAATGAATGACTGGCAAAACTGAAATTTTAATTCTGACTGTCTGCATAAGTCCTTCTGGGTATGTACGCATTTGTTCTGTCATGTAGAATAAGGAAGAACAAATAAAACTGCGTATTCTCCAACCTTAGGCAGCTTTAGACACCAGTGGATTCAGATGAGGGTGTTCTTCAAAGTCTGCCTAAACAGGATCCAAATATTTTCCTCAAAGTCATTGTCACAGCTGTTGCATTAAACAACCCTAGGGCCTCCCAAATACCTCAAATGGTGTGAAGCCAAATGTCTGGGGTCATGTATGTTTGCTACCAGCACTCCCTTGAAGAAAATAGATTATTAAGAAAAAGAAAAGGGAAAGAGACAAAGAGAGCTGCAAAAGGCCTGGAGAATAACTGTAAAGACAGGAAATAATCACTCTGAGGAGAAGCAAAACAGAACAACTGTTGGGGAAGAAGGGAAGAAGAATAAAATGCACAAGAATTCTTCTCTATCAAGAATTAAAACAAAAACAAAACAAAACAAAAACCCACAAATGGTTATTTTCACTATTTCTATCCTCTCCTCCTCAAACACTACAGATAATTCCCAACTTCCCAACCTGCACACTGTGAGATTTAAAGCCAGGTGCCCCCCGGAGCTGATACCTACTTGTAACAGCTTCATATTTTGATGGCTAAGCATTCCTGTATTGCAAGGTAATTGCAAGGCAACTTTATTCCTACCTGCTTCGCTGATTTGACTGCATAAGCTGATCCTTACATGATAAAAATATTCATTATTGTTGTTGTTGCTATTGTTGTTGTTGTTATTATTACTATTATTATTATTATGTTCAGTAAATACTGATGCTTCTTTTATGGAGGGGAAGTGTCTCTGGAAATTCACAAGAAATCTGAAAAATATAATGTTGTTTAAACACGCAGGGTTGGATTTCTATTTTGCTGAAGATAACAGTACATGATTTAGATTAATAACCTGAGAAACTTAAGACTATTTGGCACATTGCTGTCTGCCTTTAATGCCTTTAAAGCATGGAAGCATGCTTTAAAGCATGTCTGCCTTCAAAGCACTGAAAAGGCTGTCTTATGCCCACTTTCATAAATGCTGTTGATCAGCAACAGCGAGTGCTTATTTCTGGAGAGAGAATTCCTGACACCAACAAGTTCTGAGCTAAGATTAGATAGATCAGCAGTTATCCACATCTCTGTCAAACTATGGAAACAATTTGAAAACAATATAAGACAATTATACAAAACAATTTGACATAAAACAATAGATTTAAACAAATATATATATTATTTATATAAAACAGTTGATATACAACAAATTGATACAAAACAATTCAAAAAATAATGGGAAAAAAACACAATTATCTAATGAATTCATTTTGTAATCTCAGTAAGCGTCCCCTTACTCCTTCAACCTCTCCTGTGAACTGAGTAGCAGCATATCTTGAGATATTCAGACATGCATTGTTTCCATACTAAAATCCGTAATAAAACAGTTTAAAATCTGAATAGACTTTAGGAGAGGCAATCTTTTTCTCCCCATTCATATTCCTTTGTTTTCCAAAATATAAACTCTATTTCCTTAATGGAAAATGTGAAACCTATTCATCCTACATTTGAATAATTCTCAGGCTTTCTTAAGCCTTACTTGCATTGTTTGTAGGACTACTAGGTCCAATTGCAATATCCTCTTTCTTTTTAGTGCCTGTTATATATAGTATTTCCATACAGCACATTCTAAAGCATTATGATGATGGAGGAGGAGAAGCAATAAATAGTAAGAATCATTGAATATTTTAATTATTCTGAAAAAGAAAAGATTTACAGATATTTATCATTTTAGATTCCAAACAGTTTAATACCGAAAACAAGCCCCATGTGCAAAGTTTTTATTAAATTCCTAAGGCTGTTGTCTTTAAAGCTGAAAAATGGCCTCATCTTATGGTCATGGTCTATTTACAAAACAAACTTTTTTTCTATAGGTGAAAGTCCATACCATTTTTAGCTTCTGCAGTTTTAATGCAAAGCCTAGGGGTGATATGCGTGACTTAAAAGCCAAAATTGACTTCTCAGTAAACCCATCTCACAGGGACTGCTAAACATCCCTCAGAGCAAAACAAATTGAAGTCCTAAATTGGCCTAGATTCAATCAGTAAAGCACAAGAACTCTAGTTCACTGGCAACACCTCAAGGTACTGAATTCCATAGTAAGTGCTGATTTATTAAGAGAAGATATTTCTAATAACAAAAATAACAGCACATCAGAATAATTTTGAGATGGCAAGTAAGCTTGTAAATAATCAAGCTTATAACAAGGCTGACTTTAATATTTAAATGTGCTCTTTTTGTATATATTAGATGGACCTGCAAGCAGAATTTGAATCCAAAACTTTCACATTGGACAGTATAGTCCTCCAATTTCAGCTGAAGGAATATGTGGCAATGAAAAGATGCCAGCTGCTGCATATGAAATTTTCCAAGAAAAGTTTTTTTTCCTGTAAAAACAAATAAAATCAGCACACAAGCATTTGGAAAGGGCAAGACAATTTGAAAAGTGTATAGCCCTCAATAATGTTCTTTGCATGTTTAACCTAAAAAAATTTGAAGTGGAAATTGTAACTGTATAATTGCGGTCATCAGCTGTCAGTTCATGGAACTTGGTGAGACTAGTATCTGTATGTGTCTCCATGCATGAGGGATCATATTCCTCAATGTGAGAGCATTTCATACCTGAGTGGGTAGCTATTTTTTGGTAGAAGAGTTAGAAACCATGGTGTTTCCCTCCAACTGAACAGGATTCTCTGACAAATATCCCAATCTATGTAAAACAAGCTCCATTCATTCTGTTAATACCCTTGTCAGTAAAACAGGACATACTGGCTACTATTTTTTCCTTTTAACATAGGTTTGCTTCACATATTACCTTGAAACAAGCTGTACAAACCGTTTACTCACCCCTCTGTAAAACTTAAGCATGGAGCCAAAGCATAAGTCTAATATATATTCATCTACACCCAATAATACACATCTCCACTTTGAATGCATGTACTCATGTTAGTATGAAAGTGTCTCTTCTAGGACGCCTTCCTTCTAGAAATTTAATCACGCCACTGAAAACACACTTGCATTCTTTCTGATGAGCTTTCTGAGAAAAATCTAATCTAATCTAAGGTACAATTAACTATGCTAAGAGAGAATGGTGGTTTATTCCAGGAGCTATATGTATGGAGCTGCAGAGGTAAATCAATAACAGATATTTTAACATCTGCAAATGTTTAGTCTAAAGTCAATTTAATTAGGAATTATTTTTTATCCTTGAGTCCTTTTAACGTGTAAATTGAGACTTAAAATGTATTTATTTTTGAAATAACATGAACTCTAAAAGATATAAAAGAAACCATTTGTACATTTATTTACATTTAGGGTGAAAAATGAAGTAGCTTCTAAAGTATTTATAAAAAAAGGTAGCTAAAGGCACAGAGAGAAATCGGGCACCTTTATATCTACTTGTACTTTGTAACTGCTAAAAGAGAAGATTAAAGAAGAAACAACTTGCTTTGAGGAAGAACTTGAAGTTCATCAATTTTCTTCTATGTTTTCTCTTATATAGCACTTCAGCACCAGAATAGTACCAAATTACTGTCGTTACAAATCAAGAAAAAATAAAGACAAACTGTCAGAGAGAATACAACTTACATGTTGATAGAGAAAAAAAGATGCTTATATACAGAATGTATTTAAAAAGCATCTGCAGAGAGATATTTATCAGCTACAGCTGATATATTGCGAAGACAAGGGAAGCTATAAGTTACATTAATTCAGAATCTCTTTAGTATTATAGACTGCTCTATTCATCTCCAAATATGGCTTAAAGTCTCTTCAGAGTAGCAACATGACTCTAACTTTTTCCAGAAGATCCTATAAAAGGCAAGATGAAGACTGCAAATCAAAAATGTAAGTAGGAAACAGGGAGAGAGTCACACCAAAGCTAGTCATGCCCTTGCACATGTTTCCCCTAAGGGAAAGAATGAAAAACTAAGAGAAGTGCATGACATTTACTGCTCATGCTGCTTAACAAAACACTAGATGCTCAAAAAGTAGAGTCCTAAGGGAGGTACAGGAAGCCAAAGAAAATATCAGAAGTGTTACGTATGCCAGTGCTGCCACCTAACTCTCAGTAGCCTGGTATTTAATTTCATCAGCATAACCTGTGACTTTAAAGTGCTGTTCTTATCACCAAGGTCAGGCAATTTCTGCTCAGTGTGGCTTATTTTAAGTGCATTCCTAGTCAACTTCTGAAAGGGTGATTTTTTTTTTTTTTCCGATCATAGTGCCTCCTCAGCCTAGTTTATTGTATCGAAATGCTCCAGGATTTCTTGACAATGCCAACCTTACCCCAGTAAATCAACATTTATAGCTAAATCTTTAGACTCCCATCTCTCATTTGAGAAATTCAATCCTATGTTGACAGGCAATTTAGCTCATTTCAATTATCTGCTGCATGCTTACTGGCAGTACAAAAGACACGAGTGTGAAACTACATTGCAATCACTCCATAGGAAATGCCAGCTAGTATTGAAATTTCACATCAACACAGGTTTTCTTAGCACCTCCCATCAAAATTGTTTCCTCTTAATTTTCATCTCTTAAACTGAGTGAGACTCACACATTGAGTTGTCCAGTTGTCCTTCTAGGTCACTATTTTATTTCTAAATGTTACCAGTTGCAGATGTTTAGACAAGCAGAATCTGAGAACAAAGTACATGCAGAATGATTATTTCCCTAATATGCACTACATTAAACTGACTTTCCACTTCAGGAGTCAGGGTAGTGCACTCCTAATAACCCCAAATATTAAAGCAAAATACTAAGTCAGGTCATGCATACAGCATAAAACTATAATCTAGAGCTGAGGAGGAAATTGTCATTTCTTTGGTCTTCCTGTTGGATTAGTTTCATTGCATCTCTCATTCATTTAATGACACACAGGATTCTGCAACAAACTTGATAGTAACAATCCCTGCCCCATTTCTAAACTAAAAGAGAATAAAGAGATTAGTAGGCTGAATTCAACTGGAAGAGGGGTCAAAGATCAGAGAACCTGATCAGAGGCTTTGAAATTCAGCAGACATGTCTGTCACTTAAGTAGTTAATGTTTCTGTTCAGTCTTTCTACCTACACAAAATCAAGAAATGTGGGATCAGCACAGCATTATAGAAACTTAGACAGATGATCCAGATAATGTATTTGTTTACAGCAACTGAAGATATGGCTGCTGCTCTTTAACAAAGCTGGGAGTAAACCTTCCAGTCTCTAATTAGAACATGTCTATAAATACTCATGCAAGTAATGTCCATAAATGTAGCTATATCCTATTGGCAAAATACCTGTATGTATTCTTGCATAATTGTCTACAAAGTTAATACCTGAAGATTGACTTTGTTTTGGCAGCTAGGCAATATATTTTTGATTTGTTTTTGTAAGATCAAGAGCATACAATTCCTTTCTGTGCCTCTACATTCACATACAGTTCTTGGTGAAATGATTTTGCCAAGCCAATGTACACACAAGTCAAGCAGTCATTTTCACAGTCTCTGTTGGAGAAGTTTTTCTCTGCATCTTTTTATTACTTTCAAGAAAGGAGAAACCTATTAATCATTCATAAACACACTATATGCACAGAGGGTGTCTCTGAACATTCTACATTCGTTTCCTGGGGAATCAGTGGTGTTTTGAAACATTTTTCTGTTTTGGAAAGGAGAACTAATCCATTACTCTGAAGAGACAAACATTGATTTTGTAATAATGCCTAGTACATAAATCAGAGAAAAAAAGATCAGAGAAAAAAAAAAAAAAAAAAAAGGAAAGGCATAGTTTTTCCCATCCATCTTAGGAAAGTTTGTGAATTAAGAATTCTGTAAGTAATTGTGATTCTCTCTTGGGAGCAAAATAAGTAGATCCTGCTTAAAGTAGGAATCATATTTCCCCAATAAATCAAACAACATTATTTAAGGTTATCTCCCTCTCTAGATTTTTACCTTGCCTAAAGAGTCATTAAGGTCTAAGCAGAGAGAGGCAGTGTCTCACTCTGCAAAACAGTTGCCCCTCCATGATGTAACTGGTAAGCCCACATACAAAGACCAAGAGTTTTTGGTTGAAAAAAAAAATGGAATGACTATAAATATGCTGTGAATTTACCTCAAAGCATGTTTTAAGAACTTGTTTTTCCTTTCCATGAACCTAATCTGTATCAGTAATTGAGTTGCATTAAGCTCTGTACAATTCAAAGACATACATTAATCTATGTATATGTGCATCTACCCAGTTATTTGCCTTTGCAAATGAAGATATTAGGAGCGTATGCATTCTGGTTAGTGAAACTATGAATTTCTACAAGTGTGAATTAAAATTCTGCTTCCAAAATAGAAAACTGAATTTATGGCAATCTTAGTTGGATTTGAAAACCTACCCACATATAAAATATAGTTGAGTTTAACATTTTTCCAGATCCAAATTAATTCAAATGCCTATGTTTGAAAGTTTATGATGAACATTTGGATATTTATAGCAGTGATTGCTTGAACTGACAGGCCTGAGTCATCATTGACTTACTTAGAGATGAATACGGCATTGCCTTTGTAGAAGGCAACACTCACCTGTAGAATCACTTATGCTAACCTGCACATAGGCTCATAAAACTGTAAGTTTTGTAGGCTCTCGTGCAAGTGTTTTTGACCTTGAAGGGAATCCTCCCATCCGAACCACTCCCCAGTGACTGTGGATCTGGATGATGGTAATACATTTAGGCAATTGGTTATGTATCTTTTACTTAATCACTATTTCTTGTGTACTAATGGCTAAGTGCTTATTTTGCACCTTGCTTATTTTGTCTGTTGTCAAAACCCAGTGTATAGTAAGCTTGTTTCATTAGATGTATGATTTCATTTCTGTATTGTTTGATATTAAACATGAAAATTTTTCCCTTGGTGTATGGTTATTTCCGCTGCCTCCCCACATCAATTGGCAAAATATTGCTGAACAGAGTAGAGCTAACACAGCAGAATTTGCTTGAGATGCTCATGGTATTCCCCAAAGGCCTATTTTGGAAAAATGCTCTTTGAAAAAATTTCTAAAAGCTAGACAAATAAGTGCTTTTGAAAATATGCCTACAGTTTATTACTTTTGAAAATATTACTACACCCAAATCCATGAAAAATCTTTACACTTACAGTGTTCCAACAGTTAGAGCGGTGGTGGTTAATATAATCTGAATCAGGTTCAGACTAGCTTCACAAGTGTATTGCGGAATCTCTGAGTAGATAAAAATGCACACAGACGCATCATCCAGGTAAGCAATATTTTATTGTTCAATATCTTAAGAAAAGCTATGGCTCCCTGAAGAAATAAGGAAGGGTTGTTAATGATCTCCTTTAACCAAAGACCCTTTTTTCCCAGGTTTTGAAAGCTGCATCTGTCAATATATACTTGCCAAATTTTAAGAGGGTAAAACTCTCTCATATCAAACAAAAATAGCATTAATATGTTGAAATGACTGAACATCAGTGTAAACTAACCAAGCATGTTTAACTTTTTCTGTTCCATCTCTCCATCCATGCAAGATATAACAGTAAATAATCTCTAGATGGCCTCTAATTGGTTATCACAATTCTCAAAAGGAATAAAAACAGTAATAATAAAACTCTATGTGAGCCTGCAACATTTACATACAGGAAAAGTGTTCTACAATGACATTTGCAATTTGGGACAGACCAGAATAAGCTTGTATGCATGTAGTCCCTTCTATTGCAGTGTTGACGAAGTCTTGATCTAAGATTGCTCATGTGAAGAACTGTAAAAAGAGAGAATATTACAGAAGGTTGAATAATGATATTTTGAACAGAAATTAATACGCTGATGACTATACTTTATCAGTTATCATTGGTAATTAATTAATAACTGCTGGAGTTCACTCAGCCAGAGATAAACCATAACTTTGTAGCCATTTGTAACACTTTCATTGAAATGTTCATATAGTCATCTCCATCCATTTATCTTATCTGTGAAGGCTTACAACATCTACCCTTAGTTTAATAATCTCTTCTACCAGTACAGTATATGAATATGCACTGGATAACACAAATCTACTCGCCAGTGGAAAAATGTCCAACAAATGATTTTTAAATTTGTCATTCTTTCAAGATCTTTTTTTAAACAAAGACCCAGAAAAATACAATTATGCAATTCTAGTGAATGCCCTAGCAAATGTTTACTTTATTCCTGTCATTCACAATATTCACTCTTAACTCTTCACTCTGCAAATATGTAGAGAGATATGATATGTAGAAGAGATTCCCCTGGAGAATGTGGTTAGCTTTAGATTCTTTGCCACTATATAATATACATTGAAATAGCAATGATATTAAACCTGACCTATTTCTCTGATATTTTATTTCATCATCATAGCCTTCATCATCATCATAAGTATGCAAGAAAGAATTATAACTTTATCTATCCAGCTGTTTGTTACCTAAAGCCCCCAGTATTAAGTACATAAAACATGGCACACATTGTCAGTTTAGGTCACAGCATCCAAGCGGAAAGAAATACCTAGCATATTCTCAGAAACATAAGTCATCATGTTATATTGAAATATATGAATGAGCTTAGATGCTAGGAAATTAATTAGAAAATGCAAAGGCAGCAGGTACAGTGCTGGAAAAAAGAAAAGCAATCAATGAAAAAGTTGCCATGTTTCACTAAAAGAGAAAAAAAGGGGGGAGGAGAAGAGAGGGAAGATTATTGATTCTTCAAATTATTACCTAAAGAAACTATTGTGACAACACATTTGACACACAGCTTGAACAGAAGCAGTCAAGGACAGGAATTATTGTTCTCAGCTTATTTAGGATATAATATATTTTTATTTCTTTTTCTATCAGCAGCCAAAATAAGAACCATTATAGCAAATTACCTTGATATTTTGTGGTTAGGACAATATGGCTCTGAAACCAAGCAGTTCTTGTAAGAGAAAAATAGAGCTCTCTCAGTTTTTGAATATACAAATTGTCACTTTTGTTTAAGCACAAATGAGGTAAATTAAGAACAAGTTGTCCCTTGCAATGCCCTTGGCTCATTCTATTAGCTTGAACTTCAGTAGTCTTGTTGATGACAGTGTATTAACTGATTTCATTTATATTTTCTCCTTAAAAAAAAAAAAAAAAAAAAAAAAGATTCTGAGCTGATGACTCTTCAGCCTCATTATATCTGTAGAACAGTTAACCTCCTTGATCTAACAAGACCAAGCTATACATTGCCTTGCATTGCACAGGTAGGCACTGTCATTTTTGGAATTCAAGTTAAACATGACTATTAAACAGGTAAGGCTTTTTTGTTGTGAATCAGTGGAAAGACCATCCTGAACTTGAGGCCTGGTTGCAATGGACAATTCTAATTACCTAAACATCTGCTCAAGAAAGAATAAAGAGAAAATAGAGAGTAAGGTTCAGACCATTGAACTTGACAAAACTAAAAATTATACATTTAATTCTAACATGAAGATTTTCTATCTTCATGTAAAGGAAAATTGCTGTTTTAGAGGAACCTATTTCTCTCCAACAATTATAGACACAGCCTAGATAACTAGTTCTGGCTGAGATGGCTAATTTGGAAGATGATATGTCCACCATATCTTTTGAGTGTTTTGTAAACATTGCATGATACAGAAGGTGCAGAGAGCACTGAAAGGACTCTTAATTGATTCTTAAGAACATGAATGAAATAGCTTTAGAAAACCATAGATTTTACTCAAGTTTTTTCTTGCTGTTAGCAAATACAATAAAAGAAAATAAAACAAAATAGAATAAAATAAAGATAAAATCTAATTAAAACACTGCTACTTTCAAGTAAGTAGCTTTCATGAATTTTAAAATCAATGGAATAAATTTAGCTGTGTCTTGGAGAATAAGCTCCTCTTCCCCCCAAATAACAGCAAAACAAAGCAAATAATCTTCTTGTGGAAGAAAGAGTACTAACATAGCTAATCAAGATTTCTTCACAAAAGAAAAAAGCTTGCAGAAAATAGAAAATGCCTGTAGCTACAATTCAGGAAACAACAAAGCAAGAATCAGTTTAACGGAAGAATTCCATTCCATAAGAATCAGTTTAATGGAAATAGTCACAGAAGAACTGAACAATTTTGCACTTGAACCACTAGATGCTTGTTGCATTAATAAAAAAAAAAAATCAGTTCTGAAAAGCTCTTTATTACAATTAACACTATGGGAATGAAGTAAGAAAGATTAAGACAACTAAGTTATTGGTGGGTATCACCCCC
>NW_020455497.1:699051-808969 GCF_003342845.1 Nothoprocta perdicaria | reverse complement strand
GAAAAGAGGAAGCAAAAAAAAAAAAAAAAAGGAAAAAAAATAATACTCTGCCAGAACCCCATAAAGGGATTTAGATGTCAAACTGTAATAAAAATGCACATGAAATGAAGAAGTTTGGAAGATGAATAACCAGAGTCCTGCTCACCTTTTCTAACTGAAAATACTGAATTTAGTTTACTTATATTGAAGATTGAAGAGAAAATATAAAAATGTTTTAACTATATAAATGACTGGAAAGAACAAGGGATTAATCTATTTTCTATTGTCTGCAGTCAATTCATTCAGTTTTCCTGGTACCTGTAGACATTTAATAAAATCTATATTGAGAATATGTTATCTGCTGATGTACATTTTGAGTAAAATCTGGGATCTTTTAGAAGCAGAATACCCTAGGTACCTTTATCTGGTTAGCTCTGCAGGAATTGGGGTAAATCTATGGCATATCAATACAGTCTCAGTTAATGAAGACAGGAATGATATGAAATGACAGAAATAATGCTGACCAACTTAAAAGTTGCCTACATGGAAATTTATTCCAATAAAATAAACCAAATTCTATGATGAAAATAAGTTTGGTTCATTAAAATACAAACACTTAGTGTTGAAATGTATACATAAACTTAACACCACAAAGTAATTTTCAAAAGAACACAATACAATATCAGCAAAGCTTATAAACTGATGTAGAGTTTGTTGACTGATCTGAATGAGAAAAGTTATCATCAAATCAAGGAGCTTAATTTTATTCTCTATTTTCATCATTCGAAGCAACTATTACACATAACATTTTAAAATTGGTAAAAACATATAGAAAATCACAAAAAAGTTAAGTAACAGTAATGAAAGGGAAGATCCATATAGCATTAAAAAAAATCACTCTAAGAAAGATTCATCTTTTTTTTTGTTGTTGTTTTTATACTTTTTAATAAGTCAAGGAAGTTTAACCATATACATATGGTTATGATGATGCAAAGGTATGAGAAAGCAAGCCCTTCCTTGAAAGTCCCTCCTAGAAAGAAATCATTGGGAAAGAGATCACTGAGTAACAGTGAATACAGAGCCTCATTTGTGCTTCTGGCAAGAGAAGGAGTTTAGGGGGAAAATACAAAGCAGAAGGTAAAAATATTCAACAATTTCACAAAATGGAAAGTAGGTCCAAAGAGCTTGTCAGCTGCCTTTGTAGGCAGGCTGTAGATGAACAATAAGCCCTATTGACTCCAGGCAGCTTTTTGCTGGTATAATATTAAGATTTTCACCCTTCATTTTTGGGTCACTGAAGTTTTATGTGTCATTTCCAAAATGAAACTAGAAAGCTTGAAATGTGTTATGTGAATATCAACCCATTAACAGTTCAGCAGGAGTTTGCTTCCATAGACTATGAGCTTCTGTCTGGTAATATAGAGGAAGAAAGGAACGGGAAGGGGGGGAAAAAAAAAAAAGCTAAAAAAGGTGTTTTCTATATTGAAGATAATGCATTGTCTCTGATAGCTTTTGCAACAATCTTTGAAGTTCTAAACAGCTCTTTGTATTGGAACTCATATGACAGGTGTCTGATAGAAGATTTACTATCAGTGATAAGAAGCTTTCATCACAAGACAAAGTTGCTAGATATTTGAGGCTTAAACAACAGGATGCACCCAAATTTAAGATTACTGACAAATGTAAAGCATTAAGAGAATGAACAGAGAATGAAGGCAAGTAAGGAAACAAATCAGTAGGTACAGTATCTTAATTCTTTAAGCAGTTTGGAGTCCTAGAAACAGAATTTTCAGGACACTTGGTCACAGAATGAACCAGAGCAATTATTGTATTTGAGATAACATTTATGTAAATGTTATCTGAATCCAGGAATTCACTTACTGTGACATATTCTGGGCATTAAGAGCAAAGACAAGTCAAAGACAACATTTACCATTAACACAAATAGGATCAGATAAAAAAAAACTGCATAATGAACAAAAATTATAAGTTCCATCATGATGCACTTAATCCTTAGGTAATATCTACATTTTCCATTTCTCTGCTTTTCCATAAAATAACTTTGTACATTAACTACATGAAAAGGTCAAACATACATGTCTCCTTTGGCAACCCAACTACTTCACATTAGCATAGGTGCTCCAGTCAACTATTAAAAATAGGTAAAAAGAAAATCCTTGACACTTCAAAACATATACACACACACAAAGAGAGAGAGAGAGAGAGAGAGAGAGAGAGAGAGAGACAAAATAGTATGTGATATGTTCTGGACTACTTTTCTGTTGCAAATATCTAGTCAATCTCTAGTCTGGTATTCATTAAGTACTTACTTTTGTCTGATTTTTGTGCCTTTTTTCCTGTTCTTCAGTGGTATCATCTATATAAGGCAACTCCAATGTTACAAGGAGAGTGATGATAGCCACTCTCGCCACTGCTACAACTGCTGTTTCACTTTTCTTAATCTAGCCATCCTGCTGCTGAGCTATGTCAAGAAAGAAATAGCTCTGTCAAGGAATATACAATGGTGCAATAGAACCGAAAAATGCGAGAAGTTACTAACACAGGCAGAATAAATTAAGTTCTTATTAGATATTTTAAAAGTATTATATTCAATGTGTACTGAAGACCATGAAATTATTGTTGAGAAAAGAATATTATAAAAGCTGAATTGTTTAGTTATCTTTAAGCAGCAGTTAGAATTTTTAAACCTTTTTTTTTAATATACAGTTGAATTACTGCTCTCTTCT
Organism: Nothoprocta perdicaria; assembly: GCF_003342845.1. Lineage (NCBI taxonomy): Eukaryota > Metazoa > Chordata > Aves > Tinamiformes > Tinamidae > Nothoprocta > Nothoprocta perdicaria. The sequence continues at coordinate 806,243 of NW_020455497.1, read as the reverse complement.
ATTTTAAAATTTGACATCTTGGCTAGTTTAGCAAAGATGCTGTTCTTCCTCTCTAGAACCAAGGACATGGCTTTCATTTCTTCAACACATGCAGACCACAGGTGTGCTTCAAACTTGTAAGAATTTGTCCCTCCTGTGACTCAGAGCCCTCCCATCATGCCTGGGCCTGAGTGCCTAAGTCTGTATCCAAGAGTTGCATTTTCACATTGCACAGTACTCACACCAGCTAGATTAGAGCATCCTAGGTGAATGCTATATAGCCAAAGACTAAAGGGTATTACATTAAGATAGGAGGAAGATTACATTAAGACAGCAGGAAGAAAAGAAAATTCAGGTTTTAAAGGATAAATTCTTTTGGAAGGAGATGAAAGGATTGATACAAGTGGCAGGAACTGCATATAAAGAGGAGTTCTGCCTTTATTTAAAAGCAATATGTGATGCAGGAAACAGGATTTGGCTCAGAAGTCAGTAACCCTGAAAGACTTGAGAGATGAAAGGTTTTTTTAAACAAAGGTAATATGGCCACATAAAGGGAAAGGATTGTGTTGACAACAGAAAATATTGGGCAAATGAAGCTGTATGCCCTTGAGACACTGGTCAATGTAAAGTTAGAAAGGAAAACTAATCACTCGTTCATTTTCCTGCACCAAGAATAGCATTACAGATGTAACCTTATTTATTCTGAAGACATTGATGGAATTTTTGTATGACAACTTCATCCTCTACATCCTTTTGAGTTTAGGTTTTCTGATCTTGATTATAGTTATTCTGTTCCCACTGTTATATCCTACTTATGTTTGTTTTGGTTTTGTAGCTATAACTATGCACATTAAGAGCTTTAGCTTGATTTTGCAGTATTTTGTGTTGAGGTCTTAAATGATCTCACTCCTTTTTGTGCCATTCAGAATATTCCTACTCCACAGCTTTTATTCTATACTCCATTAAAACATGAGAAAAGTGTACTAAAAAAAAAAAAAAAAAAAAAAAAAAACTTTTGCAAAAGTACACTCTTACTTTCAAGTCTGTCTAGACACTACAATATGCAACTATTTTTCAGGGTCAGTCTTCAGATGAAGAAGTTTAAGTGCTGGAAATATCTCATTTCTGCCTTGTTGGCTTTACTTGACCCTTAAACTACATATCATGGAAACCATGCCCTCTGTGTTCCATAGGTCACCACAATTTTCTAATTGGAAGCATCACCTGACCTATGGAATGGTTTTGCCTAGATAGTCTTCAAGTTTTCATTGTTTTGGATGATTTTAAGAAAAAAATACAGACTATGAACTTGCTGCTGATTCTATAAGCAAAGATTATCTTAAGTTTTTCTCATCAGGAATTTGCTTTAAAACCAGTTAGAAATTATTGATATTCTTCCAACTACTTGTGGAACAACAATTTGTATTATAAATGAGTAACCTATTTCTAATTACTTTAATCAAGTCAACCTTTATTCTTTCTTCATTTGCATTTTTTAAAAAAAACTGACTTCTCATTTCTTTCTCTCTATACAGTGTATCATCTTTTCTTCAACACATACAACTAGCATATCTGAAACATATTGCTGGTAATGTTTTTTATGGTAGCATACATAACATTCAGTACTTCCGTACTGAAACAAAGACATTCTTGAACTGTGAAATAAGAAACAAGTTTTTAATTTTTACTTGTCCTTGTGTGAGGTCTGTCTTTACAGGACTTTTTATGGGAGGACACCAGATACAGTCAGTATACAAGCACTGAATATATGAAGCCTTCTGTATAGAAGAAGCCTTAAAAACATCCAGACATGCTCCTATTTTTTCTTGGTAGTAAAAAAAAAGAAAGAATCTCTAGTCATTAGTTATATCTTAAACTTTCAATTGTTAGCTGAAGATGGATACATGGTTCATGGATTCTTTAAACAGTGATTCACAGCATTTTATGAGAACCCCAAATCCTGATGAACTATATCCAGCTCGTTCCTCACATTCACACACAACTTTTTGCAGGAATAAAGCTAAAACACATGGTGGTTTCTTATGACACAGCACAGTGCTAAATGGTGAGTGCTGAAGTAAACAAATTAATACCAGCAAATGTATTATTCTTGTGCTTGTCACCTGCTCCATGGAATGCACAATCCTTAATCTACACTGAAGTGTTATTTTCATTGCACTGTCATGCTATCTTCCCATTTCGCTTGCCCAGAAGTCAGATTTACAGCACACTTAAACATCCCTTTGTACTTAAGCTGGCAGGTATTTTAAAAAGCAATTTTGATATATGGTTCCTTTTTTTTCTAGAGAAATATATATGACATGAGAGGTCAGCTTCCCCGTCCCTCCCTGTTGTAAAACTTTAAAGCTGAATACACAACTGAGTGAATTTCTAAGACATAAAATATAACCTGTTTTAGAACTTATGCAACTTAAATTTGGTGGGACATTTCATCAGACATACTTCAAAGCCATGAGTAACTACTGATAAGAAAACTTGCACTTTTGTGAATGGCAAACAGTCAATAACTCAAGTATAATGCTTACGGTTTATCTTTTTTTAGGAAAAGGGTTTTCAGAGGACACATTTATACTCATCACATTGTCATGCTAGATTGTTAAAGGATAAAATAAAATAATCCAGAGGGGCAGCAACCACTAGACTTCAGTTAGTTGATTTTATTCATCAGCACAAGATCTTTGTGATAACAACATCCAACATTAATTGGCACAGTTGTTATAGGGATGGGTTTACCAATTAGTAATTACCAACTGGCAATTAGTATGACTAAATGGGGTACACTCCATTCACATGTGGAGTTTCCTGGTCCTTGTCCCAAGGGGAAAAAAATAAAACAAAGTAAAATAAACTAAAATATTATAGCATTACTTCAGCCTGTGTGTACTCCTGCAAGGAGCTGAAAATGCTACCATTCCTACATCCTCAGCATAAAGGGGACTCTCAATCTTGTAAGGAGTTACCTTAGCTCAGCATCCCAGGCTAAGGGGAGTGGAGGGATAATCACAGTCCAACTAGTGCAGTTGGTCGGGTGTCATTCCCATCCCTGCTCAACTCATAAATGCTAGACTGTCCTTTATAATCTTAGAAAATGGGTACATGGCAGCCCTATGGCCATCTTCATAAGGTGATCCTTCCAGTATCTTCAGGCAATTTTCAGTCCATTATCTAGTACTTTGTAAATGTATCAGTTCTTTAGTGAGTCAGGCATTTCTTTGTAAATTTTAGCAAAGCACAAGCAAAGCAGGAACACGCTGCCTCCACAAGACTTGCCACTTTCATTTTTTTTGTTGTGGACAATATCTGAAGTCCAACCATCCCTTTTCTATCATCTGTCACATTGGCAGAACTCTGGTAGAGCTTGTGCATTTCAGTAGTTTTGGTTATTAACTCTTTACTCGCCCGCCACATACACCAATATTACTCCCTTGTTAATATAGTGATTTCCATAAAACCTATTTTTTTCAAAGCTCTGCAAGTACCAGTACCAACATGTCCATGCTTTTTTAGCAGAAAGGATAGACTGTGATTCTTTAACACTGGCTACTTGGGGTCACACTGGGGCCCACATCAGGATGAGATATATGCCACAATTGAGAAAGACAAGTACCAATCTTCTGAATTAGCAGGCAATTTGGTAACTGTTAAGAGATCTACATAGCAAATGTGCTTACTATAGAAGAGGAAAATCCTCAGGTACCCTGTCTGTAGAAATCGAATGTTAATAAAAATCGAATGTTAATAAAACTATTCACTTTAGAAGTACCTACTATTTTTTAATTATATTCACTGTATCATTAAGGGCTATTAAAGAGTATTCAGTCTTTGGAAAAATTGCTTGAAAAATGGGAAATAAGAGAAAAACTAGGCTTTACAGAGACTTGCTTGGGATGAAAGACAGTTGCTGCTTCCAGCATGGTTGGTATGTATGGAATCTACTCCTCTACCATTCCCTCAGAAACAACAACTGCCTTCCTTATTAGCACATGCTAATAAGAGTAAATAAAAAATGGAGAAGAACAGAGACACCATGCCAAAATCTGTTTTACCCCTTGCAGAGGTGGCAACCTAGTTGTTCCATGCAGCTGATAAGCCACATAGTATGATAAAATGTCTAGTGCTGGGCCTCAAATGGTGACAGATCAAAACCTTCAGATGGATTTTGAACTTTTCCTCATTATAACCTCTTTACCATACACTCCTCTATCCCCAAAATTACCAACCACCAAAGTACGATCACTCCTCACTGAGCATGCTCTCTAGATTTTCAATTGACTACACTTTTAAATGAAGCAAGAGACTTTTACACCAATCAGCAACAAAAGTAAGTATGACTAGAGTCACTCAGACTCCACCTAGATATAAAAAAATACAAAAGGTGAACCAAGGTGGATGAAGGGATGGAGTGTCCCTCCAGTAAGTTTGCTTATATAGCAAAACTGGGAGGAGTAGCTGATAGCCCAGAGGGCTGAGCCACTATCCAGAGGGACCTGGACAGACTGGACAACTAGGCAGTGAGAAACCTCATGAAGTTCAAGGTCCTGCGCTTGGGCAGGTATAACCCCATACACCAGGACAGGCTGGAGACTGACCTTCAGGAGAGCAGCTCTGCAGAGAGGGACCTGGGCATCATGGTGGATGACTAGTTGACCATGAGGCAGCAGGGTGCCCTGGTGGCCAAGACGACCAATGGGATCATGGGGTGCATTAATAAGGGTCTCCAGCAGGTCAAGAGAGGTGATCATCCCCCTCCAGTCAACCCTGGTGAGGCCACATCTGGAGTATTTTGTGCAGTTCTGGGCTCCCCCGTACAAGAGAGATGTGGAGGGGCTGGAGAGAGTCTAGTGCAGAGCTACAAGGATGATCAAGGACCTGAAACATCTGCCCTATGTGGAAAGGCTGAGAGAGCTGGGCCTGTTCAGCCTGAGCAGGGATCTGATCAGTGTCTATAAATACCTAAAGCGACAGAGTGAGGAGGATGGGGCTGGCCTCTTCTCAGTGGTGGCCACTCACAGAAGTAAAGGAAATGGCTACAGACTGAAGCACCAAAAGTTTCACAGGAACTTAAGAAAAAAAATTCTTAACAGTGAGGTTGACAGAGCACTGAAACAGGCTGCCCACAGAGGCTGTGGATTACCCGCTTGGATGTAATCCTTTGCATGCTCTAGGTGTCCCTGCATGTGCAGGGTGGTTGGACTAGATGACCTCTGGAAGTCCCTCCCAATCTTGAAGATTCTATAATTCTAGGGAGGCAAGAAGTTGGGGAACGGGGAGAGACTCCATTAAAACTTCTGGTTTGCTCAACAGGCTGATTCACCTTCCTCTCTTCAGGTCAGGATGCTGCCTGAAGAGACTCCTTGACATATATATAATATATAAAACAGATAAGCAATAAAATTAAGATGTGAAATACTGAACTTGATGTTATTTGGCAAATTTGCCATGTCTACAATTTTTATCATGTACTATAGTAAACCTACATTTAAGTTTGCTTTAATTTCACTTGTTAGTGGACTTAGTAGTAGATATACCATACGCATACAACTTGGGTACCCATGCATACAGCTTGGGTACCTGTATTGTGGGTATAAACATCTGTTTGTATAGGACCCATTACAACATAAAGACTCTCCAGGAAAGGAAGATTTTTTCTTTAGCGCTAATTATTATTCTAAACTGAAACAATGACTACTATGATAGATTCAAACTCACTATAGGTTGTAGCACAGTATAGTCCAGTATTTTAATAGTGAAAATTGAGATTCCAGATGTATAGTTTGTCACTACAAAAAATTTTACTAAAGAACTGAAAGTAGCAGTATTTTCTTTAGTTTTCTGGTATTTAGCTTTCCCTATCTACTTTGCTATTGACAGTTAAAAAAAAATAGAAGACAGAAAATCATTAGCATTTTATTACTTGTCTTTTGTGTCACTATGTTACTGAATATGGGTTGGAGGAAAAAATTAAAAACAATCAGTAGTTCAGAAAAAAAGAAATAAAATTATTCTGGGGAAGAGATGAATACAATGTTCAACTAATTCACCATCTCCTGTACTTACAGGATGGAAATATCACTGAGTCTGTGAGCATATATCTGACTCCCAAAGTGAACAGAATATAAAATTGTGTAATAGGTACAGGATATATGTGAAAATAATGTACTGCAGTGTATTTCATGTGTTATCCCTTGTACTAGGCTTCTGTTTGGTTCCTTTCAATTGCTTCACTGATTTTTATATAGCTGGTGTGGAGAACAGAAGAGCATATTTTCAGGAGGGTTGGAGTAAATGATCTCTATAGGTCCCTTCAAACCTTAAGGATTCTATGATTCTATGTTTTATCTCTTCATAGAACATGAGGCAGATGGATGAGAGGGGTGGGATAGAGAGTGTCAGAGGGACACATGAAGCAACAATGCCATGTTGCAAGTGGTACAAGCTGCGAAAATACAGACCTGAAAATTTATTCCTAAGCTATCAATAGTAAATTCCAGCTGTCAGTTAAATTCAAGTCATGCCATAATTTAAGTTCAATTCTGCATCTCCAGCAATCCCTAGATCAAGGTCTAGGGACTAAGGGAACCTGTCAGATTCAAGAGGACAGGCTTGCTCACATGTTGTCTCTCCCCTTCTCTCTCACTAGTCACCATGCCATGAATCTTCTCTAGTGACTTAAGTCTAAATAATTTCATTTTCAAATATTTCCTACATGCTTTGTTGGATCTGACATAAGACATTTTGCACTAAAGTATTTCTAAATAATGTAGGATCATTATTAACCCAATGTAGGATCAGTATTAACCTAATAAAACAATTCTTGTAGATGATACTATAGAGTCTAATATACACCCATAGCTGTAACTCCAGAGTAAAATAACACTTTTTCACCAAGCTATAAGTGTGTTTAGTGTTTGAGGACAGTAGCACACTTATACAGCAACATGCAGAAAGTGCCATTCCAGCAAAGGTTATGATTTTTGGCAACAACTGCATGTGGTCAGGGCTTTTTTCCCATGCTAGAAGCACCACATCCTCATTTCCATCCTCTTAAGAGTCCTTACATTACACAGAGTGATCTGAATCACTTGACTCAGAACAGCCCTGACTATCGGAGAAGGAAGGATTAGATAGGAGCAGAATAATAGAAGAAAAATGAGAGAGAAAAATATGAGAGAGAAAGCAGGATATTTTTCCTTTAGCATCTATTCGCCCTAGTAGATAAGCTTTGCTCATATCGAGCAAAACCTTATAAACAATATTTTTTCCCTCTATTAAAGAAAGCTATTAAACTACAATTAAAATAGATTAAGTGTGTACATACAGATATAGGCACACATATACACACTTATTTCATTGCCTCAAGGCCCTGCTGCTGGATAGGACCAGTAATGAACTTGGCAAGAGAACCTTACGTTAAAAGAGAAATATTAAATCATAACACTATTTTTACAATGAACCCAGGCACAAAGAAAGGGATAGTTCTCATTAGTTCATTTTTAAAGTTTGTCTTTTCAAACTTTTACTCAAAAGAAATTTCTCCCTTTTTTTCACCTAGCATTACACTCCATTACTGGTTACTCCTGTCATATTTGCAGTACAGTCAGGATCACGAACCTAGTATTTGCAGCATGTTGGGGCCCGCTCCCTCGCATCAGCAGCACAAAAGAAATTTTGCAAATTCAAACTTCATTCAAAATTCAAAATTCATTCAGTTAACAAAAGTTAAGGAGTGTAGCTTATCTTGGGCATCTGTGCTTCCATTGAACACTTTTGTTCTTCTAATAATCACAGGACTCTCTATTTTCCTCATTTAACTACCAATGGAAAATGTTCATTATTCAGTAATCCCTGTGACAGTCTAAGTTTATAGTGAACTTGAAGCTGTCAGTGCTTAGCATAATAAGCACAATCTGATCTTCAATTATAAGCATCTTTTATTAAATTTAAATATTATAAATTTATTATAAATGCATAAATATTATGCATTTCTTGTACAAGGGCCTAAAAGCTTCTATGCACAAAGACTTCTTAAATGAAACAACAGCTCAGGTTTGATTTCTGTTCAGTTCTACAAAAGCAACAAAATAATTGAGGCAAGAATAACAATAGGAACACCACCACTTAAGGAGTAATAGCTGGCAATATCCTATATAACTCCTTTCAGGCTTCTATATAAATTTAAGTCAGTTTTATGAAGATTTAACTACTGAATTCATCTGCAACTGCAATTCATCTGCAGATAATCATGATACAGTCATAGGGTTTATTGGGTTTTTTTGTTGACTGTTTGTTTGTTTATTTTTTGTTTTTAATTGAGAACAGCCTAGAAACTGAAGCTTACAGTTTAGCCAGACTTGTAAGGTGTCTAAGGTCCCTGGATTTTTACAGATCCCAGATACAACCACAATATCTCCAACACATTGAAGTTGGCAGCTGTGCAGCATGCAGGTCAAAGCACTCAGGCGATCTGTTCTCATTTGCTCTTTCGAAAGGGTATACAAAGATTACTGTACAGATTAGTGCGCACTTTTTTCTTCCATTATGAAGAAGAAAACTCAATTCCGTCTCTACACCTCAACTTTTATGCTAATTTTAATGTTCTCATAAAGTCTGATTATTTTTGTCAGCAACATTTCTATATTTCATTTGCAGCCTTAAAAATACTGTCATAGCTATCTAATAATTCTTTATGTTCTGTATGCACTCTAAAAAACTATTGCTCTCATCCTTAGTCAATTCAGTAGAACCTAGCTATAAACAAGCAGCTGCATGGCTCTACTGTTTTTCTTTCCTTCTGAATAGCAATTGATCACCTCAGAAATAATTAACAAATCAAGACAGTATTCACATATAGGAAGTCTGGAATAGACTGCTGCAACCTACTTAAATTATTCAATTTCTTCAAACTAGAAAGAAAAGGAATTAAGAGGCATTTGAAATTTGTAATGCTTTTAAAGTGCATGATACCTTTGGCATCAAGAGGACAAGAGCATCCTTGTAACGTGAGCAATTTAATTTTAATCAAACATTACTTAAAGTGAGCAAAAGTGCTATAAACAGACTGTCTTACTATCAATATGCATAAAAGCCCACACAACACAAGAAAGAGTCTTACATATAATGAAGGGGCATTTTACAGTCAAATTCTACTTGCTCTACATTTACAAAATATGTTGAAGACTAATTTTGTTTAGAGTGGCACTTATGTTAGAATGTATTTCATTCTCTGCAACACATAGACCAACCTCTATAGACCAAGGTGCAGTACAAAACTGCAGTTATAGTCCGGCCGACCAGAACATCTGTAAAAAAAATAACTAGTGCTCTTTCCTTAAATATAAATAAGAGTATCTTCATTTGAATTTGCACTATGTTTCTGTAAAGGCAAAACTGTAAGCATTTCTGAACTTTATAGAAGGGTGTGTTTCTGGAATTAATCAACAGAAATCCTATTTGAGTCTGTTCTGAAGTAACTGAGCACATTTAAGTGCATTTCAAGACTAACAACTGAACAAAACCATCTGTGAGAGAAGAAAAGGAATTCCCCTCATAGAAATATCTCAATTTACATCTGCACTAATTCTCATGTTATGAATCTGAAAGTAAGTAAATTCCTGCAAGATTTTTCATTGGGGACCCTGGTGTGCTTCCAGAAAACACGACAGAGTTCAGATGTTGTTCTAACATACCAATATTAGAAAGCAAAAATCCTTGAGGTATTGTTTTTATATTATTCACTACGGCATAAAGAGCTCTGATTCTCATTTATATTAAACAAATATCTTAACCACATAAAACATGTTCTTTTTGACACTCTCTGCTTTTTTCTACCGTGATATTTCCAGTGTTATATTCACAGTTATTTTCAGAACATACAGGAAGTTGAACATGAAGGGTGAGAACAGCAAAGGCCTTCCCATTTCAGGCCACAGTAGGAGGAGTGGAAAGAGGCGGGAATGGCACTGGTATAGGATGAGAGAGCTAGGTTTCAGCCCCTTCAGGCTTGGGAGGAACTAAACCCAAGTAGCTTAAAGGAAAACTAATACGTAGTGCTTTTTGTACAGAGCTTGGTCCCATCAGTGCATGGTATTCATGCTGAGAGAAGGGTCGTACTCTAGTTTTCAGGCCAAAACTAGATGTTGTAAGACAGGTAGGAAGCAGTTCTATCTATCCAAGACTCTCTGGACACATACAAAAGCAGAACATTAGAGGTAGATAATACATGTGCTAATAAAACTGAAGTTTCTTCAGAGTTAGATGTTGAACAGGCTTTTAAGAACCACATTCTGAGATTTGGAGGCAAATTCTACTTTTATTCTGCTGCCTTTTTTTTTTTTTTTTAGATCAGGGTCTGTCTTTGATCATCGAAATCTGTATCTGAATTGAGAAAACAGTTATCTTCAGATATGCTCTCAGTTTCACACAGGTTTCACACAGCTCTGTATGCGCCTTACTGTGCAGCTTTGTGAGGTGACATAAAGCTCTTCAAATCTTTAACTCTCTTTGCCTGTCACCCCTAGACAAATAATATTCCTCCAGAATTGGTATTTACCATAGCATTAATGGCCAAATGGAACATCTTCTAGTTTTGAGATGGTTCCACTAAACCAGTTTTGTTGGGTCATCAAATTAGTAAATCTCTATTCAATTGTTTGAGGCAGACTTCTCTACCACTCACTTTATCAGACCCTGTTCATTGCATGACAGCTAATAGATTCATGATATAATTGATCTGTGAGTGAAACTTGTCTAGAGGTGTGTTTCCCCACACAAGGATGAGTATTTAATTTATGAGTACAGCAATAACAAGCAGTAGTTAGAGTCCAACTTCTTTGTTGATCACCAGGTGCCTTTCCATGACTAAAGTAAGATTTTAAACATCTCGGATTTACAGTTTTACATTTGTCAGTTTGCAACTTTCAGGCTGTATGGCAGTGGTGGAAGTGTGCCTGTAAATGCACAAGCAATTTCTTGAAAATGCTAATATACTTCCCCCTCCCCCAATATTCTCCTTGGAGAAACTTAAAAATAAAACTATATACACAGAATGAGGAGGATAACAACATAACAGCAGCACGCTTCTATCCCCAAAGACTTCTAAGCTGAAAAATCCACTTACTACCCATCATGTAGGGTTTTTTTAAAAAAGGGTAGGAAAACATAATATTGAGATACTCCTGATTTTATTTAGCTGCTTCTGCATTCACATTCTATTAAGTGTTGAAACTTCAACAATGTCAATGTTGAAGTCAACATCAGCAAGGGCTAGTCATTTTCCTTCTATCCTCAGTCATCGGTGAGAAACTTACCATTTAATTGAGGCTGTCAAACATTCAGGATCCACAGAGCCATTCTTCTACAAGCCCACACATGTCAGAAGGCACACAGAGCACTGTGTGCCAGTAAAACTGCCCCCAAAAACTTCCCAGGCTCCTTACCAACATGCCAGTTCTTAAACCAAAAATAATCATGAGTGTGATGACTCTTAATTCCACGCACAAAAATGTTATTGAAAATATGAAGATACATGGGTTGCAATTCCTACAAGCAAGACCACAGAGAAAATATCTTGGCATACTCAATGAAACAACTAGAATAATTAATTCACTGTGTGTGCTCCAAAAAGAACACTATGTTCATCCATGTTGACTCAGAGATTGCTTAGAACTTGCGTATTGTAAAACTAGAGAGGAGTTACTTTCTGCAGGTAAATTTGCATCCTTGGCATGACTCCATCCATTCCTCTTTGCTCAGTTGGTCTGTGATATGGCCAAAATAATATTCTCCATGAGACAGAGGGAATGTAGATTTGTGAAACAGATAACAGGAAATAATTAAAGAGAAAAAAAAAAAAAGATGCAGGAATATGTCTTTAGAGAGAAAGCAGGACTTTGCAAGAAAAAGCAAGCTGTTGAAAAACTCCAACTCCATTGCTTGGACACCTGGGCCAAGTGCAAGGGAACTAAACCCACTTAACACCAGAAATGAGTTGACCTGTGATCTCCAATTAGCCCAACAGAAGTAATTTGCCTTATGGGACTGCCACATATTTTTATTCATCCTGACCTTAAGAGTCACAGGCTAAATGTAACTGCTATTTAACATCTAAAGCTGCTTAGGAAGAAGTGGCATATAGCCAAGCATAGTAGAAACAATTGAAAATGACAGGCAGAAGAAAAAAATCCCCTCAAAATACACCATCATATGAGTGTATATGTCATTTGATGTCTTATAGAGGAAGTAAGATTTTACAATAAAGGGAAGGAGGAAAGAGAAAGGGAGAATTATCACTGTTCACGACAACATCCCCTGGAGAAAAAAATGTTTGTGAATCAAGGACAGGCAGGTCACGACCACAACTTTTCAACAGTGCAGAAGATGCTGTCAAATTATATCTGCTATAGCACATTCTCTCCACAGCTTATTCAAACCCCTGATGTCAATGGAAGCATTTTTTCTGTGAGGCCCTATGTGATTTTATTTGACTTCTACAAGGTCAAACAAGCTGCCAGTTTCTCTTCTGCATCCTAAGCTGACCCTGCCATGTTGCATGTCATCCATCAGGATACCACATATTGTTAAAGAACAGAATGACATTATTCTAAGCACTCTAACTAAATGCCTTACTGATGTTATTTTGAATAGACTGGCTTATATACTGCTAATAATAAAAATTGGTAAGGGTGTAAGAGTAGGATTAAGGAAAGTATTGAGTATCTTCCTAATAGCCAAGATCATTCTATCAGTTAATAGGAAACATATTCCAGTGATTTCTAGGTGAATGTAAAGCATCAGTAACTGATATGAAGCATCAAACTACTTGGACAGTTCTCAGTTTACTTTTTGTTGGAAAATACTGTGGTACCAAACAGAATATATTTTGAAAATAGAGTAGCTATTTCTTACTGAAAATAAGAGACTAATGTGGCCTAAAATATTTACTCCTTAGACTCTTCCAAGTCATGTTTATTGTCTTGCATAAAGTGCAAGGCACCTAACATAAAGTGATATAAAATCTGTAAGATGAAAGCAGAGGATTTTGGTTTTTATCTTTTTTTTCCCCTCCTGTTCACAAATCCTTTGTTGTAAAGATTAAGACACTAAGAAACTGTATGACATGAAATCCTTTCTCATATGAAAAAAAGATAAAAACTTGAGCCTTTAAAGAGCATTTAGCAGGACTGGTCCTTGAAATTCACTGAGCTCACACAAGGTTACAACTCATTTGAGAAATCCTGGAGATGTCATAAGCTAGTGGAGCAAAACTCACACAGTTTATGAATGACAAAATTGCCAAAGGAGTTTGTTATAACCTTGTACTCTTTCAGCAATCAAGCATCATCATTTTCAGATACAGAGAAGCTTAAAATAATTCTGCATTTCAAGGTTGCTCCAGGCTGTCAGTTCATTCAGCAAAAAGATATATTACAATTAAGGATTCAGAGGGGGCACGTTTGGTGACTGGATTTTTGCTTTTCCCCAGTTATTCACATCATTTTTAACAGCATTAGAGCTATTAATTTTCTGAAGAATGTTACACAAAAATCTTTCATCACTGAACACTTAGAAACTAATGAAATGTACAAAGTCATTCTACAATATTTTTAAAAGTTTTTCAAAAGGCTTAACTGAATCAGTTGAAATAGAGATCAAAATGAATTTGGAGTAGTGCATTTCTGCATATATTATGTATATAATATGCATACATCACAAACTAAATTATGTTTGCATGCAGAGCAGATTCAAAGCCTCTTTTAAATCAAAACTAGTAAAACAGTCAACAAATTCATGCAAGCATGCAAGTCAATGACTCTATTGACCTTCATGGTCCTACTTTGACAAATAGTGCACATAGTTAAAGTTGGATACAAGCTTCCTTTATTTTTCTTCATATATATGAACTATTCACATGTTTAAAATTAATCAGATCAGTGAATGTTCAGAAGATCAAAGACTGATTGTGGTTTATTACAAATTAATCCCATAATATTTTTCTGAGAAAATACTGATGTACTGTTTTCTGTGAATTTGTCAAAGTTGGTTATGAGCAAATATGGCCTAAGGTTTTCTGCTAAGTTTAGAAAATTGAGAGAAAAATGTATCACTGTGGGCTAGAACTCAAATGTAAAGAGTAACGATAACAAGCTAAGGAAATTTGAGTCTCTCTAATTCTCCACTTACATCACTGCTTTTCAGATTCTTCAGACCCAAAAATTCCCCTATAATATGAAGGTCAGATGACAAAACATTAGGCCCAAACCCCAGTACATACTATAGCTGCCGTTTACCCATCTCAGATCTTTTTGAGGGTCTAGGCCACAGCTATGAAAGATTTCAGGTTATCCTTGAATGGAAAGTTGAAACAAACTCTGGGAAAAGCTGCAAAACTTCTTGGCCTGTTGTACTGCTTTTTCACCCTACTGTATAAAGGTGAAGTTACACTGCTCCTGGTCCTCCTGCAAGTAACTGATCTCTTTGCTTACAGTCCTTCACTCAGGAGTTAAATCCAGACCAGACAAAAAGATAAAAAAATCTGGAACCTTCGCAACCTCTCTATTCCAATGTGGTATGGGGTAGCAATTACACTGCTTCTTGTAAAGCATTATAGGAAATAGAGGTTTTAATATGTGCATACATAAGAATACAAACTATTTTGTCCAGTCTCCCTGTAATTGGTTGGAAAGCACACATATTAAGCTATTAATGAAGTAACATAGCTTCTTAACAAGTGCATGTTGCATAGAGTAAAAGGATTATGTCTAAACTGATCTTGTTCAGATGTGGTTGTTAAGCCAGAAAAGTCATAATGTATGCAAGCAGAATTTAACCTTCATAAGCATGCCAGTCATACCTAATCCATAAGAGCAGTTGAAGCTAATCTTACACACACTGAAGTAGGGACAAAAATATTTCTATATACATTCATACATTCAAGTCATCCTTATATAAAAAAAAGTATTAAATGTTTTAAAAAGGATTTCATTTTCATACTTATTTTATAAAATCCTTATTAGCAATCTACCAGGTCAAGAATGCAGAAATGCTGTAATTTTTTCAGGCTCCAAACTCATTTTTGTTTACTAATGTTTTCTTAAATTAGTCCTACAAGATGTAGAGGGTTAACATTCAGTTCAGAGTTATTAGTATACACAAGCTAACTTAAGTATTATGCTACTAGCCTACCACAATGATGCCCATGGGCAAATATACAACTACGCTACTCATAAATGGTATCTACAACTCATTTTTGAGATTTCATATGCAAAAATTGGCTTGATGCTTTCAAAATTATCTACACAAGTAACTTCCTTTATGGAGAGTAAATGTCCACAACATGAAGCTACAATTTTTAAATGTTATTTCACATTTACAACTATTTTTTATATTTTGGAAAAGTATTTCATTTTCCTGTATGCCGAACTATTCTTCTTCTCTTTTCATTTGAGCTAGAGAAAATTTCTTGTATACTCTATGGTCTATAACTTATCCAATGATCAGCTTCTTAAACACATGTAGTCAAAAATTAGCTATGCTTTTGAATTATTTTGGTAGTGGTGAGCATGTGGGATATGAGAGAAGAAAGACGAGGATTTCCTTCACTTCCCCTCACCTAAAAAAAAAAAAAAATATATGTTATTTTGCAATTCCTAACGATTTTCAGACGAGCGCCAAACCAAACTCACTAATTTGTTTTGCCTTGACGGTCCAATTAGCATGCCTAGCTTTTGCAATTATATTCTTTTCTCAGCTCAAGCCTCCAGACTAAAAGCCTCACCCTTTGCCTTTGAGAAGCCTTCTCCAGTAACAACCAATTTGCAGCATGGTTCTTTAGTACAAGTACCGAAAGAGAGGAAATGTACTCAGAGATTCCCATGCGAAAAGTAAACAGGTTTATCAAAAGATTTCCAAGACTCAGAGAGTTAGAAAATCAGACCTTCAGCTACAGTAATAGACAGATTATTTATGATAGAATGGCAGCTTTACAACACTAAATGTGTTTTTCATCAGTCATTAGCAAATACACACCAAGAGTACAGAGGCAAAATACTTTTCCAATCTGTGTTATCATCCATCATGTTTGACAAGCATTAAAACTTTCCCGTTTGATTAATTAACAACAAATAGTTAAACGCAACTGACCTTTTCAGTAAGCTATTTTTTCAGCTAATTTCTTGTCACTCTAGTACTACTTATTAGCAGTTACCTCTACAGGCATTACAATTTCACTCCTGAGAATCAGACCTCTTTCTTTTGTCTGTGTTACATTCAGGAATCATCCATACATTCTATGTGTTCTACAGTAGCATTGTGCTACCTAGGAGTCTAGATTTCTTTGCCTAAGCTCTCTTTTCTATTTCTTTTTTTTCTATTTTTTTTCTATTTTCTCTCTTTTTCTATTTCTATTTCCATTTTCATCATGCTGAGGACAATTATTTAATACCTACTTTAAAAATGTTGTGTTTGCATTAGGAAATTCATTGCAAGTTTTCAGGTTGTTTGCACTTATTTGAGAATTCATCTTACCACATGGGCATTCTCAATGCACTTCATAAAATGAGCCATGAATAAGGTATAGGAGGGAAGAATGACATATGACATAAATATAACAGATACTTATTTACACACTAACTGGAGTACTGACTCATGAATAGGGCAATAAAATTTCCTCTTCATTTTATTGCACACAACTCTTCTACAGTGAACAACTAGAAACAACCCCAAGGAACAACCATTCCTTTAGACTTATTCCTGGTATATGATTTTGACTGCAGAACTAAAGAATATGTTAAGAACAACTTATGAAAAGGAGATTGAGGAAGAAAAATTTCATGAGACAATGTAAGAAATGATTTATTTTGATGGAAACATCATTGACCCAATTCTAGATGAAACAGCATAACCCTCCTTTTTATGTTTGTGCTGTAAATCACTCTGTATCTATCCTAATAAACAATAAAATACACACAAGATCTACTATATGGACAAAATACTGCCTGTGGGGTTGGAGGCAGAAATCAGTAGCCAAAGCTAATTACTAATAGATAAAAAAANAAAAAAAAAAAAAAAAAAAAAAAAAAAAAAAAAAAAAAAAAAAAAAAAAAAAAAAAAAAAAAAAAAAAAAAAAAAAAAGCTGAATCATTAAGTTGTTTGCAGGAACTGAGGCTTTACTTTGGATAAGAGAATGACTGTATTAATTATTGGACAAATTTACTATGTTTCCACATGAATATAGGCTAAAGACCATGCTTCAGGAATTAATAGAGACTCTGGTACACTTGCAAAACTAGTCTGCAGAACCAAAGAGCCATAAGCTTGAGCTTTCCGCACTAAGAAAGCTTTCTGTGTGATGTGCTGAGTTTTACTACATTATTGTCCTTGAATTCAAACTAAGAAGCTTAAGCTCTAGATTTCTAATTTGAAACCTGAAGTGGAAAAGTAAGTAAATAGCTCCTTATCTTCCTTCTCTCCAAGACTTTGCATGTTTTCTGAATCTCAAACTTAGTAAAGAAGAAAAGATAATCTGCAATACATTAATCTGTTCATCACTGTTCATTTCATCTACCACTTAAAGTGTATAATATTGTTGCTTGTAAAGGTAAATGTAATCTTAGAAAATCAGTGACATAGATGCCTGACTTTCCTTCAAATTCCATAGAGTAAACATAAACTTACAAGTTCCAAAGCTTTACAAAATATTTAGTCGATGAAGTCAGCAAGAAAAAATCAGTGACATTTGTGCATATGAAACATAAACCTCAAATGCAACTTAAGAGATGTATTTCAATGAAATCTTGAAATAGGCTTGTTTAAAGGTGCTTAAGTAATAATAGCAAGTATTTCAATACATTCTTTGAATGTAACTCAGAATCAGGTAGTTTTCTCCATCCTGTCATACAGAAACATGGACTAACCTGAAGTTCAAGGAAATACTGTCCTTTTCAGTCATCGAAGTTACAGATCCCAGCAGCACTTTTTTTTTTTTTTTATTTCTGACTGACTTGCAGCTGTGAAGCTAAGGAGAAGAGTTCATTATTACCTTGATCAGCTATAGACAAAGGAAACTTTTCTGACCTTATCATTGTAAAACTTCAAATACTTCATATTATCTTTGGTGGCTCTTGTACATTCTTGTAAATGGAATCAAACCATTCAATTCAGTGAGTGAAAGCCAAGTAGAAGTATCTAGTTCAACACTAAACCCATCCAAGCAAAGTTTTACCACAGATATCAATGCAGAACCTCTGTGCAGAAATTTTCCAATTTGTATTAGCATAACAAGTTACTTCTTAAAAAAATGTTATTCTAAAAAAAGTTTGTAAGATCATGTCCCATGTAACCTAACACAATGAACCAAAACCAAACTACTCTTTCTTTGCTGCTGCTCACTTCTACACACTTAGGGCTTATACACGCTTAGGGCTTAACACTCCCCTCCAACTTGGAGGAATTGAGAGCTGACATCAAAAACAACACCTCAGGACAGGGATATTTCAACCAATTTGACCAGTAGCACCCACCTCTTCCAATAACCTGCAGTTGCTCCTTGGAACTATAACTCAATTTTATGAAATAGGTTTCCTTCTTGTTCACAAGTGATGCCTCATTAAATGGGACTTCACCTGTGAGCTGATTCTCCACATACTTTGCTAGCAATGACCACTACAAATCCTTCTTGTCAGAAGGACTATAAATTTTATTCTGTTTCCACACAGCTAATCTCTAGTGGTGGGTAATGCACTATAAGGTCACATTACATAAACAGGGCCTGTGGGGAAACTGAAGCACAAGGGACAATCAGAGCTACACTGCATAGTTTCAAAATACTCATTCATTTTCTTCTGTTTGAAAATAGTGGGTTTCTCTACAGTAATCTGCCCTGTGTGGCTATGTGGTGCTAATGGCATTGTATGTAAAACATGAAAAATTAAACAAATGTCTACTGAAATTATACTAGATAATAAATAATTTAATGGATGAGTTTTATGGATTGTAAACATTCACAAATTACTTGGCTATTAGTAATAAAAAGTGAAAATATTTAAACTTTTACCACAAAGGGGAGATTTAATAAGATCATAAAGATCTTTTTAAAAGAAGTTGAGACAAAAAGTATGTTTTCCAGGAAAGTTATTTTATGCCCAGTAATTTATACTTTTAAAATTGTTTTTTGCAGCCAGAATGATTTATTTTCTGCACTTACCACAGTGAACTTCTCAAGTACTGTGATAACCTTCCTTTGCAAGTGTGTACTATCATGAACACCAAAAAGGCCTTTCAATACATAGCAGAACTCTTGGTCTAATCTTCCAGGAGCTCCCTTCAAGGAGTGGGTATGTGAGAATACAGTCATCACTGTAATTTATTTACATTGTAATTAATTTTCAATAATGATATGCCAAAGAACAAAAATAGAAAAGACAGTTAATTATATTGAGGCAACTATCCAACAGTCTTGTCTCTGTGAGACTTGATTACAACAGACAACTGAATGTTCCTTCTTATTCTGAAGTCCTGGATACTCTTTCTTGATTATTGCATTTTTTTCATTCTCATGGTAAGTTTTGCTTCCACTGTTTTTAACTCAATTTAGATTTTCAGCATGAGGACAACACATTAAATAGGTGCAAGATAAAAGAAAAAAAGAGTGAACATCAGATTACTGTTTAAGTTGATGAAGTAGATAAGACCACCTCATTTATCATATCCCAAAATCTGAAAATGCAGGGAGCTGTCAATATAACTGCATAATCCATTTCAATTAGTAAGTTATGCACCACAAAAATGATTTTAGCAAACATGAAATTATTAGAAGATCAGCTCAAAGTTATCCAGTGCTTTCATTTGTTAAACGTTCATTTCTGTGAAATGATTTTAGAAGAGATGGAGGTACTTTCAACTTCTTCCTTCAACAACAAGGAGGCTACTCACTCAAGGAACAGGAGATTAATAGGCAAGAACATAGCACAATAATTTGTATTTTTGCAAGATTTTGAGTGTTGACTACCACCAGCAATCACTAAGTGGTCTTTTTTTTTTTTCAAATATTGCTCCTTTTTTATCATATACACGCTTTTTATCATATACACGTGCTCTCGATAATGCCTGTAAGAGTGTAGTTGAGTGGACACTGCTGCACTGGGGTGAGCAAGACTAGTTCGTGTGAGAGAAAGATGGCGCCCTCATTGGGAGCATTCTGAGGGATGCATCAGCAGGGCCTAGAAGCTCAGCAAGCAGGTGGCAGCAGGAGTAAAATTATTAAGACTGCAGGGCTCTGTGTTGGAAACACAGCTGGCAACTAGAATAGTTTTAAACATCACTTTCCACCCTACCTATAAAAAATAAGAGTTAGAAAGACTGAAGACAGCCGGGAAGCACTGTCCTAAAATTATATATTTAATTTGTGCAGTTGGCATTGTCACCCCAAATAATAGTGGAAGAATTTTTTTTTCTTAGTCGATTACAACAATCAGAAAAAGCTTGAGAGTGACACATATATATAAAGCCATTTTTTTCTATTTTTAGACTACTATGGGGCATCCAGGACAAGAAACATTCTAAACAGAGTACAGGAGGATTTTCAACAAAGAAATAACTGTTAGCAAAAAAAATCCAGTAAGGGAATACCCGTGCAAAAGCTCAGTGGAAGCAGAGAGCATAGTGCTAGACGCCACTCTGTAAAACGTAAAACTGGGATCACTAGTGGAGAAGACAGTCAAAGATGATATCTGACATTTTGGAAAATGCATAAGAAAAGCAGTTGCTCACACTGTCCTGTAAGAAGACAGAGGCATCAGAACAGGGTTTGTGGGGGAAGCAAAGGGACCACTAGCTCAGAGTAATCCTTCGCAGGGACAACCTGTAAAAACAAGTGGACTATTAGTTTGGATGCATACTCAATATTTATTTTAGAGTTGAGAGGTTTATCAGTACTTGTCAATTACATTACCACTGAGAAGAAATCAAAACTGTAAAACCTGCAGTGCTGATCTAATCTCCTAAATAAGTATATGAACTAGATATGACTGCTAGGTTCTGAAAAATACAATTTGTAACAGTGCTGTGGAAAAAAAACTTCAAAAAGTTATTGCATAAATACTAAGCTCATATTCTCATTTCAGCCTGTACTTTTTGGAAAAGGTAGAGGGGAAAAAGAATTTGAAGAAGCAACCTTCCAGTACAAAACAAGCATGTACACTGCAGCAGAATGATATACAACAGCTAGTAACAGTCTTCTGAAATTTGCAAATTAAATTCTTTCATGGATAAAAGTGACAAAACATATGCTGCATAAATCAGCAAACTAGAGGACATGCTAGAGGAGTAACTCCCAGAGATAAGAATGGCTCCTTAACCGAAATAGCTGCAGATGTCTGCAGCAATCCTCAGGAACCATCCAGGACAGGAACACCAGTCTCAGACTTGAGGTCTTCACCACAAAACCTACAACATGATTAGATTGCATGAAGAAAAGATAGCCAATGAGAACAAATACCAACCACCGACCAGAAGGATGCCAGGTAAGGATGCTCCATCAGAGCTGAAGGAATTATAGCACTGTGTTCCTCTCAGATGAAACCAGCATAGTGTCTATTTCTTAGAAAGGAAAGGAGAGGAGAATTAAAGCCATACATCTTTCTTCCATTTTTGTCACCATTTCAGTATATTAACAATCTCAGTCCAGTCTGACTCTCAGTCTGACTCTCATTCTCTTTACGGTCCTAATGCAGTGTGAGACTGTTCTGGATATATAGTAACTGGATTTGTTTCATGACCTATCTAAGCCTACCATGTCTAGGCTAAATTAATTTTGAAATTATGAAAAGCACGTTCTCTGTATTTTCTAACACAGATTTCAATGCTGTATTAATTAAAAAACAAAAACAAAACATAACAAAAAAACCCCACAAACCTCACTATTCTCAATTAGCAAGTTTAAGGCAAATTAACACTTAAAGTGAGCAAGCACATAGGCAAGCAGCAGCTTGGGAAACTTGTCACAGCCCTGAAGAACTGGTGAACCTTCAAAACCCACCAAGGATAACTAGGGTCTCTAACTAATCCAGCTGCATGAGAAACTAGTAACACTAAAACACAGTGAAATAGCAGGATAAAGTAGTGGTACATCTATAATTCCCAGAGCGACAATCTAAGAGTCCTCTAAAATCTGCTGTGTTGTACAACCTGTAGAGAATTGGATATGGAAGAATATCAAGGAGATTAAAATTATCGAGGAAATTAAAAGTATTTAAAGAATAAACTCAGACAAAGCCTAATCAATTCAAAATTTTGTGTTTTCTTTACTTCATTTAATATAAAATGAAGATAATGCTTAGCGCTCAGGTAGGTTTTGGCATCTGCTCCACTTTCTCTTAATTCCCTGTTATTTTGCATATTAGAAAGCCCAGCATGCATCCAAATAGGTGTGGTGGGAGAGTACTTGTAATACAAAAGTCTTAATTTATAGAGTCATTGTAATGATATAAATTGCCTTGAAAATTTTTATAGGACATTAATTCAAATGTTCAGTGAAAATTTCTTTGTTAATACTCTTAATTGCAAAGAATTAAAGTCAGAAGAGCTCAGGCACTTCAAGTTGTAGATATGGTTTAGTAAGAAGGTTGCACAAGTAAGGAGTCTATAGGGAGAGCACACACAGCCCAGGTGGGTGACCAGGGCACCCACCCCGTTCACCAGTGGACCCATGTTCTCCCTAATCTTCCTTTTACCATTGATATATTTGAAAAACCTCTTCTTGCTATTTTTAACATCTCTTGACAGATTTAACTATTTAACTCCAAATGTGCCTTAGCTTTCCTTGTCACATTTCTGCATTCTCTGACAACATTCCTGTATTCCTCCCAAGGCATCTGTCCTTTTTGCCACATTCTGTATATTGCCTTCCTCTGTTTGAGTTTTGCCAGGAGCTCCCTGTTTATCCATGTATGTCTCCTGCCACCACTGCCTGACTTCTTACTCATAAGGGTGCACCAATCCTGAGCATGGAGGAAGTGATCCTTGAAAACCAACCAGCTCTCTTGGGGCCTTCTTCCTTGTAGAGCCCTAGCCCATGCGATTCTTCCAAGGAGGACTCTGAAGAGGCCATCTCAGCCCTGCTGAAGTCCATGGTTACAAGGCCACCTATAGCTCTGCTGCGTCCTTGTTGGATCCTGAACACCACCAACTCATTATCACTGCAGCCAAGGCTTAGGCCCACCTTAATATCTCCTTAATATCTCCAACAAGTCCCTCTCTATTTGTTATTACAAGGACCAGCTCTCTTCGTTGGCTCCTCCATAACCTGTGCATCAAAAAGTTATCCATGCACTAAAGAAACCTACAGGATATCAGGGCAGTTGAATTCCTCCATGAGAACCAGGGCCTATGACTATGAGGCTGCTTCCAGCTTTCTATAGACGGCCTCATCAACCTCCTCACCCTGATTAGGTGGCCTGCAGCAAACGCCTACCACCATGTCTCCCATATCAGTCTGCCCTCTGATCTTTACCCATAAGCTCTCAACTTGCTCATCATCTGCCCCCAGGCTGAGCTCCATGCATCCCACTTGCTCTTTCACATAAGGAGCAACTCCACCACTTGGCCTTCCCAGCCTGTCATTCCTAAAAAGCACATAGTCTTCCATGACAGCACTCCAGTCATGTGAGCTATCCCACCATGTCTCTGTAATTCCAATGAGATCATGATGCTAGACGGCACATAGATCTCCAGTTCCTCCTGTTTATTCCCCACACTGTGTGCATTAGTGTACAGGCATTTCAGGGAAGTAATCAAGCCTGCACATTTCTTGGGAGGGGTGAAAGAGGATCTTCTATAATCATATCCTAAAGTCAATTCTCCACTACCATAATCCCACTAGATGCCTTCTGACTTTGATTGCATGAGACTGATTGCGTGGTCCAAATAACACTTCCCTTCCTCCTTCTTGTTTAAGGAACAAGAATCATTATTCCTCCTTTTAGTTTAAAGCCCTCCTAACCAGGCTCGTCAACCTTTTGGCAAAAAGACATGCATGCCACTCTTGTTGAAGTGGTTGTCATCATTCCCCACTAGCTATTGGTCTTCAAACAGAGTCCCATGGTCATAGAAACCAAAACCCTCTTGCCAAGACCATAAGTGCAGCCAGATGTTAGCCTGTAATATCTGCCTTTTTCCTCCTCATATCCATTCCTCTCATCGGCAGATTAGAGGAGAACAAAACCTGGGCACTCAGACCTTTGACTGCCATCCCTAGGGCTTTGAAATTTGATGTTTCTCAGTTTCCCCATGGCATCATTAGTGCCCACATGAAACAGTAACAGTGGATAAAAATCAGACGCCTGGACAAGCCTTGGCAGTCTCTCTGCAGTAACCCTTATTTGTCCCCTTGGCAGACAACAGATCTGTCTGGATAAGAGGTCAGGTCTGCAGATTGGTGCCTCCATGCCCTGCTGTAGGGAATCATCCGCAACAATCACTCGCTGCTTCTTCTGGATGCAATGAATCCCCACACAGATATTTTGACCTTTTAAGAGAGTAGAACAAAGGCTGAAAAAATGAACTTAAGTGCTAAAAAAAAAAAGGGGGAATTTAATTCAGTCTCCTTCAAATTGTTCATTTGGGTTGATGAAGTACTGTGTTATAGCTTTTGGCAATGAGTTGATAAAATGATGCCCTTTCTGTGGGATGGAGCTAAAGATAATTCTTTGAACTGAAACTTTACTTTCATTTTATGAGAAAAATGGAAAGAAACACACAAAAAATGGATTTTTTCCTATAACCTTGTTATAAGGAGAAACTTATTTAATCAAAAACGTAATCTTTTTCCCCAAATGGAGGCAATCTTTGAATCATTAGCCTATCTGCTTTTTGTTTTAAATATTGTTATGATATGGGGCCTGAATTAATGTCATTCCATAGAGGAGATATAAATTCAATCTTTTTAAAAACAGAAAAAAAAAAAGAAGAGAAAAGAAAAAGGAAAATAAATGCTGCTGGACCTGGAGGCAATTCCCAAAGATTAAAGACAGACATTTGTAGCATGCTAATACTGCACCAGAGATCAAGTCAACACAATGCTCAGTGCTTTCTAATAAGAATAAAAATTTCCCCAAACAACCAAATTTTCCCAAACACTTTAAGGCTGCATTTCCTAAAATTGTCCTAAAATAATATGTGGCCATAAAAGTTTAATGGCAGGCACTTCTCATAAAACGCAATGCAAATCTGAGTAGCATTGCCACAGCAGATAGCTTTACACGGAATAACAGTGACTTTTTTTTTGTCATAAGCACATGAACTGAATTGGCTCAAGCGGGAGATTCTGTCTTGCTTGTTTGCTGCTAAATACAGATCTAATGAATCTCAATTTCCTATGAATTTCTGTCTCAAAAGCAAGCTCCCATAGGGATTCTCTGTTTCCTTTTAAATGGACCTTTCTGTGATCCTTAACATTTGTGGAAAATCAACACCTTCGACTTTCTGACACCTGCACTTGAAATTCGCCAACAAATTTAGAAGGTGTCAGGTGAACACGAACTTTTGTGATGTGCTCACCTACCAAAAAACATTTCTGTGGGGAATAAGTAAATTTTGAGGGAGATGACAAGCAGTGCAGTTCCATCTGTCACTGCTCTTTGCATCCATCCATCCAAGATGTAGATAAAATGCATTTGACATGAGGAAATGGGATCTTTTCAGTGTGACAGTCAGTCTGAAAAACAGTCACCAAAAAGCAACTTAAATATAATGTCAGTATTCTTATCAGGGTCATCATATGAAGGAAGCCCTCTCCACTTTGGACAGGGAAAGCAGAACAAGTCATTTACACAAGCCAAATATATTTAACAGAAGTTGTGTGGTATTAATATTAAATTAACCTTATGGTTTCCTCATATGTCCTTGTCATTTCCACAGCTCCAGAGACATCTTATCCCCATTAGAAGAGACAATTTGGGATACACTGGTATAGATTCTCCTAATTCCTACTGTTCTATGACTACAACAAGGGATTCAAAGAAAGCAGGCGAAAAAAAAAAAAAAAAAAACAGTATCAACAGGATAGTTTTGCAAACATTTAAGTTTGAAAAATTTGTTCTGAATGTTGAGAAATTAGTCTTTACTGGACAAGTAAGAAAGACTTGCTTCTTAGGCAATAAAAAGAGCATTAGACAAAGCAACAGCTTTTCTGTGACAGGACTGCATAATTCATATAAATCAAAGAATAATATCCAGTAATGCAAGGACACACTAGCATTATAAATGTTCCCATGCAAAAGTGATAGCAGCTTGAGAATAAAGATAATTAGTCTTAACAACTATCAAGACTAAATTTATTGTATAATTTACCATTTAACCATTAACCATTTTGTTAGAGGTATTAATTTTAGGGCTGGTGTAATTGCCTTGGAAATAAACTTGATAATAGGTTTTGTTACTTTTTAAAATTTAAAAGTGTGAGTCAGTCAGCAAGGTAAATACTGAGAAAAATGAACCTTATGTTCACTTTAATACATCATACTTTTCTATGAAGATGAGGGGCCAGCAAAACAGGCAGGGACAGTGTAAAACCCTGTTATAGCAAAATACATGATGGACTGAGATGAGTGTAAGTAGGAGTGAGGTCTCAAGTAATATTTCCAAGAACTGAATGCTAAAATTAAAAATTAATAGATAAGTAATACAATAGCAGAATAGCAGATAGAATACTTAACAGTTATTTGAAAGCTACAATTAACAATGAAAGTCACAGAAGTATAATGCAATTGTAACTGATCTGTTAGGTTAAAAACATAAATGAGGGGCAAAAAAAAAAAAAACAATTCATACATATTTGGCAGATAGAGTTGGGTGAGAATAGTCTTATTAGATAGTGTTACTGGGGCTAGTCCGATATCAGAATCTAAATAATAATGATTTAATTTGCACTGAGGACAGCTGACCAGAGATACTCCTTGTGTCTCCAGAATCCTAAAGCTGATAAGGGTTTTAATGGATACAAGGATAAGACTTTAAGAGACACTTCAATCAGAAACAGTTTATAAAGATTGAAGTTGAAAAAATGTGTCATGATTTTGATTGCTGCAGAAGAGAAGATTTCCAGAGAGCAACCCTTTACGGTCCAAATATCAATTTCCATTTTTTCAAGATCATCTTTACAAGATTTTGACAGTCAGTAACCAGATAATTTAGAATTTGGTCTGGTGATTGTGGTTCATGTTTACAGTAAGAATTTGGCCTTCAGAGTTGCAGAAGAAAATGCAGCTGTCTAGAACAATAAAGTTTTCCAAGCTTTTATTTATTTTTATCCCTATGCAATACTATTCACTGAGCTGCAAATGAATCCTTTCCATATCTGTAATCTGACTCAGTGGCATCTGTTTAAATGATTTAATCAAAATGCATGGGATCTTTTTAAAACATCTTGGTTATCTTAGCTTTATCGGTTCCCATCACCTACCTCTCACCTTATAAGGTATATGCCTTATATACCTTATTAGGCATATAAGGTCTATGCCTTATACCAAAACCAAACTCATTTAAGTGCTCTAGCACCAGTTACTGAGTCCTGTTTAAGCACCGGTATATACGTCCTTTCTTCTGAGATAATGTAATTACCTAATCAGCACAAATAAATAAAAAGCTGCATACTCTCCTTTGTTCCTGGATATATTTTTATATCTGGTGTAATTTGCATATTTTGAACTTAAGTAATAGAGTGAGTATACTCACTATAGGTATTTCTTAATCTTTTCCAAGTTCCTCCTTCTCCATCTTTACTGGAATGTGAGATAATCCATTTGTCATTTCCATGACTTCCCTTCATGTTTCTGACTATCCAGATGCTTATACTTCTCACAGGTATTTATTGGTATTTCCACTTGCTCCTAGGGAGTCCTGTGAATTCTTTCCAGTCTGTTTTCCCACTCTAGGGTCAGGCCATCTTCCGTTATAGGTTTTCATCCACCTCTGAAGTACAACCCCATTAAAATACTGTTTTTAACATGTCATCTTCATCTACAAATGCACATTGTCATGAGTGGCTGCTGAGCTTCTCATTCATCTTTTGTGTCTAGTGAGCCTTGGGTTTTCTCATAAAAGTTCTTAATTTGAATGGAAATATTTTCAAAAGGCTCAGATATTTCAAATAAGTTGTAGATTTATGATCATCAAGCATGATTTGTCCACTGGATTCTCAATTACCAGACCCACATATATTTGAAAGTGTTCAAGCTTTTAAGCTGCTGGCCATCTGTCTCCTTCAGGTCCAGCAGACGTCAATATCATGCGGTTCCTTCCATCTGGTCATGCTTTCAGAAATGTTTCTATTTAAAAGTCTACTGGAGAGATTTTTCTAACATCAATTGTATTTCCCATTTTAATTTTCCTTTGACACCTTACCTTGTATCCTGAAACTACATCAGAAGAAACCTTTAATTCAGTTTCCCAAAAGTTAAAGAATTGTTTGGCTTCCAAGTGTATTTCTTTCATTTAGACTGTATACACACACTGAAGAGGGTAGTTCGCTCTTAGTTTACAGTTTATGATAATGAGAGCAGTAACCACAGCCAAATAACAGCCTCGTTATATTAGGCGTCAAGCAAACATGGTAGAATGACAACCCTTGTTCCCAAGTAGTTTCCATCTACCTTCTGCTTTTGAGATCACTGACATGTCACCTGCTGATAGAAGTGAATACAAAAACATCAGAAAGAAGACGAGTATGGGAATCTTTTCTATTACAAAGAAGGTGACTAAATTATAGTACATTTGCATAGTAAATTGCTTATTTAATGGGCACATAATCACCTGGCATTTCTAGCCACAGTTTAATCTCTTCATTTAGGCACAAAATAGCACCTTTAAGTATTTATTTTTGCTGCACTCTTCCCATTCTTTCCAAGCCTAAGAATAGCAGAAAAACATTATAGTACATTTAATTACAGTGAATGGATAATGTTCAGTTTTTAAAGACATCCACTGTATGTTTCTCTCATCAACAGATCAGAAGGGGAAAAATAATGACTCTGCATTGACTTTTGCTTTGTCCCTCAAAATTTCCTGTCTCCTGACATAAGACATGAAGCACTGCCTTTGTGCTTCATCAAAGTTTACATATTCAATAAAACACTACGGGGTATTCAATTTCCCATTTTCTTAACTTTCTTTCATCTCTATTGTAAAACACTTTTCCCCATCCTTGGAACACTCTGCTATTCTAGAATCATTGGAAATGAATCTCTTTTATTCTTTGACAAATTCTTTCAATAAATTAAGGGGGAACATGTAGGAGGTTGAAATGAAAAACTGGTTTTCCTTTTATGATCTCAATAAAGTAACCTAACTGATAGAAGGAAAAATCACACGTTGACAAATCACAGTGTAATACAATAAATCTCCTCTGCCTTATGAGCTTCAGTGCCAGGTCAAGAGGTTGAAAGTCAAAAAAAGACATAAAATTCAGGTTAGAAATTTAGCAAGGAAGTGGTGAGGAGGGAGAGCAATCTGTCAAGTAGCCCAGCTCCTTTCCCTGAGAAAAGAAGAAACATCTAAAACAGGGCACAGCCTGGATGGGCAGCTCTATGTAACTCAGAGAAAAGCAGCTAATTTGGTACCCAAACACACACTCTCAAAATCCATGAGGCACTCTTTTTCTTTTTTCTTTGTTCTTTTTTCTTTTCTTTTTTTTTTTTTTTTCTTGCATCTTTGCACACAACTCCTTATGTTTAATTACTGGATATTCTATATACTCTATAATATGCAAATGCATCAATGACTGTAAAGTTGTTGCAGTGAACAGATTGCATTATAGGAACACATTTGCTTGCTCTCCACTTGACGTCACTTTCTGTCTGTCTCAAAAGGACCTTTTTTTCTCCCTAAAGGCTTAACTTCAAAGGATCTGGGTGGGATGAGTCAGGAGTGAGGGCAAGAGAAAGTCTCCAAATTGCCTCATACTTCACCGTAAAATCAAAGACAAGGGACACGGTGCTGAAGAATAAGCAACAATAAAAACCCTGTTACACTAGCTACATAAACATGGAAGGTCTGTGAATATGTTCTTCAGGATCCATATGAAAGAGAGTCCCTCCAGTGTTGAAATAGGAGGAGGATATCTCTGTGGAGGATGCAGCTGTACACGGCAAATATTTGACATCAGTGGGCATCTAGCTACATTAGGCAAGTCTCCCTGAACACAAGCCTCAGCATTTTCAGTGACCACAAAGAAGAATGTGGAAAGGAAAGAGGAATCATAAAAATCTCCTCTATGAGGCCAGAAAACACATCTCTCTTTTTACATCCTCATGTGTCTGTTTTTGCTGTTGGTAGTGGGATGATTATATGGACTTAAACCCACAGCCAGACAAATGAAATTAATATCTTTTATGAAACTTTTTTTACATATTAACTGTAGTAGTGAAATAAATATACCTCAGTGGGATGACATTTACCCTTACTAATGACAGGCAACATATAGTCAACTGAGTGTGAAACAAATTCTGTTCAGAAAATTTAAATGTCTCTCAGATACCATCTGAAAATGTCATTGCGATATTCATCATCATCATGTTGTTATAATGTAATAATATACGTACAGTAGTACAATAATGCTAGTAGATTAGTCCTCAGTCCCTTCTTCTACATCATCAGTCCGACTGCACATACCTTGTCCAAAGTAATGGCATGACTAAAAATCTGAGTATTTTTCAATGCTACCACAATACTGCAAAAATTGTCACCCTTGCATATCTTTAAATAAACCACAAAATAAAGAGAGAAATATCATTATACAAAGAACTATTCATAGCTGGAAAAAAAAAAAGAAAAAAAAGAAGAAATTCGCTTCTGATGTCCAAATAACTTGTGGTCCTATATCTCATTTCACTCTTTATTATTTAATGTAGGTTTAACTCTCTCTAGCTCTGTGGATATGCTCCTATTTTACACTCCTTGGAGCAAGAGCTGTTAAGGCCCACCAGGCTAATACGTTCTTATTATGTACTCATGGATTTTAGTGTTCTTGCTTTTGAGCCATAAGGCTTTATTTATTTAAATGTGGCATTCACCCTCTAGTGCATTTATTACAAGGCTGACATTTTACATATTTTTTCCATCAGAATTCAAACACCAGAAGCATTAACTTTTATTGAAGCCTTTATAAGCATTTATCTGTGTTAGAAGTTTTCAAGGTTACTTATTTAGATTCAGAGTTGACTTGTATAATTTTATTTCATTTTCCTCTCAGAAATCAAATGCATTACTCAAGGTGGAAGAGAAAAGCCTCTCAGAAAGGCAGCAGTACTACCTTCTGACTCAGACAGTAGGAAGGAAAAGATTGTATTGCTCAAAGGTTCTTTTCCTCATAGCTTTTTGAGCCAGGAGATAAAATTCTGATTTCTGTCAGAGTGGAAAGAAGCAAGATAGCTTCTCAATCTAATCTGTCCCAAAAGACCTCTTTGTTCTGCCACTTCTTGTAGTAGAGGTGAAAGGTATGTCGAAGAGGAGGGTTTGAATTGAACACAGGATATATGTGTTCAGATATATGTGTTCATATATGTATTGAATCAGAACTGAACACAGGATATATTTAGGAAAGGCTGAGAGCGCTGGGCCTGTTCAGCCTGGAGAGAAGGCTGAGGGAGATTCTGATAAGTGTATATAAATACCTTAAGGGAGGGAATGAGGAGGTTGGGGCCAGCCCCTTTTCAGTAGTTGCCACTGACAGAACTAGAGGGAATGGCCTCAAACTGAAGCATCAAATGTTCCACAGGACCTTAAGGAAAAATTTACCGACAGTGAGAGTGACAGAGCATGGAACAGATTGCCAAGAGAGGTTGTGGAGTCTCCTTCTCTAGAGATCTTCAAAACCCGCTTGGACGCGATCCTGTCTAACATGCTCTACGTGACCCTGCATGTGCAGGGAGGTTGGAACTAAACGACCTCTAAAGGTCCCTTCCAACCTTAAGGATTCTGTGATTCTATGATTCCATGTTTTGCCTCTCCAGAGCTGAGTAGACTGACAGGATCACCTCCCTTGATCTACTGGCAACACTCCTCCTAATGCAGGCCAGGATCCCATTGGCCTTCTTGGATACAGGGCACATGGCTGGCTCTCAGTCAACTTAGTGTCCACTGAGACTGCTAGCTTCTTCTCTGCAGAGCTACATTACAGCAGGTCAACCCCCACCTTGTACTGGTACCTGGGGTTATTCATCCCCAGGTGCAGAACTCTGCACTTGCCCTTGTTGAACCTCAGGAGGGTCCTCTCTGCGCATCTCTCCAGCCTGTCAAGGTCCCTCTGAAAGGTGCACAGCCCTCTGGTGTTCATTCTTTTACTCAATCCTGCAAACAAGGCAAGAGGGCTTAAGGAGGGGTGGACTGAAGTCACTTAACAGCTACACAGGAGCTATTTCAACAATAGGATTTTGGTTTCTATGGCCATGGGATAAAAGATAAAAGTAAAAACTACCTTCCATAGTCATATTTTCTTTAATTTTGGGCTATGATGAGAATATTTAGGAGGCAGAAACTAAAGGATTTCAAAGTCGATTATAGTAAATTCCTGTCTATGTATAAATATATAGTTACTTTCTGGGAGTGCTAGCTTGTGCTAAATTTAATTATTTTCATAGACATTGCAGCTCTGGATAATAATCCCAAGACTGATATTAATAACTTATGTTCAGGAACTCCATTTTTAGAAAGTTGACTTGAGAAAATAACTTTCCATTTGATTATGATTAATTTTAAAATTTGAATTGATTCCATATTAGCCTATTTCCATAACTGTAACTACTCAAAAAGCTATATTAATTTCTAATTTGAGATGAACAGAAACACAATATAAAAATTAAGAAACCCTGACATTCTAAATAATAAGGAAGGTACAGGGGAGGAACAACAATTACTACAGCAAACCAAAGTCTAGTCCCTTAGGAGATACACATGGCAATGCTGTTATTTAGGATTGGACATGGGTAAGATTGTAATAGAATTGATCAGAAGTGGAAAATTTTAATTCTCCAGAGTTATAGGAGAGAAAATCATAAACCTGTAATCCATCAAAACCACACTGTAGTTATAGAATGCAACAATACCTATAGGACCGAATAAATTACAGAAAAAAAATCACGTACAAATACATGCACAGTAAGTTCAAGTAGTTTTGATAAATCTAGTGTTTTTCCTTAGTGAACCATTTTTTAAGCTAAGACTAATGAACTCTGTTAACCATTTCTATTTAATTTACTGAATTTACCATTTGCAAATCTAACACAAATACTGTACAGTAAAAAAGCACAATCAAAAAGTACAGTCATACTGGCTTGGGTGAAACATGTAGTTCTATGAGTAGCAGACCAATCAAAAATTGGTCAGTAAAACCAATACAGTAGGTGGCTATACCTTAATTAGTTTACGATTATAAGAGGCTACAGGTAATCCTACATAGTTTCATCCAAGTGTCTCAGATATATGTGATCAGTTTCCACGACCACTGGACATCCTCTTCACACAGTACAGGTGTAATGATCTGAAGATCATTCAACCCATCTGTAAGCATTAAGGGACTACTAATGCTTTATCAAATCCTAAAAATATTTGGAAAAAATATAAGAGAATTGTGCCTTTTAATGATAAAGATAGAACCTAGAACATCGCTCATACAAAAGAAAGAGGAGAAAGATTTTGCGTCAGTGTGATATGAGCAAAGTGAGCCAAAGAAATTTGTCAGTAAAAAGTTTGACTAGGATGCTCAAGGACAGAAAACCATTAACAATAAACCAGTAAAAAGGACTTTTAAGAACCACTACAAAACATGTTCAGCATATGCTATCAAAGTTTCTGCACTGCACCTTAGATGTTAACCATGACAGAGGGACCAAGAGGCACAGTAGAGAGCAGCTCCTCAACTTAAAAATAAAGCAGATGAATTTTGAACTTGATAAAAACAAAGAATCAGTCATATACCAGTCAAACAAGTCAGTCATATACTAATTTTCAAAGAAAAGACTGGAAAAAAAATCTGAGAGAAATTAGGAAAGAGAGTTTTACAGGTTTTAACATCTAACAATGTCAGGTGAGACACGCACCAAGGCCACAGTCTTCACCTGTCTCCTACGAATATGCAAACTATTCCAGTAAAATAGGTGTCACCATGGCATTGTATATAAAAAGAACTGAATCTTTAATATTCAGGTCCCAGGAAATGAAAATTCTCTCAAGACTACATTGAGAATAGAAATAATCATATACAAAACATGATTGAAAAGAAATAAGACATCTAATGAGCAGTTGCAATTCATACAGGCTACCAGCAAGAGAAAATGAAAAGGTAAAAGTAAATTACTGAGTGGTCATTCAGAAAAGTCTTAACCTTCTCTATCACAGTTTAGACTAATTTATAGCTCAATTAGCCACTCTAAAAATGTGAGAAATGTAGGTTTAACTTCCCTAGGCCAAAGAAGTATGTGAATTTAGGTTTCTTTCTTCCTGTTAATGTGCTAGCTGAAAAGAACTGCAAAAAAAAACATATGAGCATCCTCACCTTTTTCTTCCTTTCCTTTGATTTGCAATTTTATTGTTTTTTTGGTTTTTTTTTTGAAGAAACCATATATGTATTCTGAAAAGGATTGAGTATGTAAAACCTTTTTTTTATATATTTATCTTTCTTCCAAATTTGAGACCTGCTACAACTTCTGCGGAGGAACGCTTAATTTTTAGTCTTGGCTTAGGTGAGATATTGCACTTTGCTGCTCACAAGGAGATTACTTGGAACAGACTCCGCCTTAGACACCCAGGGAATTTTTGAGAACATCACAGAGGTCTCTGCAAGATCAGTAGGATTTGACGACAGGTGCATAGGGTGCATCTCAACTCTCCCATTACCTTCAGTATCCTTTGCTGAATCTATTTCTTAATCCTCAGTGTTCCAAAGTATTTTTGAGAAAGTTAGTTTTGCAACTGATCTTTAAACAAATCTAAATGGAAAATGTAATGGACTGTCAGTGGTATTTACCTATGTGATGTCTGAATATCTGACTTACTCTGGATTTCTGACTAGGTTTCCATACTGTTTCACCTTGAAAACAAGCTACAACTTCCTGTTAGAGTAGATTACATGGCAGGCCATACTGTGAAAAATAAAAAGGTAAATCCATACTTAGAACTGGGTAAAAAATAGCCAAAACAAAACAAAAAAACAGAATATAACTTGCTCTCAAATAAATGCTTGAAGGAAAGGAAAACAAACAAAAAAAAAACCTATTAAACATGGAACATTAATATGCTAGTACTGGAACACCTACATGAAGGAAAAAGATAAAAAGGCATTTCTCCCACAGATTTATCTCACTAGCACTAGCACTAAAGCTTTTAGAGAGGTGTAAATCTCACTATTTTCATTCTCTAGTATCCCTGGAATTTACCATTAGAACCTGTGGTAGACCTTGATTCAAAGGAAGTTTATTATGTGCTTCAGATGAGAAATGAAAACGTATGCCTGCCTTAACCAGGCACGTATGGAGCAATGTTTTTGATTTTGATCTGATGATCACTTACAAAATTGTATATTAGGAGTACCTGCCAGATCCATTTAAGTCACTGGAATTATGCTCTAAGCCAAATATAACTGAAGAGCTCATTATTAGTCATAAATACAGACAAAAAGGCAAGAGGAAAATAAGCAGAAACTGAGCACTAGAAAACAGGCATGACAAGGTCCAAACTGTTGATCCTCTAACACTTATCACAGAATCACAGCTCCTCAAATACACGTTAATACTTCACACCTCAGTAAGAGGTAAAGAAAGTAAGAGAACCTTTTTATTTAGCGGCCTATGACAGTAACTAAAGGTCGACTGTTATATTTTAAGGGACACAATGAGGATGTTCCTTTCTATAATACTGCACATTTTCCCTGTGATCCTAAGGGTGAGATTTACACCTTAAGAGCATACAAATAAAAGAGATGCTTTTGTAGGTTCTGAAAGAGCTACGCTTGAATAATAGAAGAGCAAACTAACTTTTTTTCCTATTGCTTCGCATTACTGTGACCTTGGGGTCACCACAATGCTTCCTCTAATAATAGAAAATTCAGCTGTAAGCAGATGGTCTTGTTTCATCTTTTTGGTCCTTCTGGGCATACTGTAATGATAACTGAGTGAATGTTTATCTCAGCTAGTCTTTATCTCATTGTTTTAGTGGTAAAGTACACTTGACTTATCGAATTCTATGCTTTTCATTAAAACTTATTTTATTGTTATTGGCTTTATCTGAGTGACTAGAGCTAGAAAATGACACACACTTTTAATTAGAGAACTCTCAATTGCAAGCAATAACCATATTTCTCAAAGTATCTACAATAAAATCATTCTACAGCTATTTGTGATGTTCTAAATACTTTGTAGAGGAGAAATAAAAAAGGGAGTTAATTTTATTAAGTGCTTCATTTTCCATTTAGGTGGCACATTTTCATCTCAGTAAGTTAAATGCCCCTAAAGGCAGAAGGACCAGAATTCTTGCCTTTGTAGTTCAGGAAGTAAAATCCTAGACAGAACCATATTGATGATTAATAAATAGAGGTTTTTTAGAAGTTTTTTTTTGTTTTTTAAATATCAAACACCACAGCTTCAAACATTTTTCACATCAAAGCATAGAGGGAAACAAAGTCACAGAGAATTTATTGAAGCTCTGTGCTTCATGGCTATCAACTGCAAACAAAGTTAGAGCTTCACTGGACCAGCATCATTTAGATCACTGACATTAGTTCTCTGTACAAGCAAGAGACTCCTTGTGTTGCACTCGCTTCTTTCCAGCTCACTCATGTTTCAACTTGGTGTCTTTATTTGCATGCCATGTGTTTCTGGCCATGAGGAGCTCCCAAACAAAGAGGGAGATTCTTTTTTACTTTCTCTCTTTTTTTTCTTTTTTTTTTTTTTTTTTTTTGTACTATATTTTCATCAACTCTTGCATCACAACCAGTTAAAGAAGGAAAGTCCTGAGAGCAAGACATAAAGCTCTGCAGAACAGATTTTGAAATGTGTCTGTACTCTTCTTACCCACCTGAATATCCATGTCAGCTCTCTTACTTCTAGCCAACAACTCAGGGACAGAAACACTGACACTGCTCATTTTGTGTGCCATCACTGCAACAAAATGGGAAAATAAGTGACTTCTGTATAAGTTTACTTCTGCATGTTTCACATCATGCGCTAAATTTCTCTTACTTCCTTTCATTCATGAGCAATCATACACTAGCCCAGGGTAAACATCAAAATCTATACTTATTCTCTTAAAGCATTATTGTTGGCAGTTAGTTACTCTTCTAGCAGTTGTCACAAAACAAACTTTGGGAGAAAACTCCTCTAGATCTTGAACAATGCGTATTTAACTATCCTCTCTTTCACATACATTAAGAGATATGATATTGTGCCTTATCATTAACCACAGTTCACTGAACTGTAACTCAGAGGGAAATAATTCTGGCAAAAATCACCTAAATGCATATGCAGAACTGCAATAGTAGAGAAACCGTAGCCTTATCTATGCACAGGTACTATGGGCTATTTTTATTCCTTTATATCAAGCTTATCGTTTAGGTGTTGTTTTTATTTCTCTTATCCTTTATAAAGTTTTTCTACTCATAGTCAGGAAAGCAATCATTTCAAATGGCATGTTGACAGCATATTAGAAAATCCTTCAGAAACTCCACCATGTACTCTTTCACTAAAAACTTTACAAATATTTCTCCTTTTCATTAAATGTATTAGAAACAAGACAAGACACAGCTCTAAGGATTTGTAATAGTTTTCTAAACAGCTTATTGCTCTCTTGTAAATTCAACACACTAATCACTTCAGAGAGGTCTTTCAGATTTGCACTTGTAGACTATTCCTCCAGGTGGGATCAGGCAGACCGCCTTGTTTTGATCTTCAGATTCCATCTCCTGTCTCATTTTTTTGCAGTCTCACAATATAATTAGCAAAGATTATACGTCTCTTCTTCACTTAGGGATATGGTTTAGCATGCATGATGTTGAGGGGCTTATGGTGGGACTCAGTGATCTTGAAGGTCTTTTCCAAAAATAATGATTCTATGATTCTTTGATACTATTCTACTGCTAAGCAGTTAGTAAGGTCGTATGTCTTTCTTTGCCATCCCTTCACTTTATAATGTTATTTTTTCTATTGTCAATCAAACATATCTCAGTTAAATGTAATTTCATAATATAAATTTCCAAAGTAAATTAATAAGATATGCTGATTTTTAGAAAATACTTTAATCTGATTAGCTCTTTAATCATATTTTATTAGTTTGCATTTGCTCCCTATGTTATAGATTTTCAAAAGAAATTTACTAGTTTGGCCCACTCATCTGTGTGTTTGTAACATACAGTGAAGATTAACCATGCAATAAACATATTTCTATCCCTAAATTTCTACCTACTATGATAATAAGTATTTGGAGCTACTAGTGTTCTAATATATGCCATTTTTAGCCACAAATATCACCTGAAATGTGATGATCTTGTCACAGAGCAGAATGACAGGATCTCACATCAATGAGATTCCCCAAAGAATATCAAAAGACTCTTAAACTTTAAAAATGCCATATTTTATCAGAATTTGAACTAG
The DNA here is from genome assembly GCF_003342845.1 of Nothoprocta perdicaria. Lineage (NCBI taxonomy): Eukaryota > Metazoa > Chordata > Aves > Tinamiformes > Tinamidae > Nothoprocta > Nothoprocta perdicaria. The sequence goes on along the minus strand of NW_020455497.1, from coordinate 767,619 downwards.
AATAGTTAACTTCTTAAGCAGAGAAAGTTCAAAGTGACTATGAAAGACAGAGCAGGTGGCTACAGAGCTCTTTTTCCCACCATCCTTGAAGGCAGATCATTGCTCCCACTCTTGGCTTCAGTAACCTCAAATAGTTTCTGAGCGATAACAAGCTCTGCTCTGTTCCCTCTGGTCCCTAGGATGTGGCTGGCATTGGTATTGTGGCCCATTGTGTCCTACCTTTCATTGCACTCCTTGGCTCTGCACTTGGTCCATAGACCCTCTGCTCCCCAAGAAAGAAGCAACCCCTCACTTTCCTGACAGACAGGTCCTCTCAACTCCTTCATTATTCTTAAACAAAACATAAATATGAAAATCAACCCAGTCAAATAGCAGGCCTGCAAAAAGAGGATCTTCATGCAGACCCCTCAATGCATTGTGTAGAATGAGGATGCACTATACAAAGTTAAAGTAAGCGAGCAGTTGTTGTGGCAGTGGCTCCCTATGGTGCTGGGTCTTTCTAAGGATATTGCTTTCAGAGCACCCATGCAAATACAGCTTACAAGGGCATGCCTGAGGTAGCACTGCATTTGAACCCCACCAACGCAGTTACTCTGCTTTCTCTTCCCATCAAGACATTAACTGCCATAGCATGTAGATGATTACACCATGTTTAGCACCCTTTACTGCTGCACACACATATAATAGTGTTTCCTGAGAGGCTGCACACTTCTTGCCTTGGGCCACATCTTCATCACCAGGCACCAGATCTACTCACTTCTTCATTGCCATCAGTGTATGGATAAATGACTTTTTGCATGTGTGCAAAGTAACACCTCAGATAACATACAACTCTTTCAAAGTAAGTCATATGGAGACACTGGGACTTCATTTAGCTGCACAAAGCCAGAAGTTAAGCTGACGGATCAGAGGGGAGGTCCTGGGATGAAAAAGCTCAGGTGTGGCAAAAGCCAAGAGAAGAGTCCTACTAGGAAAGAGGGAATTTATACATTTCTGGTATTTTTTGCACATTTTTATCACCTGCATGACAGCTGAACTTCATAAACAGAAAGCTATTTTGCTTGTATAAGACACAAAAATATAGCAGTCTTAAGCTATCTTGATTACATTTCCTCAGGTTTCAGCTGCAGCAATGCTGTGCTCAAGGCATCTCAGATAGGCAGTTAAATCTCTCTTTTCAAAGGTTCCTGGATAGAAACTTTTACAAAAAAAAATCCTTTAGTACAGCAAAGCTGCTGCACAGGAGTGAAAGCTAATTGCCAAGTGACCTCTGCAGAAGTGTGGCACTCCTAGAGCATTTCTTCTGAGGTGAAAAAGCAGAACTGTGTGTGACAGAGTGAGAACCCCAGGAGAAGCTGCAGGCAGAGGGCTAGCAGGGGCACCTCTGCTGATCTACATGCAAAAGAGAAAAATGTTTTGTGTGTGATATGTAAACAGGCATCACTTTCTGTGACAGAATAGACTTAATCCAGTGACCATTTAAATGGCTATGAAGCTGTCCAGAGATTGTCGGGGGAAAAGTTAAACACCAAATAGGTGCAGGCCAGCACAAATGCATCACAGTACACACGAGGTTACATTTTAGGTTAAAAAATAATATGGATTTCTTACAGTGGACTGTTCCTCATGCTCTGAAAGGCTTCAACTTTTCTGCATGTCAATGTCACTTCATTATATTTTATATAGATGAATGGATAGAGCTATCTATTCTTTACATGACTGTAGCACAAATGAACTATTAATCACAGGAATAAGAATATCTGTCCCATTTAGTCTTAGTTGCTCTTCTATTCATTTATCAAAAAGAATTAAGATAATCATCAGCAATCATTAACTCATTTTACTACTAAAAATCCAATTTGTTCAATAAGGATTAAGCCATAACAATTAATTTGATAATTTGTGATCCTTCTTTTCCCTCCCTAGAATATTAGTATTATTACTATGTTTGGACATTATTTTCACTGTTTTTGGAGTTAGCACTATTGAATATTAATTTCTGCTGTTTGATATAAATGTGACCATATCTGATAAAAAAGTAAGACTCAAGGCTGAGGATTCCTGTGTTCTTGGCATATTTTGTGAAGGGAGGGCAGTGTAATCTGTCAAACATGACATACTGAATTGCAACTAGCATTCACACAAACCTTAGGCACAGTCATCAATACTATTTCTGTAGCTCCGCAAATGCCTGAACAACATTTTATTAATGAAAAACAAAGCAAGATGGAAGTAGACAGGGAGAAAGATAAACCAGGCCTTCTGCACACCTAGCTACTCAAGAAGAAAATATCCAAGACCCTTTCAAGCAGCCTTTTCTCTCTAACTGGGCTATCTTGGTCAAGGCTGGATTTCTACAACAACACTGAGCATAAGCCCACTGCAGCAGCTCTTGTTGACATATGAAAATATTCTACAACTCCTCAAACTACCACTCAGCTCCAATGTTCAGAAGATATGGATATAAGAAAAAAATCCTATGATTCCAGTAAGAGACCTTTAGGACCTAGTGCTTTTTTTACCAGAGCAATGCAATACAATGTAAATTCAAAGGTAATACATGCAATGTGACATTCCTCTTACCTACAGCAATATATGGATTACAATATAATATTTCAATAGACAGGTATTATCTTTGACACCAAGATATGAGGCAAATGAAGACTGAGAACATACTCATATGGCCCACCAACCTATCGGAAATTATAAATCTTGTTTTTGTCCTCATGCTCCTTTTCACCTCCAGTGTGCTCCCATTTGGGGATAGAAAGGATATATGAGTAGATTATGAAGATGGAGATGAAGAATAGTTTACAACAAAGCCTAAAATCTGCAACCAAATACAGAAGAGAATAGGATTTGTACCATGGCATTTCAAAACAACAACAACAAAAAACAAACAAAGAGAACAGCAGCAAGTCACACTGCTGAGAAAGCTAGTAACATCATTTTGCTTGTGGGAGAAGAAGAAAGGAGGCTGGTCATAGCTCAGGAAATTTAAATTCTATTTACCTGATCCATGGATTTTTTATAGGTGCCAAAAGGAGTTTTGTTCTCTTCCTAGTGATCTGGAAGTAACTGGAAGGAATGATACAGACGTGGCTAGGCCTATAAAAGGACTCTTTGTTCCCTCCTCAATCTCCAAGAATTGGAGATTTACTATGATTTCTTCATAGTAAATTTTAAAAATGTTAAGCTTATCCCGCACAGTATAGGAAACATATCAAGCCATGGTAAATAATGAGCTCCCTACATGGCAGGATTAAACATAAACCTGAGTTTCCTGTAGGTAAGCCTTTAAAAACAGAGTGCTTAAATCACTGCAATCACCTGCTAAATTAGGTTAAAGAGACATCCTTCTACTTAGTAAACAAATTCAAAATTAATTACTAATCCAAACAAAGCTTGGAATCACATGTTTGCTTATTGTGGGGTGGGTTCCTGTGTATGCAGCCATTCTCAAGGATTGCTCATGACAAGTTGAAAGAAAAAGGAACATTTTTTCTAAATATATAAATAACTCATGAGCTGATGTTTGAATGGCAATGTTCAAGAGAATGAACGGAGCGAGCAGACCCGAGGTAGGACTTCCCACAACTTTTTCACCACTCCATACTACTGCTTGACAGCTTTCATTAACTGCTAGAAACCACGGACGTATCACTGTTTAATATTGGAGGCAAGGTCTCAAATATCCTCTATAGATGCATCAAATATAAATGTTTTGTGTTCAGGGTAAAGTGCTATTGAAATACTGAAGGATATCAGTATTTTTGTCATCAGCAATGCTTAGAGACAATAGTGCACTACTTTGGCTGTCAGCTAGATGTGTATATCTCCAAGGCTACATTAGGAAATAGATTTTCAACTTCGGAAGTGAATTCTGTTCTTTGTCCATCATTCACTTCTGCTACCTCCTGTCTCATTCAGACAGACCAAACAAAACATAAGCATCAAAAATGTCAACCCTGGAGGAAGATTTAGATTGGATTCTAACCAACATGCTAAGTCTACTTGCTAAATTGACCCAAATCCTTGTATGAAATTTTACACCTCTTGTAATTTTCTACTTTGAATCCAAATATGAGCTTTGCACCTGACCCTACACTTTGTTGAATGAACTGATTTGACAGGACAAACCTACATTGCACCTTAAGTTACTAAACTAGTTGTAACTTACCTGTTGCTCCACAGAAATCCCCTTCATTTTCACCAGTGAAGTTTCAAAATTTTGCTAGAAGCACTGAGTATTCCAAGGGATATGTTCCTATTCTATAAGACTGTGAATTATTTGCTCAAATAGTTGTTCTGGATTCCTAACTGGATAAACTGGATATATTTAGTTATAATTGAACATTGTAAAATATTAATCAATAAATAGCAAAACAAATGCAAATTGTCAAGTGATGTCCAGAGTTCTATTTCAGACACTTTTTCTCAATAAGTCTTATTTTGCAATAGTTGTTGATGACTTTTAACCCCAAAATTGACAGGTTAAAGTATTTGGTAAATAACACAACTTGTTGATCTTTCCAAAATCAGATGGTTTCTGCACTTCTAATATGTGTTTTCTTGTTCCTGCCTGTACAAATAGCTCACAAAATTCTTGTGAACTATAATGCTTGTTTAAAGAAATAAAAGATCTACTTAAATTTTTAAATTTTATGCTTCATCAAGAGTTACTGCAGACATCAAAGTTAGAAGTACTTTATGATATCCCTACAGTTTCAGTGCGACAAATTACTTCTTATATAATTAAATTTAACATGATAAAATGAAGCTTGTCAATTCACATTACCACAATGAATTTTTGTTAATAGCGCCTCTCCAAATGAGGAAACATACCATACCGTAAAAACAAAAATTAAAATTTTCTTATAGTTATTATGCTAGTAATACCTTATGCTTTAGATCTCTTTGTGAGAGAGGCTAGTAAAATTGGACAGCTCATCCGATCTCAAAAGACACAGCATTTATGCTTTTTATTGATGTAAGTTTTAAATACAATAAAATGAAGGAAGAGTACTAAAAATATAATATAATGAAAACAGGAGCCAACACATTAATCACATTAATTATGACTAAATCTAAGAGACAAGTTAGACTCCTTAGAAATGAGTGTCTTGAGTTACATCGTTAAGAAAGAAAAAGGTAAAAGTTGCTATGCAAGTCCTAACAGAGAGGGATGGATGGTATATGAAAAGTGCTAAGCATTCCTTTTTTTTTTTTTTTTCAACCAGGAGTGACCTTACGAATAGGGATCTTGAGGCAAGCAACACTTCCAATCTCTAAGAGGAGTTTTTGTCCTATGAAAACAGTGTCAATGATGCTTAGAATCCAGTATGCTCTTCCTTACATGCAAAGAACTCCACAGAGCCAAAACATACCTGCTGACTTTTTTATTAACTGGAATAAGAGGTTAAAGCAAAGACAAATTTCTAGGCTCTGCAGGCTCTAATATGCACACAGTTTTCTTTGACAAATAAGATCTTCAAATCTATGAAAAGCAGTTATCTTGCACTGAATTCTTCGTTAACAAAGTAATTTGCATCTGATTTGACTTTGAAGTTGTATTCTGAAGCCCTTCAGAAGGATAAGACATTTACTCAAAATTAAATACTTATCCAGTTCTAGAGGAAAGGCACAGAGTCCCTTTTATAAAAGAGCTGAACCTCATCCTGTGAGTAATTCAGGCAAGAAGATTTTATTTCAAACAAAACAGTGAAATAAATTCAACTGACTATGGAAAACTTTATCTGCTATGAGTAGCATGGTCTGTAAGCATAAAAGCAAAATAAATACCAAATGTATTGACAAAATGCACCCAAAAGAATCTGGGCACAGGATTTATCTCAGATGATGTTTAAAGGTTCTATTCTTAAAGTTAACTGTCTAGCACCTTTTTGTAGACCTTGGAAGAGATATCCAGATAGTAATTTATCTTACTTGGGATGAAAGTCTACTGGTTGGCCTGTGAAAATACTGGAGATTCTCCATAGTTATAGCCTAAGCAATTAAGTAGACATTTAAATTATTAAAGGGATACAGTGTGATGAATCATGTTGTGAAGTAGTCACAGAGATACTGAACTTTTTATAGCCCTGATTCAAAGAACAGAAAGGGCATTGGTAAGATGAAATAAACAGCAAAAATAATCCTGAAGAAGATCCTTTTTTTTCTATTTGTATAGTGCTACTGGTTTTGGTAAGCACCGATCAAATGCTATGGCAATATGTTGAAAGTCAGTGGCAAAGTCAAAGAATTGCATCCTTCATTTCTGTGTTTTTCCTCCAGTGATCCAACCTCTAGAACATACTTAGCAACTACTAGTCCTCACTTGTCCCTGTCCATTTTTTAAAATCGGAAAATAGCAGCAAAATCTTTTCCTATCTTAAAGTATATAGTTAAAACAGAAAGGAAAATGTGCAACTTCTGACCAGTAGATAAAGGATTTCCATTTCAATTATTCTATGTGTGATAGAGAACAATTCCTTGTAAAGGCATTTTAAATGAAACCTTGAAAAGTTCTGTTTCCCATTAGTGCAAAAAATGGCCTTTCCACTTAAGAAGCTAAAAAGAACAATATGTAATGTACAATACCAACTACAACCTGCTAATGAAATAATTTGGATTTCCTTGTTATTAAACTATCTAGCAATGGTATAATACTGTGCTTTAAACAACTTAAAAGAAATCAATTAATTTGTCACTGGAATATAATGTGGCTGCCCTGTCACTGCTGCTCTTGTTCCTGATAATAGCTACTATTTATTTGTAGGCTCATGCTATTTCCAGATGAGCTTTAATTAATTGCTTGAGTCTTTTTTCTAACAAAGCCCTTCTTTCTTCTTTTTTTTTTTTTTTTCCATTTTAGAGAATGACTTTCAAATAACATTTTATTTCAATTGCAAATGAGTTCCAACTTACTGGACCTTTAAAGAATTCATAAATCTGAGTGGTGAATCCATCAGGTTTAACTTAAATCTATGCACTGAAGAAAGCTTTTCTACATGATATGAGGGTACTGAAGGAAGGACTCTTTTGATGTTCTGGTACTTAGCATGGTATATTCCTAGTTGGTGTTTTCTACAGCCCTACTCCTTTTCCTCTCTTTCATTTTTGGTTTTAACCATAGACTCGAAACATTTGAGGATGCTCCCCGCCTCCAAAGCCTTAGCTGAGAGTTAAACCAGTAGGATCATAATTTAGCAATGCTAAACTACACTTCCTATATAAAACCCACAGATACAGGTAAGCTATTGGAGTCACATGTGTTTTGAGCTGATTATGTGTATACATATCATGTGTACGGTTTTGCTTTAAAAGCTGCTGTTTGTTCACTACATGCACAAAATACAAGTTTATGGTTCAAGTAGCCAATTTCCCATAGCTGAAGCTCCTAAAATATTTTATGGATGTCTTACTCTTAAAAGAGACCTTTGTGTGAGGAAATAAATATGAATGAAAATATGTGAATGCCCAGAAGCTTCTATGTGCTGCTGCTGGGCTGACCAAGAAAGAAAATAAAACCATCAGAGACTATTATTCTCTCTCTTATAGTAAAAATAATATATATATATGTACAAATATACAAATATATATATAAATATGTATATGTGCGTGACTAAAGCACAGATCTTTCCCAGGTGCCATTATACAAATGCCCTAAGCCACGCCAGTAGATCCTCCCAGTGTAGAAATCAGTGTATTAGGTAGTTTCTTGAAGGAGTCAGGGAAAAAGTAAGATTTGAGAGGTTGTAAGTAGTTTCAAAGAAAGAGTTATTTTATTATTCAGTATTATTCAATATATCCCAATCCAATAAAGACAATGGAACTATAATAGCTTTCTCAATGAATGGGATTTAAATATCAGGTAAGTTATTGTGGTAAATGTTTCTGTGTGTGCTTTTAGTGACTTTAGACAATTAACAATAAAAACTAGACAAAGACTATTAATATAGCTAACAGATTGGCTATGACTAATTGAAGTTTAATTATGTTCTCTTTCATTGCTACTGATAAGTTTGACTGGGAAACAAAGATGTAAAGAATTATATTTTTGAGTCAGGTATAAGCCAACTGAATTCTAAGTTATGTGCTTAGACGACTGTTTTTCATTAAAAAAAAAAAGTGCTGTATGGAGTACATCTCTGACAGAGTCCTGACCTATTCAGGACTGATTTCAGGCTTCCCCAACAAGCAGTATGATCCTCCTAAGTCTCTCCTCTATTTTACACACCTGCTTTCCAGAAGTATGCTTAGAAAATATTTACTTAATAGCTTAACCCTTCAAAGACGTTCTGAAAATTAGAACCAATGCTGTATTTTAAAATCAGTACTTGATAATATCAGTCTCTACTGCAGAGCTTTTGGTGTTCTTCTCTCCCCTGGGACTGATGGGCAAGGAGCTGTAAAGTCATTCAGTGACTGGGCTTCAATGTCATACCAAAGCAAGCGTGGTCAGTTAGCAGCACTGGTTTACTTCCTTAGATCTTGTTTGTTTATAAATTAGGAGATTTAATATACATTAAAACTTATAATGAAATATAGAATTGATAACATCAAATTAAACATATATCTCTATAAAAATATTCACTCACTTTTGCCAAAATAACTTTGCCAAAAATCATTTTGATATAGGATAAGAGCCGGAACTATTTTCCACCGGAACTACTTGCCAGTACGACACAGGCTAAATTGATAATATATACTACTTGTCAGTATAGTTGTCAGATTGACTGGCTTACCTAGATTCACTGGCTTTATTAGATTCAACTGGGATAGGACTTCTTGTCAGGTTGCTTTTCTTTAATGCTGTTGAATAATTTACTTTTGATGGAGAGATTTTGGAATATGAGCCAAGTCAAGAACAACAGATTCTATTGCACTGACTACAAAGCTACATGATGGATCACACCAGAATCTCTCCTTATCTTAGAGTCAATCTGGGAGTCTTCATCTGAAGTAGAAGGAATTCATGCTGAGGTCCCTAAGTAGGTGTCTTTTAGAACATGGATACATTATGATTTTTTATATAGGTATATATTGGTTACTCTAGCTAAGATTGCTTTCAATATTAGCCTTCCTGAATGAAGATGAATGCCTCCATCATATGATATTTAACAGAAGCAATTTCTTGTGCAAGTCTATCTTTGTAATTACTATCTTTTGAGTTGATTAGGAGTTATGAATTCAATTAATAATATTTCCAGGCCCTCCCAAATATCAACAGACCAAATGCTATCTCTCACCTATCCATGTATTTCATGAATGAGAGTGAGGAAAGGGCAGAATCTTTGCAATGTAGGTGAAATGCAAAGAACTGCCGGTTTGGTGAGCCTCTGCATGCAGAACATAGCAGAGCTCAGACACGGGCAATTTTCATTTTCATTTTGGTTTCAAATCGTTTTTACTAGGGAGGATATGACTTACTATGCTCTAGATTTATAATTTTCCTCTTTATTTCTTTTCTTGTTCTTGATTTGCTGTCTTGGTAACTTTCATCACATTTTTTGATGGTGTAGATCTGTAGCTTTGCAAAATTATGGTAGCAATTTTTATCATGCTAGTCTAGTATGGGTATAGTCAATAACAACAATTTTATGGTTGTTTTCTTAGGCATGTAAAAGGAGGAGGGGAAAATTTTGTTTCCTTTTTGTTTTGTTTCATCACCAAGTTTCATTTAGCACATTTGTTTTGTGAGGAAGAGCCTCTTTAATGTTATTTTAATACAGCTTTTGTATGCAACTCAATTTATAGCACTACTGAACAATAACTGTTTTTTTATTATGGCATCATTCAAATATTTTTAATGGAACAAGAGAAGATGAAGAATACATGCTTCTAGAATTACCACATTTTTTTGTGTGTGCACAATAACATAAATGATTTTGAAAAACCTTTTTGTATTACTGCTCTTTAAATATCTGTCATTTACGGTAGGAACAACGAAGGGAATAAAGGCTTTTGTATGTATTACATAAAAAAAGATCCTGAAAATGGTGACCATGCTAAGCTTTGTTTTGTTTTTATGTATGGAAATACACAAAATTATTATTTATGTATGTTGTATGCACAACAACTAATAAGAAAATTGCTGAAAAAATTTCTTATATAGAAGTGCCTTGCCTTACTGCACTTTTATTTGAAATGGTAGGAAGACTTAAGACCCTTAAGAAATTTAGTTATCAAATAAAGGAAGAAAGTCAGTCTCACAGGACTTCTTAACCTTAAAACAAAATCTCCCCACAAAAGAAAGAGATATGCTGGGAAGACAGAATAGCTGTCTAGAAAGAACCACCGGGTTCTTTCTTGGCATTAGAGTTCTTACAAACCTTTCAGGTCAAATAAGAGGCTATATTAATAGAAGTTGAAAGCACACTATGTGATAGAAAGCCTGAAAAGAGGTTGAAGGGAAGAATGTGAAGAAAACTCTCTCATTTTTTCATATAGTATAGTAGCAGTAGAGGAGATCAGAAATGAGAGGCGATATTTGGAGAAGGGCTAAGGAAAGGGTTGAATCTGAAGGTTCACTGGGAGCTCTGGGCAACTGCAATGTTAATCATCAAAGTGAAAAGAAAGAAAGAAATCCCAGAATTTTGCTGAGTTTTTGTTCTTACCATCTTGTTCACCCCTTTCATCCTCAAGGAACTGATGAAGTCAAGTTGGGAGGAACACTACACCATTTCCATCCACACCAAAGGATCTGAGAAAAAAATCTCCCACATTAAGGACTGCAGGCAGGAGCAGAGACTTCAAACCACTCTTTCCTCCGGTTTTCATTTCAGTGCGCTCTTCACCCCCACCATTTCCACCATGGCCAATTTACTTACTGTCCTATCAATACCAAAGTTTTTCATCCATCACTGTCACCTCTTTTAATATTTCACAGAAATGAGGTATAGTGGTTGTACTAACTATTTACACTGCTTGGATATACATATAAGGAAAAAAGTTTATTTTCATCCAAATAATTTTGTGCTGTTTCAGACATGTTTTAACTCTCTAAAAGCTCTTGGCCTGTTAGGAAGCTTTTCATACGCTCTTCCAAGTGCTCTTCTAGCACTATCTAATGCAAACATGCTTTAAGTGATATATGTTGGAAGTGCGTTTATATAAACTAGGTATGACATATGTGCCTGTCAGAAAGATACTGGTACTATGAATAGATCGTTGGTTCTCCTGCATTCACACAGAAGGAGCTATACTGCTCTAAAAGCATCATTCCCACCAACAAAAGTCATTCACCTTAAGGTAACTCACCTAGTTGTTCATTTTTCGCTAACATGCCCAACACAGCTATTATATGGAGGTTGGGTTAGATTAAAAATAATTATTTCTTGACCAAAATCAAAATTTATAATCCCAATCCCATTCCTCTGATGACAACGCTGGTAGGATTAACTCGATATATGGGGACCAAGACAGCTTTTATGTTAGGGATTCCCAGCTCTGGCATTAGTTTTGGCTGCCCTGAGAATAAGACTGAGCAAGAACATTCATTCCTAAAGCACAGGTGCCATCTAAAAGGCTCAGAGGTTGTAGTATTAACAGGATGGGGAGGAGATGCAAGGAGATGAACAATCTTTTCTAAAATATGTCTTTTTCTCTCAAATAATTCTTCCAGAATAATATTAAATCTTCCCATAGCAAATGATTAAAATGAAATTTTCTAAAAGCTATAACACACTACGCCAAAAGCTGAACACTTTTATTTGATTTTCCTTCCTTTCCTCATTCCTGCCTGAACCTCTGTGCTTTGAATAAAATGAAGACAAGATCTTATTCATCTCTGGCTTTGTTTTTGCAAAACTAAACCTAGATTGGTAAGAGTTTTACAATACAAACCTAGCTTTCTAGGTTGAACTGGAACAGTTTCACACTTAAAGTGAAACGATGTAGCGAATATCTCCACAGTTATCCATAGATGCATTAACAAGCATCTGAATTGCAATTCAGTTGAAACATGCACTGTCTGATCTGACACTTCTTTATGTTAGACTTTAATTAACACTTTATACAGTGTTACAGCCATTTCACAAAAGAATGGCTCACAGTATTAGTCATATTCAGAAGGATGATTTCTGCTCCAACTAGCCTGCCACAATAGTCTAGTGAATGCTTCTAACAGAAGGGACTTGGGGCCATGGTTGAACTGGCAGAGGAGAAAGAGTTGACAATATTAGAGGTTGGAATCAAAAGACATAACAAATTCAGAAAAAATATTTTTGACAAAATCCTTCCAAAATAAGTCAAAGCCTAACTTACAGCTTTTCATTAATTGCCTCAATTTATTTCAAGCATTCTTATAAACTGCCATGATAACAAATATTTACTATTAAATTTGTAGAAATTAGTGTCAAACTTCTAAAATTTGGAAAGTGAACAAGTAGAAATTAGTCTCAAACTCAGGAATGCTAGCCACCAACATGCTAATAGGCTCCTCTTGACCTAACCTTTACTACTCCTCAAAGTCTGCACATTTTCTCTGGAAATAAAAAGCATGTCCTATGCCTGACCACATCTTTATTTACTTCTGTACTAATTATGGACATTTTCAATGTTAAACAAATTGTTTGATTAAAAAATAATTGTCACTATACAAAGGAAGGGAATGAAAACAAATTGATGATAACGGACATTTTCATTTGTTCCAGTCCCAGAAGCAATAGAGAAAGAATTAATATTGGCATGTTCTGGCTCTCTCACTTTGCTGTATCTTAATTCCTTTCAGCTTCATTAATGGGAGATAAAATGTGAAGCTTGTTTACACATTACCAAGCAATAGTGCTGAACTTCGTAAGAGAAAAGACAGCGCAATTGCAAATGACATCCCTTCAAAAATTGAAGCTATAAGGAAATCCAAGAGCTGGACGCATGCCCTTTTTTGGAGTAATAAATTTCCTCTAGCTACAGAGAATACATGTAAGTTAGTTTAAACTTAAAACGTAATTATTAAGCCCATGCTTTCATCCAAGCGAGATTTGAAAACTTCTATCATTTATCAAAAATAAATACATAAATAACTTAAATGTCCACATCTCTGCATCTGTATGTACAGCTAGATATACCTTGGCATAAGTAATGTATCTCGGTAATATGTCTTGGCAAAGGTGAATGTACTATGCCTGAATCCCAGCAAATATCAATTTGCCATGTAGCTCACCTATTATAAACCTGGAGATGCCAAATGAGAGAGCTAAGCATACCCGTGTGTTTGAATATCATGCCAATGACTTCTTAATCTATCTGTGTCAGAGGAAATATCTACTTACACAAAAAAGAGAACACATAGCTCTCCTTGTTTGCAACTATAGCTCACTCAAATGAACTGAATCACCTTCTAAATTAACATCCACAGTTGACTGAAGATTCCTGCCTGTTGCCTGTTTTCCCAATTTTCACAAATCTCAACTAATACAGTGTTTTCATTACATTGCTTTTCTGGCAAATGAGAGCACAGGAGCTGGAAGAAGACATGAAGCTCTGTCACATGGACATATGAAATGCCAAGGTCCTCCAACTGATCTACAGTGGTGTCTTGTGCCATTGGTGCCTTGGTGCCTTAAATGCCATGTGTGATCTCCTTATAAAACTATGGGAGTATAGAAAATCATGGGAAACTATGGACAACAAAAGCTTCAAGCATGTTCTATCATAACCTTACAAGAAAAATATTAAAGTGTGCAAGACCATTTAGCCATGGATAATATCATCAGACATTAAAAGAAAGATATCCAGAAAGGCAGCAATATCAAGAAAGCAGAACCTGTGAAAAAGTGTAAATAGCAAAGACAACATGTCTCTTTTCAACCATTGACTTTCTTTTTTAACTGTTCCCTCTCCCTCCTTCAATACTCCATCTGCAGTAAATCGAGGCGAAAAATGGAGTGTAGGTAGGGAAGCAGAGAAAACAACATATTCAGTACTATCAGGCCTCCTAATGCTAACTCCAAAAACTGCATTCCAAGTGAAATATGTCAAACAAACAAGAAATTAAGAAAAAAAAAAAAAGAAAAAAAGAAAACACTGTACAAACCATTTCTATGTTTTTATTGTTAAACCTGCCTATTGTCAAACCAGCAAATTTTTGGATCCCCTTGGCAGCAGGAAATCAGAATAAAATTACATGTGCAAGCAGGCTTAGGACTGTGCTTCTGGATGAGCCTAGGCCACATTCCACCAGGCTAGAATGGGAAATTCTGGGTGCTTGGGCTTCCCAAAAATCCACTTTGGCATGCATAAATAAGCAAGTTATGCTTAAGAGAGGAAAGCATCAAAGATCCAGGCAACCGTGAGATGTCACAGCTGCTTCTTTAACTCAAATTGTTGTCAGCTGTCTCAAGTGGTCTACAGATAGATGCAACTTAGAGCCCATTCTACACCTCCATTAAATCAAACTTCTAAAGTTCAGTGTTTTAAGGAACTTCCCCTACATATACACCTATGAAATCAATAACTGAACAGGACATATTTCACCAAGAAGTGCCCATAGTCAGCGCAAGAGTTTTATAATACTATCGAAAAAAATACTAATTACTCACTTCAAGCCAGTCAGAACCCCAGTTTTAGCAAATGCAAAATCTTTAGCAGACTTTCTGGATTCTGCTCTGCTCTAGGTCCAGGCCTCTGCTTAAAGAACTCTTCTTTGCCACTGAAGGGGTTGGCAGGAAAAACTCTTTTTTTCTTCTTGGAAAAAGAAGAGTTTGAACTGCGTTACTTTTGCAGAAAAAAATTCTCGAAGAGAAAGATTTTACCAATTTACCACTGAAGATTTGTTGACCATCAGTTTTTCTTGACACATAATACTTTATCTCTCTTTATCCCATCCTTCATCCTCAACTTATCCTAAAAACACATTCCTGGTTTCAAAACTAAGGTTAGGGCTTGCTCCAGTAAGTGAATAAAGATTTTAACTGGTACCTTCAAATGGCATTAGAAGATGTAAGAGTGAGCCAGTGGAAAAAAATGTCCTGAATGTATTGGGACACACTGGCAGATGCAGATACATGACTGTAAACTTGTATTACTCAGTCATACATTCCTAACTAACTTTTCAGAATTTATTTTGGAGACTAATTCATTATTTGCAGTTTATTTTGATCCTTCACAATATTCTCTTATTTGGGATCAGTAAAATATAAACCTTTTAAACCCCTCTGGAGAGCGAAACACTAACAGTGTATACAGGTAGGAAAACACCTGTAATTTTGTGATTTTCCTTGGGAGCATAATTTTGTGCTTTAATAAATTATTTGGGAATTGGGGAACAGAGGAATTGTTGTGAAAATTCCTGACTACAGACAATATATGTTCAGTCTATGTTTTCCTATTTCATTCTCTTTCAGGGAAGAAAATGCACCTGTGACTTCTTGATGGTGGACACATGCACAGTATACCACAAAATATCATGACTAGCAGAATGTTCATCAGTAAAAGCAGCAGAATCTTCTCTGATGCAAGCAACTTTGCACTTTTACTAAAAAAAAAAAAAAAGAAGAAAGAAATAACATAATACATGCCTTAATATCTCCCCACTAGTTTAACTTCTGTATGTTTAGTTTAATTCTGTGTGAGTCATACAGTTAATAAAGCTATGAAACACATAAAAATAAAGGCTAACAGGATAAGTCTATTAGAGGAGAAGAAAATATGTCATATTGGCACCGTCTTCCTGCAAAACTATTCTTACTTTATGCAATGCTTTTCTGTCTTTTATGTGCCTCCTTCTCATCAGAGACACTATTCACTGCAAATAAACCCTATGCCTTGCTGCTTACAATGAATTTACTTAAAATATCTAAATATATTTTCATTGTTAATTAAATGCTATGCATTTCAGCATTTGTCCTCAATGCGTAAAGATGCACTTAAAGTAAAAAATCCTGAATAGTCAACTCTGAAAAGAGTTAATGTCTGCCTCATCCATCAGCTCATTTATATCGTTTAGAGGTGCATATTGATGACATATTGACATTTCTGAGTCTTGACTGAAGGCCAGATTCAACCCATAATCTTCTGTTACACATCTGAAAACACTTACACTTTTACTTGTATATTTACACAGTTACATAGATAATAAAGAACTGTGCTCCTGATAGTGACTGTAGCCAATGGATAACAACCAACTGCATAAAGATTGAGGAGTCATCAAAGTAATCTCAGATTCAGGGAATCTCATTATGTTTATGAGGGAAAAGGCTTTATTTCTCTTGTAAAAACCACTGAGGCACTTTAGCTATCCAGCTTCACATATGTATTCACAAAATTCTCAATGCCTACGTGGGAAGTTCAATCTCTAACATAGTCTATGAGAATTTTGACATCCCCAAAACATGAGGAAGTCTTCTTGTCCAGATTTCTTCAGGACAAAAAAAATCAAGAACTAAGATTTTAAGAAATAAAGACTTCTCTACTCAACCCTCCTAGCAGTTTTTTAGTTTTGCTTCCACTACTAAGTATAAAAGTCATGCCTGGGTATACAGAATATAGAATATATTCTTTTTATTAAAATGTCCAGGGCATTTACCTCTGCATCTTCTACTGCTCACATTGAGTTAATGTAGAGCTAATTACCGCATTTATATCTTCATTCTAGCTACTGACAAACCATCACCCCAGCATTCTGACCCCTCTTATGCTTTGTCATGAAAGAAAATATGTAAAAATAAATATAGAAGGCCATTAGATTTTCACATAAATTGAACAGTAATTTAAGCCATAGACATTTTCTCCAGTAGTCAGTTAATGGCTTTTTAGAAGATTTACATATACGACATAAATTAGGCAAAGCCATACAAAGACAACAAAGACATTTAAAAAATTGTGCTAATAAAAAAAGCCTTACAGAATAAGGTGCTTATACAAATTTATATAGACAACATGGTTACTTCATCTAAAGGTTTACATGCTCATATATACATGCTCCACTTTTAAATCACATATCAGTGCAGTATGCTGTATAAATGAAAAGAAACGTTTACAAAATAATCATAGCAAAGTTGCAAGTAATTATCCTTGCAGGTCATGCACTCAATTGTTTTGGTGAGAATTAATTAAAAAGATGTTTTCCCACAATTTAAAAGAAAGAACTGTATCTAAATATCTAAATATCTAAATACCTCATCCAGTTTTGATTAAAGCTGCCAGAAACTTACAGTGTGAAGAGAACTGAACTTCTAAATGCACAATGCTATCCTTTAATTGGTTGGATGCTACAGTTCACAAGACCAGTTTCAAAACTCACGAAAGCCATTTCTCTTGATTTCATTGAACTCATGAAGATGTTGTCTATTGTGTTTGAGAGCTTCTCCTTAAGGAGGGCTCTCCTAATTGAAATCAAGACAGTACCTCTTCTGGTAGATTGAGGATCCTGCTTGGGGCCACAGAGACAGCTCCTGCCCCTGTGCAGCAGCAAGACCAAGGCACTTGCAGAGATGGCACTCAGTTGCCTGTACAAATTGTTGCTCTCCAGTCCGCCAGATGAAAGACGTGAGCCAGATGGATGGGTTAAAGACGCTTTAGCCAGCTTGTAGGAGGCCAGTTGGACCCAACTGCCATAAAATTGTTGTAGGAACTCCGCTGTTTTCTCATATTAGTGCTAAGAAATTCTAAGGGAAATAATTCTAGCTTACCATAAAGAAGCATTTCTGTAGATTTAACTTCATTAACTTCATTAATCAATCACCTTTCTTTCAGTACACACCAGCACAGCATTGTTCTTAGTGGCAGAAGGAGGAAACTGCTCAGAAAGAGAAGTTTGGAGCCCATGCATGGCATTTTCACTGCAGGCCAAGAGAAGCATGTTTGCCTTCTTCCCTAGGAGGACATTGAGTTTAGGGCCTGCATCAGCCACCTACCCAGAAAAAAAACAGAACAAAGGAAAAAGCTATAGTTATTGAAACAAAGCCAATATGCAAAACTCACACAGTAATTAAAGTGTAAAAAAGGGTAAAAATCTGTGTGTGTGTCTGTGTGTGTGCACGTGCAAGTATACAAGGATAATCCTGAGATTTTTTTTTTCAGCTGCCATTATTCAGTTCTTTCTTCTGATATCAACCTTAGTATCTGAGTCCTGGGAGAAAAGTACATTCCCCATTCCGCTGCATGATTCACCTTCATTGCAGAGCTGTCTCTTAGCCCTCCCTGCAAAATCAGTTTTGTTACGCTTGCTGCATTTGTAACACAGCTCAGGACTTGGAGCAATGTGGAGTCAGGAGCACCACCATGTGGCTCCCTAGAGATAAGAAATAAAATGTGACTTCAACTGAAACAGCAAGTGGTCTGACTTGGAAAAACCTGCTGAAGAAAGTTGCTATAAAAAGTCACGAAAGTCTCTCTCTCTTTTCTTTTTTCTTTTTTTTTTTTCTTTTTTAAGGTAGCTAAGGTATTTATCTGGTCCAGATTAAAAATAAAGTAATAATAATAACAGCAATAATATTGCCGATTGCCCAATCCACCACATACCAGCAACCGGCAGCCTGGAGTGTCCTTTCAGAAGATTTAAGCTGTGCAGCATGTGCAAGTGTAGAACTGATGAAGGGAGCTGTTTTGTGCTTTGTTTGTGTGGCATTGTGTTTTTTTTTAAGCAAAGATTGTTTTATAATATGGCAGTGAAGGTTTAGTTGCTATAGTTACATTTCCTAAATCACTGCCTGCTATACTGTCAGGCTGGGATTCAAAGCACCCATGATTCCATAATGCTTGTCATACAGATGTGGCAGCTTTTCTTCTGAGGGCAACTATTTGTCACTGTGACATGCAGAATAAGGTACCAATGTCAGGTAAATCTCTGTTTAAAGATGCCCACAGAAAGATCAGCATAGTTTTCTCATTCCCAGTAACAAGTCTGTCTTTTCAAGCTGGATGACTTTTAATTTGGATTTAAAAAAAAAAAAAAAAAAAAAAAAAAGGCAAAGATTGCCAAGACTAAACCTCTCTGCCAGAGAGCACAGCAGTGGCATAATCTGTAAGATCCTATGAGGCTACAAAGCAGCTGCTTTCCAAAAACTACAGCTAGGAAGCACTTGAAGGCACAGGAAATGAATTACTTAGAGTAAGCTTATTTCGCTATATGCATCATAAATCTGTAATAACTTTCCCTTCCATTTCTGCTACTTCCCCCCTGCTTGCTTCTCTATTCCTGTTTCTGAAAAAGATACATTTTTTTTCCTATTTACTGTCTTTTTTTCTATATTGCTGCCTTTCCCCTTGATAGAGAGGTTGAGTAACCTACAGAGTTGTTCTTTGCTTGTTTTTGGTTTTTGCCTTTTTTTTTTACAAAGTGGCACAATCTGGACAATATCTGCAGGCTGCAGAAGGAGAGATCATGGCAAATAGTCCTTTGGAAAATAAGTTTCTCTCATTTTGCAGTATCAAATATGAAAAGAATGCCTGGGCAGTACTGAACTCCTGCCAGCTTCCATCAAATCTTGCTAAGATTCAAAACAAGCACTTTTGGTGCTTCCTCCCACTCCTCCTTTCTACGTCTCAGAAACATCTGCAACCTGACTCACTGTTGCTATCCAAAACTCCTTCGAGCACTGTCGTTGCTGGTGCCTGCATAAGACAAAAATGGTTAAGCCTCTGCTGTGCTGAAGACACCGTCTATCGTGTTGACTAATAACACCACTTCTAGTATTCCCCATCTGCCTGTATCTGTCTGTTGTAGCTTATTCCTTAAACCTAAACTCTGAAGGAGGACTATCTTTATTGCTGGGTTTGGACAGCTTCCCCAGACAATAGGACAATGCAGCAGCACAAATATTTCAGTGGGTCCCACTGTAGTAAATTCAGCCTGTTGGACAATAAACTGCTACTTGCTTTAGCTGCAAGTATGTAGGCAGAAGCACATTAATTCCAAACATGCAGTGCTAGAAGAAATTCTAAATCTGCAGAAGGTACAGTGATGAAATAACAGTGATGAAATATTCTTTCCTGACTTTTTTCTGATCGTAAGTTGTTTGACTTAGCATAACTAAAGACAGTATTTCTAACAACTGTAGAAAAGTGCCACACTTCCATAACCTAAGACTATCCTACTCAGGCAAGACTGCTGAACTCTACCGTCATTCAGACTACCAGTGTTCTTACTGAGAATTTTCCTGGGTCCCAGCCATATGACACATTTCTGCGGAACTCTGTGTTCTTACCACTCCCCAAATTCCTGGGATGACGAGTGTGTATGGCTGAGGAAGGCAGAATCTACCACTACAAAACAGTGATGGTGTGTCACTACTATTTGCAGCATTAAGAAGCCAAACTGGATAATTTTAATGAGTGCAATAAATTATTTTATTTGAAAAAAAAAAAAAAAAAAGAGTAAGAAAAACTGTATTTTAAAATGCAAGATAAGAGGTCAAATGGATATCCCTGTACTACAGCAATTAGGTGAGCTTGTGTGTGTGTGCTCGCACACATGTGCATTCTGTCTCGCATGTCTCACCCCACCATAGTACATATATCTAATAAATTAGTTGTTTTAAATTTTAGATGCTATGGACATCAGAATACAAAACAAGAATCACAAAGTTTCTGCAGAGAAAGACTCCTTAATTGCTGCACATAACAGTTAAACTTTGACAGTAATTTTCATATTCTGCTTGAACAACATCATTTTAGATCTTGGTCATTTTCTCCAAAGTATTTGAAAAATACACACTAAAAACACTGGGATTCAGTCCCAGAACAGTCCTAGTCCTAGGCCCATTGTTCTTGCTGCTGCAGTCTGTTTCCACTCAGCTTTGCTCACATCAGCATCCCAATGGCTACAGATATATCTGAATTCCGGGTATTGTCACTGCTTTATAGTGATGGCCAGAAACCACAGATGAACAATGTTTCACAAGAGATTCCTAGTTTTTCTACTGCTATTCCCAGCTGGAAATAGTCTTCATATATATATAAAAAAATATATATTTTGATACTTCTTCTTCCAAGACCAACTTTGTTCTGGAAATAAGAGGTTTGCAGCAATGAGAAAGAGCCAGAATAATATCAGTTTACACCATGTTTCTGACAACACCAGAAATATTTGGCTCAGGTGTTTAATGCTAGACACAGGAGAAAACCCCCTGCTTACACACACGGCAAATGTTTCCTGTGCAGCTGGCAGGAAGTTTCCTGAATGGAATTTAGCAAACACTGTCACTAAATGCAATAGGGCTCAATAGGGCCCTGAAGCTTGCCTCTATCTGCAGAATATTTAACTATTGTTCAATCACCGTTTCCAAATGTTTGAGGAGATAGATAAAGTCTGAATCTCAACCTAAAGTATAACATATTTTATCCATTTTAGCACCTTAAGCAAAAGATTTCTTTGATGGCATGTGACAGCAAAGGGCAGTATATTTCTCCCACATAAAAAGTCTTTTCCACTTCAGCTTCCTCCCCAAAGGTTAAATCCTGGCAATACCAATGGTTAAAAAGAAAATACAAACATATGGGCTTTTCTAATTGCTGCCCTGCTGTAGCTTATTAAAATAATAATATGCTTTATTTGTGTAGCACCTGTCTACAAAAGCATCCCAGACACTTTAAATACAGAGCGATGATAAAAATAACTATGCACAAGAGTAAAACAGAAATCATTAGACATAATTCAAAATAATAAATACAATCAGTGTGTTTCAAAAGCAGCATTATCATTAAAATAATCCTATGGAACTAAATATCTAAAAGAGTTGTTTCCAAGTGCCATTTTGAGTCCCAGGAGGAAATTTAGTCCAATTCACCATAGCCACAAGATCAAAGACACAGCCAGTTTTGTCAGCTCTAGCAAACAGTGTTAAAGCACTATGTTTTTAAGCTCTCAGAGGAAAAGACTCTGTGATTGTTATTTACATTACCTTAGTGCTTTGGAGCTAGAAGCAGTCGGGACAAGAACTTCATTAAACTAAACACTGTACAGATTCAACACGTGGCTCGATGCACAGTGTAAGCCCTCCCTCGGGATAGGAGTTGTGCCAGCCACCCACTGCAGGCCTTTCCCCTGCGCAGTGGCAGCTCATGTCATCACATCCAGTCTTCAGGTTCAGTCAGTCAGATGCGGCAGAGAACAAAATTGTTCATGCCACAACTACAGGTTTCATAAAAATGGAAGGGAAAGGAAAGGAAACAGATAGCAAGGACCAGGAAATTGCTTCTGCCAATTCCTTCTGTAAGGCAATGCCAAAAAGCAGAAAGACAACAGAAAAATTTTACACATCCAAGGTTAGGTCCCTGTTCCTTAGACTCAACAAGAGTAGCAAAAGAAGCTGTTAATATGAAAGTGTACCTGTGAATCAAATTGTTGTGAGACTATTAGACCCAAAAGGAAAAGATGATGCAACGCATGATTTTACTTACCTCTAATAAAGCAAATTCAGCAACAGATGAGCAGAATCTCATCCTCCTTTCTCTAACTGCATAATTATAATCATTAGTGTGTTTTGTAGCAGCTCTGTCTATCAGGTCACATATTCCAAGTATTTCATAGAATCATAGAATCATAGAATCATAGAATCATAGAATGCCCAAGGTTGGAAGGGACCACAGAGGTCATCGAGTCCAACCCCCCTGCACACACAGGGTCACCTAGAACATGTGGCACAGGGCTGCATCCAAGCGGGTTTTAAAGATCTTCAAAGAAGGAGCAGCAGGTTTCAAAAGCAGCAGGTTTTTACAGTCCAGCCTTGAACACGAGCATCCAATGAATACATGGACATGTAAGAGAGACCCGAAGAGGCTCCTCAGATGGTAGAACACAAGCCTAGGGATTTGCACTGAGGTTAAGTCTTGACATCATCAGGATTTTTTCTCCTGTAATATATATATATGTGGGCCAGGACTCGACCAACCTTGACAGGGCCTCAAGCATAGTGCCGCTGTTGGAGCAAGACATGCTGGAACTTGTCGGCCACAAGCCCTGGGAAGGACAAGATAAGGCTGGATCATCCTGAACAAAGGGAGCTGTAGAAGGGAGTATTGTTTCAAGATTGTAGATAAACTTAGTCTACTTTAAGTCTGCCGATAGGACTTAATTTGTTGCTCATTATTTTTTATAACCTGCTTGTAGCTGCTTTTGCATTTAACCAATCAAGGAGTGCCTGAGTTGAAGAAGCACCCAATCTGCGTAAGACACGCTACCTTCTGATTTATATAAAATGTGTGTGTAACAACAATAAAATCGACACTTTGCTTGCATCAAGCTATGTCCCGTCTCTCAATCACGGCATATATATATTTTTTTCCCTTCTGTTATACCATCTCCTAAGCAAAAAACATGCAGTATTGCTCTTATACACTGGTTTGTAGAACATCTTGTGCTGTGCAGAAATCCCCTGGAAGGATCTTGTGGTGGTGAGAGAGGCATCTGCCTCATTCACTTCCATTTTCAGGACGATCAGAAGGCAATGGCACAGTGATAGAGGCGCAATAGCCTGTTGCAAAAACCTCTTAAAATACAATGGACACATTAGATACATCTATTTCTTAAACATAAGTAGACTTCTGAGCAAAATAATCACACACACAAAAAATTAATTGCTCTGTATGGCATATATGGATTATGTGTGCATATTTACATACATACAGGTACAGAAAGGTATATTTACACACACACGCAATAAACACATTGCCACTCTGTGTCAGACATCTTACAGAAAATGAATTCCCTCACTTTTCTTCCCCAGTCCCTCTGGCCTTTCCCCTTGCCAGTTCCTGGCAGTTCTGAGTGACCTAGTTTTTGACAGCACAAGTAAATAAGTCTGTGACACATCTCCCCTGGCCTTGCTGCAAAATAAGCAAAAGCAAACGTTGTTGCCTCTTATTGGGGGCATTATGGCCTATATTTCACCAAGAGATCTTTAAGAGGCAAAACTGAACAAAAAATCAAGCCTTTGGAATCATCTCGATGTGTGGAAAACTGTTCAATAGGTCTGTGAAGCTCCAGGTCTGTGAAGCTCCAGTCTACTCTGATTATGAATGGTCCAAAATATCCAAACTGACAGAATAAGCACCTGGTGTGCTAGTGTCTAGTGACCCACAGTACCAGATGCTACTGAAATATGGAAATGCTAACAAGAGCTTTTCAGGCCCTCTATGAAAAGAAAGTAATGACTTAGTGATAAGAGGAAGCTGGGATCCAACTGTAATGGGGCTGACCTTCTCTGTATAAATCAATGCTGTTTATACAGCAACATCCATGAATCTAGAGATATTGCAATATACTATTTCACCAGTTTTGTGGCATTCCAATCATCATCCTTGGCTCAAATGAGATAAAAAGGAACAAAATAGTCAAGACTATGTATTATACCTCTACTTGATTTTTCAAAACCACAGCTGTTCAGGAATAATGCTAACAATTTTGCTAATAAACCTATCACTGGGGACAGCAGTTCCCTATTATTTACAGTGTTACTGAAAGTGTAATGCATGAAGCAGCCCACAGTATCAGTGAAGTTTGAGAGATGGGGAAAAGAGCTCAAAAAAAAAAAAAAAAGTTTTTTCCTCACATTTCACCCATGTAGGGTATTGTGTATCTCTCACTATGCTCAGCTCTTCTTATAGGACATTTGCAGGGATATGAAACATGGGTACCTTACCCAGGGATACAATCTCAAAAGGAATCACTAGTGAGGAGTACAGACTATCAGTGCACAACATGGAGCAGCTGAATTAGGCACATACTTTTGTAATTAGAACTAAATTTGATTTCTTGAATTAGGTCTTGCCAGCTTCTTTCGTTCCTTTTCAAATTCAATCCACATCACAGGGACAAGGACTGTTCAAAGATAAAGCAAAGCCAAGGCATAAACCTTGGCTGATTTACTGAATGTCAGTAATAGGTGAGCCCAGGTCAGAAAGATCATTTCCCTACATCTCCTGGAATGGACTAGAAAACTCAGCACAGGATAATCACAGTGAATTGCGTATGGATTATTGTCCTTCTAAC
This sequence comes from Nothoprocta perdicaria, assembly GCF_003342845.1. Lineage (NCBI taxonomy): Eukaryota > Metazoa > Chordata > Aves > Tinamiformes > Tinamidae > Nothoprocta > Nothoprocta perdicaria. Next base: position 742,685 of record NW_020455497.1, on the reverse strand, counting down.
ATTATCATCAGCTTGTGGCAGAGGGGAGAGACTCTAGCTCCCATCCCATTTATTTTGGAAACAAGATGCTAGAGCAGTGACAACTTTTTCATCAATTCCTCCCAAGATTTGTTTCCACTATTTGAAGATGCTGGTGTATAATATCTCTGTCTGATAGTGACGAGAGAAAGATTTGTGCAGTGTTTTCTCCAAGTTTAAGTGTGCTATTGCATATGAGTCATTTGTTTTCCAAAGTGCCAGTGTTCATGTTTCAGAACCTATTCAGTCTAAAGGATTATGTGTCCATGGTTAACAATACACCAGTGTTTACTTCACACTTTTCAACCACCCACATCTACCTACAAGATGATGTGCTGTGGCAGCTATGCATAGAAGCCTCATTCCCATGAGGTGAATATTATTCTGCTTACTTTCAGACAAACAATATAGAATTGAGGAATTAATTTGACTTGATTTAGTCTGTATGATTTGCAGATTTAATGTTCAACCAAAGAAACCACAAAGAATAAAATTTACTGTACAGCATTTAAAAAAAAAAGAATAAAAATTCAAACAGCAAATCAGTAACTGCAGTTCTCAGCTGAGTTCTGTTCAAATTCCCAGATGCCAGCCATTTTGTAGCAGTAAAAACAATATAGCCAAATCCCCTGCTGTAGGTAGTGGGGGCACATCTCATATTCCTAAGTCATTTCCATAGCCAGTATCTCAATCTGACTGTGCCGTGGCAGCATTCTCGGTGCAGAGTACCCCAAGCTGGCCTGCATCAGGAGGAGTGTTACCAGCAGGTTGAGGGAGGGGATCTTCCCTCTCTACTCAGCTCTGGTAAGGCTGCACCTGGAATATTGTGTGCAATAGAAGAGGGATGTGGAGCTTCTAGAGAGGGTTCAGCAAAGAGCAACAAAGATGATTAAGTGACTGGAGTCACTTTGTATTGTATGAGGAAAGACTAAGCGAGCTGGGCCTGTTTAGTCTAGAGAAGAGAAAATTGAAAGAGGATTTAATCAATACGTACAAATTCCTGAGGGGAGAATGTAAAGAGGATAGGACCAAACTCTTAACTATGCTGGCCAGTGGTAGGACAAGGAGTAATGAATTTAAATTAAAACACAGGAAGTTCCATCTGCACTGAGGAAGAACTTCTTTTCTGTGAGGATAGCAGAGCACTGGAACAGACTTCCCAGGGAGCTTGCGGAGTCTCCTTCTTTGGAGATCTTCAAAACCCGCCTGGATATGACCCTGTTGCCACATGCTCTTGGTGTCCGTACTTGAACAGGGAGGTTGGACTAGATGATGTCTAGAGCTCTAGAGATCGCTCAGGGAGAGCTCATTCCTGTGGCAAAGACCCTGATTCTCAAGCCTAGGGGCAGCTGGAAGACAGATGCATGAACCTCACTAGGGTCACAAAGTGGCTCCTGTGCCCTGCACTCAAAACACCACTTTTAGTGTTCACACATGTGGCCCACTTCAAAGCAGGCATGAATTTAGAGCTAATCCTTCCCTCTAAAAGAAAATACCTAAAAATGTAGTTCCCAACTACCTTGCAACTTCCATCTCAGTCTGTTCTATTCCAGTGCAACATGGATATGAAAATAATGCAGTCATCCAGGAAGAAATTTCTTCCAACAGAGGAGAAGTTCCAGCAACCACCACATCTCTTACAGGCAGCTTTTTGGAATGGGGAGTGAGCTGAAGCCCAGATGACCTAAGGAAGGAAAAGAACAGACTGAGGGCTTTGATCTTTACAGTCGCTGGGCAATATATTATCCTGTAAAAAGAGGACAAGGAATTTAGGAAAGAGGCCAGAACAGCCTATCACAGTTAATTATTAGGAGAAGATTTCTGATAGTTCTAATGAATTTTTAACTGATTTCTTCACCTGGTTTATTAGTAGTAATTAAAGACTTACTATTGTTTTTCCCTAGGGAAGAATTCCAGCAAAGGGAGAAAGGATTTGCCTGGAAGATATCTGCAATATGTTCTCTGAGTCTAGAAAGAAACAAGAGATTAAAACAAACTGAAGACAACTTACGCTTTCCTCCTTCTATCATCAACGCTACAGATCTCAGTCTGTGATTTGTTCCACTTCTTTTACAACTCATGATCCAGAGAGATGCACAGTGCACTGGGTGCTTTTGCTGGCAAGACATTCTCCTTTAAATTCATCCTTAGAAGCATCCAAGATGACACTTGAGGTGTATTGGACTGCAGAGCATCCCCATTACTGTTCTGCTAGAGAGAAAGGTCCTCCCAACCCTCCTGGTCCTGATGCGTTTCGATCTTCCTCCTCATTCTCTGCAAGTCTCATTTCTGTGTGTGCCATATCCCTGCAGTAACTTGTAAAAGGAAATCATAAATAATGCAGACAATATGCTAGCATGTCTTACTTTCTGTCAGATACTCTGAAAAAAAAAAAAAAAAGAAAAAAAAAAGTAATCATGAATGCTATTTCACCTAGCCAAAACAGCACAAGGTGCTCATAACATGTCAGAGTATCTAGCCCACTGCATGTGCAGATAATTCTGAAATTGAGCTGCCAGCTAGTTCCTAATCTACCTTCTACAGACGAGTAACTCACTGACCAGCACTGCTGCTTCAGCTTCTCAAAAGATAGAAATCCCTCTCTTGAATGGCTTCTAGCACTGCTTAGAAGTTCTAACAGGGTAGAGAGAGCAAAAAAACCCACCATTCCCCAGCGCCAGGAAACATAGAGCAGAATATAAAAATGGTATAAAACGTTCTATGTCTCCCATTTCAAAATTCAGATTTTATATTTGATCTGAACTTACTTCATTACATACTTCATTAGATCAATCTCCACTTGTAAAGCTATTAAAAGATCTCCTCCTCTGATACAGACAGCAATGAGTAACATAAAGAAGAGTTATATTTTATTTTCTCATAACAGTTTGAAAGAAATTATTATAAAATCCTCTCATTGGTAGAGAGGATTCTTGGAATTAGCACAAATACAATATAGCATTCATTTTTTTAATTTCAAGGTTTATCTGTAAATAGAAGCACACAGTCTAGGTGTATAGCTTTACATATTTACAGCTTGGTGTTAATAAAAATAGGCTAGAGAGGGTTGCAATGATAAAAAAAATATCATTTTCAAAGGTGGAAAATGACACAGAAGAGTCATAATGAGTTTTACACTGCAGAGTCTTTCTTCAATTACTCAGGAGATAAGGATGAGTTGAGGATTTTGTCATTCAATTGCAAATTAAAGCATCACTTCACATAGAGTAGGATCAGGCGCTGAAATCACTTGTCAGGAGTTTGACACTTATAAGAGCTTCAGTGTCTGGAACTCATCATATCTTTTCCTGCTGACTTGTGTGCCTGCATGAAGCTTCTCTGTGCATTCAGTCATTAGGATCTCAGTGGAGCTGTTAGTGAAGCCAGAAATATTTTCAATAAGATGGAATGAGGAGGAGAACAAAAAGAGGGAGCTCTATGCTGATTTCCTAGCTTGGGATCAATAATTTTGCATTCAACCAAAATGATGTAAAGCACTATGATCCCTTATGTCTATCAGCTGTGCATACTAAGGAAGTTTTTTATACACACACAAAGCACTTTTAACTTTGTATACACACACAAAGCACTTTTTAACTTAATGCCAGTTAAGGAAAGTGTCCCTCTTCAGGGCACACAACACAATCTGATTATTGCCAGTCATTTTCTGGCTTAATTTCCTAGGGGCTAGAGCAATTTCCTCAGAACTAAGACTGCTAACATTCTAACATTCAAGCCCAATCATGTCACTACCCATGGCTCAGGAGATTGGGCTACATTCCTCCACCTTTCCAGTCGTTTTCACGACTGTTCTATAAAAAGATTAGAAGGTTTTAAAATAGATAGAGATCAGAAAACAAATTCTTCCCCCATTATTGAATGGACATCCCAAGTACCCTTTCTGGCCAAGTGCCCATATATATATGGGTACTTGTGTGTGTATATATATATACACACATATATATATACACACACATATATTTATAAATATATGTGTGTATATAAATATTTATAAATATATGTGTGTATATATATATACACACACACACATGTATGTGCATATATGTATATATATGTATAAATGTGTGTATATATAAAATACATATGTAATTATTCTCATGTGATCTGTAATGACTTCAGCAAGCAGGAGTTGAGAGAATTCCAACCATGAAATTCCCTGTTACTTGAAATTTAAGACACTATGAAAAAGGCCTGACTCAGTCTTCCAGCTCCCTCATCAACTGGGGGCTTGGATGCTTTGTATCCTATATTCCAAGTGACTTGTCTAACCATTAGGTTCTTGGAAGAACTGAAATAACGACATGCCCATTTCTCATTTTGTCTGAAGGATGTGCAGGCATAGAATCATAGAATCATAGAATCCTTAAGGTTGGAAAGGACTTCTAGAGGTCATCAGTCCAGCCCCGCTGCACACACGGGGTCACCTAGAGCATGTGGCACAAGATTGAGTCCAAGCAGGTTTTTAAGATTTCCAGAGGAGGAGATTCCACATCCTCTTGCCTATTCCAGGGCTCTGTCACCCTCCCTGTTAAGAAGTTTTTCCTTAATTTCCTGTGGAACTTTTCGTGCTTCAGTTTGTGGCCATTTCCTCTAGTTCTATCAGTGGCTACCACTGAAAGGTAGATCAAGGCCTCCTAGAAAAAAACAAGAAAGGAAATTCATAGCTAACTCATGACCCTCAGTGAGTCTTGAATTATTTTCCAAAGGTTCCAGTTTGAATTCCAAAACCTCTAGAGGGTGCAAACTGCAAATACAAAAGGCATGTAAACAGCAAACACAGGGCTTCTGTTTAACACACACAAAAAAAACCCAAAACCAAAAACAAACAAACAACAAAAAAACTCTCTATCCGTCTGCTCAGACACTGACAAGTGGTTGGCAGGAAATTCCACAAGTAACCTAGAAAGACACTCCCTCATTTCAAAAAGCATAGAGTGCTCAATCCCTTTAACCCATTAATCTCTATTAATTATCCATAGATCCCATGCAACAGAAGCAATTTTTTTCTCACAGCTGCCACCATCCATCTGCTCCAAAACTGGCTCAGACAAGGGAAGGTTTGCAAGGTTAAAGCCATGAGTCAACTCCATCAGCATCTTCACTATCTCCTGTTACCATAGTCAAGCAAATTCCTTCAGACTACACAGCAAGAGAGCCACCACTATGTGATCAACAGAGCTGGGTTTGCCCACCTAAGAGGTGCATCAATATAGGCCCTGCCCTTCATGTGCACATCCACAAGGCGTTTGCAAAACTGTTGAGAAAAAGGAGAAAAATATAGTATCTGTTCAAAGAAAGTGTTAACTTTTTTTTTTTTTTTTTTTAAATGTAGTACTCACACAAGGTCAGATTTTTCATCAGCAAAAACTTCTAAAACCACTGTGCCTGTATTTTTGACAGTTGCCATAAATTATGAGGATGCTTGCTTCTAGACATTTTTTTTTCCCCAAAGTAAAGCTAAATGTATCATCATGCACTGTGATGAAGTCAGGGATAAGGAAGGAAGGATCTGCACACTACGGTGCTAGCAATGATGGAAAAAGAAGAAAAAAAGAGAGAGGGAAATGAAGAACATACATGCTAAGAAAACTGTTAACATTAATCAAATGATTAAAAAAAAAACAGAAAAAATCAGAATTTTGCTAGAAGGAAGGCAGATTTTTTTTTTCTTAATTTTCCTATTTTCCTTGTTTTGCCTTTTTGAGTCTTTTTTTTTTTCAGAGAGGCAGCCAGTGATACTTCTAGAACTGCAATGCAGTTCCTTCCTCAGTATGTAGTGAGTTAGTCACTGAGATATCTGGCCCAGAACTGAGGAAGACTACAATTACAGCTCAGAGTGTTATTTTCAAATGTTTATTATTGTACTTCCTTTGCTCTTCTTGAACTCATTATATCAAACAGCATTCTACTTGAGACTGATATTCAACAGTCAAAGTAAATATATTCACACTTTTGCCTCCACATGATTCCCATAGACCTGCAGAGATGAAAGAATATCTGACTTTCTTCATAGATTTTCAAGAATGTAAGAGAGAGAAATATCACAGAACCTGCTTATAACTCAAGAGAAAATCAAAGCCACAAAAGAAAATGGAGGCAAGACTAAGAGAGTTTATTAGCTCACTTCCAATATCGGTACTTGATTGCAAGTGCTGCCAATAGCACTGGTGAACTCTTCTCAACATCTTTTTGCTCTGGTGCTTGTCAGTTTCTTATCTTTTGTCTGACCCATCAGAGGAACAAAGCAAGATAAATTTCATATTAAAGGCCTTTTAAAATCTAAAGATCAGAATCATCAGACAAATGCAGACACATGATAGAAGTTCAAACATATTACCACCTTTTAGAAAGAAATATTTTAGATAAGATTTTGAAAGACAGTTTCAGAACATCTGTTGCCTTGTGGATCTGTTAAGATGAAGAGCTACTGTAGGAAGACCTGAACAAATTTCAAATGATGTATATTGCAAATATTGAAAAGGAGAAAGTACATATAACTGGTTCATAGTTTCACAACAGTATCTCAGACATAACTATAATCATTGCATTTCTTAGAAAATATAAAGATGCAGTTTTGAGAGTGGGATCAGATAAAAAAGGCAAAACATTATTGCCAGTTGTGCAAAAAGACATATTATGATTCATATTTGTTCTTACTGTTAGGCAATATCTAAGAAGCATTTGAAAGCATGGAATTTGAACATATATGCATTTACATATGCTTTTCCCATTTACATGTATTCATACATTATTATGTCACAAAGACTGTCCAGATCACTCAATTTGTGTCCGAGTTTGTACACCATTAGAAAGAATCATATCTCAATACAAGGGACTGTATGTTTGTGGAGACAGATGAAGCAGAAAGTAAAAGCAGTAGCGAGACAAGTAATGGATGGAGAGAAAGGAGAAGAAAAAAAGAGGAGGCACTAAGGTGTTGCTGCTTTTTCCCCTGTGTGTGAATCAGACTTTCTACATGGAATATAATTTATAAGAAAGGCAACATATGACAAAATTCACTTTTTGAAGCTCTTGATAGTCTATAAAAATTTGGATTGCATAATTGATTACGCAAATTTCAAGAAAAAAGATTTTTTAAAAATATTTTTTAATATTTTAAATAGCAGGAAGGTTGAACTAGATGATCTCTATAAGTCCCTCCCAATCTCAACCATTTGGTGATTCCTTCTGTAAATAAATGTGCTTTCACTCTTGCAAGAATCTCTAGTTTAGCACCAATTGGCACACAGCATGCTTCATGTGCCATTTCTTCATGTCTAAATGGTCTTCTACAGTAATAAATTTCTTGATCAGGTGACTAACAACTTTTTATCTGTTTTTTCTTACCAATGATTTCATTCATAATTTACCCACTTTTGGTATGCAGCATAAATAAACAATATATGCCTGAATCTGCAGCTTACATATGAATGACTTCTTAAAGGTCACTAGTATAGTAAAAGGTTTTGAGGAGACACTGAACTGTTTAATAATATTTTGGTCAGATTTTAGTTTAGTTTAAAAACCTAATATCTTAATATTATCCTAAAGCCATAAAATACAGAAGGCCCCAAAACATTAAAAAAACACCCTTTGGGACACAAATCAGTCATGGAAATACAAATGAATGGCATAAAAGTCTTCTTCAAGTTTTAAAGTTTATTAACTATATTTTCTATAATCATCATCTATAGACATGTTTGCTGGAGCATTTTAAGAAAGGAAGACCTGCAGAGACACATACAATGCCAAGTGAAGACATCTCAACAAGGCAGAGCTGTATATGTCATGGTGCCTTGCCATCGCTGTGGACAGTGGAATATGATGGATATGGTCACTGGTGGAAATGCTTTGAATGGGATTAATTGTTTTAATACAGCCAGCTTCATATTCCACTCTTTTGAATGGGACTAATTGTTGTAATACAGCTTCTTCTTGGCTGATCAAATTTTCTATCTTTCTTTGCCACACGGAAGCTCACAAACATGATCGTTCATAGGCATTTTTACTGTCCTCAGCAGCAATACAGTTGTGGCAGGTAACACATGCTTTGCCCCATTCACTTTTGCAAACATGCAACTTTAACCCCCTAGATCAGATATCCTTGATCGTATTTCAAAACATGAACAGTTTGGAAGCTTGTATGTGTCTTCAATTATTAGTGAAATTACTTTCAATCCCTGAACTGTGTTCAGAGTTTGAAGAATTGGATTCTTGGGTTTAGGAACCCAAGTTTTAGGATCTTGAAGGGCTGTGCATACAGATTCATCTGAAAATCTTGAATACTTCCAAGCAAGAGAAGTCATATACAATTTGAATGTCTTTCATCTGAGGTTGACTACTGTCTGTGTCTGTGAGAGCTAACTGTGCTGACATATACCATCTAAGATAAAACAAGGTCTACGTCTGAAATTTGTTATTATTATAATTGTTATTGTTATTACTATCAATTAATAATTGATATTATTATGCAAATAACCTGTAGTCGATCACTAATAATATAGATCCCTTGAAAGATATTGTGCTGTTGGTAGGCAAAAGAGAATGTTTTATTTAGTTTCAAGCTGTGTGTGATCTGTAATGTACAGCTTCATATAATAATATATATATATACCAGTAAAAATGTATTAAGCCTTCCCCTGTTTTGCACATCAATGATATCTTTGATTTTTTATTTTTTGGAAAAAAAAAGTCATATCACAGTTTTATTCATTGACTTGTTACTGGACTATGCTGCAAAAGAATTGTGTAATTTAAAAAAAAAATCATAGATTATCCATTGTATTTTGACTTTTAGAGTTAGATTAACATTTTAGTACTAGAGATATCAAAAACAAATATCTCATATTAACATATGGAAATATTTCATCTGAATTTGTGAGAAATCTCAATACAAAAATAGTCACTATTCGGATAATTTTAATAGCATTGAAATAGTAATGCTGATCATGTTGAAAATTTAATATACTCATTTTGATCCTCTCATTTGGATTTTTGTTCCCTTTCCCCAATGTATCCATTTTTCTAGTGAGAGAAAACAAAAATGGGAAGTATTATAAGTAATTATTTTAAAAGGAATTCTTTTTGCTCATAATAAAAAAGATTTTGCACTTAAGCAAAAAAATCTGTAACAAATTGGGAATTTTCTTTAATGCCATTGTATTTGTTAATAAACATGTCCTATAGACAATTATGGCAAAAAATGCATGCACTGTCTTTTTTTCTATTTATTTGTTTGTTGTCATTGAGTGCCTAATCTTAATACACATTGTTTGTGTTCTCATGAAAGCTTTAAAAAGATATAATTTTAAATACTCATGTGTTGCAAAATAAACCATCCACTAACAAATTATAATAAATGAAAACCCATTTATCAAAGCCCAGTTAAGATCATAGCAGTTTTCCTGCTTTTTAATATCTTTTTAATATTGCTCACTGTTATTACATTATATTAATTATATTATTTAATGATATCTTTCTAATATCATTTTAAATGAAACAAAATCATTATTTTCAGTATATACCTCTGACAGCTGAAAATCCCACTGCTGTGAACAATTTCCTATAATCCTCTCCAAAATCCGAGAACTGAATTTCCTTTGGAAGCTGAAGTCATCCATTAATAACTCATAGAGTGAGCAGCAAGCCTACTCACTCCATTTCACAGTTGTTAAATATCAAGTTCTCTTGTATGGTGTATTTAAGGCGAACAAGTTACTATTTTATTGGAAGTAGATCAAGTATTTGCATTTTTTTCAATGGGGAAAGTAAACTTGTATGAATGATAGAGCTCTCTCTGTTTTACTTACGGCAGTTTATGCAGTATTCTGAGAACCACAGTATTTCTTGTAAGGGAGCATAGGCACCCAACTCCCTAAGCCTCTTTAAAATATTCAGTTTAACATCTTCCATAACGTAATTGTCTGGCTTATTCCAGTTAATTGGGCTTGCTTGCTTATTAGAATTGAAAAATGAGTAAACAGAGCTCTCAGCATGGATATGCAAAAATGTTTTAGTTTTGCCCTAGAGCAGCATGGCAAAACTTCTCTCAAGGTGGGAGCTACCTTCAACCCTCATTAAGAGCAGCAGGAGCTGGAACGGCATGACAGCCTGAGTATGCACCCTCACATTTTCCCAGCAACAGGCTATGTGAGCAGTAGCCAGACTGCCACTTTTTTTTTTTTTTTTTTTTTTTTTTTTTTTTTACTTATTACAATTTCACAGTATCTTGTAAGAATGCTAATAAACAGATGGAAAATTCAGGCATTGCTTCAGACAACACTGGAGCACTTCCAAACACACGAAATTAGTCTGTGAGCTCTTTTCTAGAGGCACGTATAATTATCTCTGAGCAAGACTTGACATCTTCACAAGGGCCTAACTGTACAGAAGTACCAAAGACTGACATATTTTTAAAAGTATCCTCAGAAGTTGGATTTCTTTTTAAATTTTTCTCTTTTTTAATTTCCTCTCCCCAAAAGCTGAAAATGCTAGGAGTCTCTGTATGATTTATATAATGTACATTTACTCATTATATAATGTACATTTACTCATTATAAAATGTACATTTACCAAAATAAGGTATCTTATTAACTTAGATAATGCCTATAATCTGTAGGCCAAAAAAAAAACTTGCATCAGAAGACATCCAGGAATAAAATATTTTCAGTAGTCCATGTTTTATTCCTAAGAATATGAATGTTTCTAATTAAAAGAAGAGTAACTGAAGCAGAGTACAGTTTGACTTGTTCATCAAGACGCAATTCTTCAAAGCCCATCAAAGCTTCTCCAAAGATCTCACTTGTCCACGTACTGAAGCCAAGAACAGTGGCAAAACCAGGGAAATATTTACTCAGGCTAACAGGGTAGATATACTAACCTCTTCCCAAGCCCTCTGTTCAATCTAGGGTTGAAGCAAGAGTCATATTTTGGATGTTTGCCAGAACCTTTTAAGCTGTTCTACTGTGTTAAGTATTCACCTGCATGAATTCTCTGGTTCCAGCCAGCACTCTTAGGAGTTGTGGGAATAATACATGGGAAAACATAACATATAGAAAAGATTTCTAGAATGGCAAAATCCATCATTCAAGCAAATAAACAGGCTGCCTAAGATTTCAGTAGCCAAAGGCTGTAATAGACATTTACTAATTAACTCTCCTGAGTCAAAAATACTTATGTTTAATATGTCAGAGTATCAATTTATAAGAAATTTCAATAATTAACAACATTTTCTTTGTTTTATTATACCATGCACTGTGGGCTGTTAAAAGCAGAAGCCTTGAATTAATTACAGGTAGATAATTTTTGAGATATTGAACAGGAGAATGTGAACAGTTCTCTAAATTAGGCAAAATTAATGACATTCAAGTCAGTATGTGACTTGCACACACTTTGAAAATGGTTTGCGTTACCATAGTATGAATTTTGATTCCTAGAGTTAACCTACTTACAGTGAAAGGGGTCCAGACCAAGCTAAAGCTTGGTGACCTGAATGTGGTGCACATGCCTTTTGCTGAAACTGCGGTTCTTTTTTCTTCACAGAGGATTTAGATGTCTGAAATTTTAATTCATATGCCAAAAGACAGTCTTTGGAAAAAAACTTATCTTTAAGACATTAACCATAGAAGAGGCTAGGTCTAGTCTCAATTAAATGAGCTAGGTCTGAAAACTGCAAAATCTCCTTGTAATTGATTAAGCAGGACAGCCTCCATCTAAACAAGAGTTTGTAAGCAGACTACTGCAAATGAATTTATAGAGCTTCAAATTAAATGATTAATTCTCTTAAAAGATATGATGAGTGTGTACATATATATATATGTGTATGTATATATATATATATATATATACATATACACTGGTTATTGCATATCTAACCAGAGATGATTCACAATTAATGGCCTAAATGAATTTCAGAGTCAAATTAAGTTACACTGTGACTGCTGTAAATAGCACAGCCTGGAGAAGGCCAAGAATATTACTGAATTCACAGCTCTTCTAGAAAAAGTCTCTCAAAGAAAAATTTCTATTTTAAGTAATAATTACATGTACTACACATATCTGATTTTGAATTTATCTGAGCAATCCATTAAAAACAAATGCAGGCAGCTTTATTTCATGCCAATGTCACTATAGAAAAAAAAAAAAAAAAAGCTTCAGCACTAAGGGTACTCATGCTATTTTGTCTTAGTCATTCTCTTACTCATCTTCAATGGGAAGAAAAAGAACACCCCTCTACACTGCACTTTGCGGAGGCCAGCCTCAAGGTCAGCAGCATGGAATGCACATGTTGGCAGGAAAAAGAGAAACGGCAGCTAATCAGGGAGAATGAGAAACCGCTGGATATAGAAGAGTATAAAGCAGACAAGGAAACTGCATGCACTGCAAATGGTACCCAAATAGGGAAATGGAGAGACTGAGGAGGCTCACAAAGCCCAGATTCGACAGCGTAGCCCAGCTGAACCAGGATTAGAGTAAGCAGAAACTCCGGTGTGTGCTCATCTCCTAAGACAAGTGAGCAGCTTAGGAACCATGGGAGGCGGAATGCCTCAGGGGCAGAAATGCAGCCTGGACATGCTGCAAGCATGATGCATACACAAAGCTGGGAAGATTCAAGGAAAGATTAAAAGATTAATCAATTCGAAAAACTGAATAAAAGAATGGGGAGATGTGGAGGCCAGGCTCAAGGACAGCAGCACAGAATGCACGTGTCAGCAGGAAAAAGCGAAGTGCCAGCTAATCAATGAGAATGAGAAACTGTTGGATATAAAAGAGCACATAAGGAAACTATGCATATGCTGCACACTTCAAATCTTTAACAATGATATTCCCATTAGACTGTGAAAAAGTTGAGAAGCATGAAGGAAAAGGAAAGAAAGGTTAATGACCTCCCCAGTTGAAACCTAAGGGCAAACAACAAAATGAGCACTCCTGCTAGAGGATCACGGGTACACGTCCACTGATGAAAACAAGGAGACTTGAGGAAAACAGGGAAGGGCAAGATGTGGCTGAAGAAGGCAAACTCACACCTTCCTTTACTTTTACAATCTCCTGTTCTCTGATATCTCTACCACCTTCTCTTGGGTTGCATGGCATTCTTCTGTACTTTTATCCTTTCACAGACTGATTCTGACCTAAAGATAGCTCAAATGAGCATCACTTCAGACTCTGAGAGGATGATTTTCAAAGAGATCCTAAAGTACCAAGATTCCCTGTACTCGGGAATGAGCCATGTGCATAAGCATCAGACAAATTATGAGAAACTATTCAAGTGATAATATGCATAATGCATTTTATCTTGCAGATGAAATATGTAGCACATGCTTACTCCAGCACATACTGGAGTAAGTCCAGTATGTACTCCAGCACATACTGGAGTAAGTCAAAATGGTTGCTCTGAACTCTTTATGCAGGAAGACAATTAAAATTTGAGCTTGTTTTTCAGGACAGGCACAGGAAACATTGCCTGCACTGAGTGGTAAAAATTCAGAAAACTATTTTTGTGCTCCTAGCACATACAAAAGAAGCAAGAGTTTCTGAAGCTAAAGAACATTATCTTACAGATCTCATCTTCTTCACAGCCAAGATATATAGGAATGATTGTCTGTCTGCCTGTTACTCAATGATTTACTTAATTACTATAAACATCAGTACTTATTATAAACACTAGTAACCAGGAGGATGATAAGTGGTGAAAGCCAATGACATCAGTGGGCAGAATCACCTATAGGAGTTCCTTTCTTCCCATTTGTGTTTTCATTTCCTTTCATGAATGATATCTCTTCAGCAATATTTTAAGCTTCATGACTTTTATAAAATGTCACAATAAATAAAAAAAAAGAGAGATTTTTCATACTGCTACTATTTGGCAAAATTATCAATGTCCTCCTATTTTCACAGCCCCTCACCCATGACCCCTTTTTCCTCACAGCCATCGCTGCCCTCTCAGACCAACCATCTCCCAGGCAGCGTCCTTCGTTCCTCACGAGGGTGCTGCGGCCCTGCGCACAGCTTTCACCTGCAGCTGTCTCACGGGAGGACGGGAACGCCAGGGCCAGGACACAAGTGCCAGGCAGCTCTGCCAACATCACAGCTGAGCACACGGAGGGACAGCAACAGAGAGGCAGGAGAGATTGCAGCAGAGACAGTCAGCACACCTCTGAGCACATGGAACCTCATTCCTGCCTCATCTCAAGGCACGTAAATCACAGAATCACAGAACAGTTGAGGTTGGAAGGGACCTCTAGAGATCATCTATTCCAAACCCCCTGCTCAAGCACAGACACCTAGAGCATGTTGCACAGGATGGTATCCAAGTGGGTTTTGAAAATCTCCAAAGAAGGAGACTCCACAACGTCTCTGGGCAGCCTGTTCCAGGGCTCTGTCACCCTCACAGGAAAGAAGTTCCTCCTCATATGCAGATGGAACTTCCTGTGTTTCAATTTGTACCCATTACCCCTTGTCCTGTCACTGGCCACCACAATGAAGAGTTTGGCCCCATCCTCTTTATTCTTCTCTCCGATCGGCTCCTGTATTGGTACATGTTGATGAGATCTCCTCTCAGTCTTCTATTCTCCCAGCAAGCTTGCTTAGTCTTTCCTCATACGACAGATGCTCCAGTCCCTTAATCATCTTGGTTGCTCTATGCTGGCCGCTTTCTAGAAGTTCCATGTCCTGCTTATACTGGGGAGCCCAGAACTGCACACAGTATTCCTCACCAGAATGGCCTCCCCAGAGCTGTAGCCTCACCAGAGCTGAGTAGCGGAGGAGAATCACCTCCCGCCATGTGCTGGCAACACTCCTACTATTGCAGGCCAGGATCCCATTGGCCGCCTTGGCCATGAAGGCACACTGCTGACTCATGGTTAACTTGATGTCAACCAGAACTCCTAAAAACCTCTCCAAAGATCTGCTTTCCTGTAGCTTGACCCCTAATCTCTACTGGTGCCTGGAGCAATTCCTCCCCAGGTGCAGGCCCTTGCTCTTAGCTTTGTTGAAATTCATGAGGTTCCTCCCTGCCCCTCTTTCCAGTCTGCTCAAGTTCCTCTGAATGGCAGCACAGCCCTCAGGTTCATCAGCCTCTTCTCCCAGTTTTGCACCATGAATTAATTTTCTGAGGGTGTGCTCTGTCCCTTCATCCAGGTCACCACTGAAGAAATTGAACAGCATTGCAACAAATACTGACTCTGCTAGCAACAAGACTCCAACTGAACTCTGCACCACTGATCACAACTCTCCGAGCTCTATCATTCAGCTTTTTTTTTCAATCTACGTTACTCTCTTCTCATCTCATCAGAGTTATTGTGTGCTGGACTTATCAAAGCATATCGCACAAGTGACTTCACAGAAGAAGGAAAGTTCCAAGCTAATCATTTGTTTATTTAAATAAAAAGACAACATTTTCAGCTTATTGTAATTAATCAGGAAAAACATTTTTATTATTTTCGAGTAGCTGGAATTTGCAGTGTATGACTTGAGCAATTATTCCCTTAGTTCATTAATTTCTTTTTCCGTCTTCTTCTCTAGTCAAAACTGTCACAGTCTGAAATACTAGTTCTTATTATCCTAATCCCTAATGGAATTGCAAAGGGACTGCACACTTTCACCTCTATTTTTCAAAGAAAGAGAAAAGTCCACAGATGATTTAAAGCTTCTTTTTCAGCATAAGTTACCCATTTAAAGTCAGTATTGATTTTAGATGCAATATATTTTTAATACTTCAAAAATTCAATATGTGGAGCAAAAGAATGCAATGCAAAGAAATAACACAGGAAGTATTTATTCCTGACAGATTTGTATAGAAATTGAACCTAGAGGGAAAAGGATCGGGAAGGGGAATATCAAATCAATGGCAAATATTGTAGCACTGATTTTTCAAAAGTTTACTGGAAATCTTTTCCTCTGAAAGTCTTACCAAAATCATCATTTGGGATGCATAAGGCAATTCATTCTGCGAGTATCTGTTTAGGATTTCTCTTCATTTCTTGACATACAGATCTACCAAGCAAATCTATCCCTTTATAGTTCAATTTTCTGGGTGTGCTTATATTGCATCTTTGAAATGGGTCCAAGCCAAAGTCTTGGCTCAGCCAGTGTTTTAAACCACCACTACTGTATCCAAATTAGAACACTGAATAAACTGAGACACTACAGCCAAACGACTTGCTTGAGGCAGCTGACATTTCCCCATGCCATTCTGTCCTGCAGCAGCTTGGACTATGTACAAACTACTTCGTGGTTCTAGAGTGCAAGTTCATTCTCACACATTTGTCTTGTGAGGCACACGCCTACCTGCACGTCAGAAATTTTAACATTTCCTAGTAGTTGGATTTTCAGTGTACGACCTCAAAAGTCTTCAAATTTTCCGTGAAGGCCTCCCTGTGATTATCCAGAAAATGCAAGAGAATCACGCCCTTTATGAAAAACAGTTCCAGAGGAATATGTTTGGCCATTTTATATGGTGTTGAAAGACTATATTTTGGCATCCAGAAGTGCATTTCAATAGGCTACTTTAGACAGAAGAATCTCACATGTTAAAATAAGCTGTGCATAGCCTATGTACCCCGCAGAAATAAGAAGCAGTGGACACAGAGTCACAGGACAGATATTCCAGTTTCTGCTGCCTTCTCCACTACTTCTCTTTGATCTCACAAGCGAGAATGAGAACATGGCATCTAGTAGGTGAATATATTTCCTTTTGCAAAAGGAACTGTGACCCAACACCTAAGAAGTTCATGGGTCTTAGAGCACTTCCAAATGCTCACCATTAGCAGTGCCAACCACCTTCATCATAGCTCAGCTCCATGGGAAGACCATGAAGAGTATGTGGCTGTTCTTTTCCTAGTACATTGATTTCTATGGGAAGGGGGTTCAGGACTATACAATGGCAAAAAACTGTGGTATGTTGCAGAAGGGTAGGGCTAACTAGGTAATGAAGACTGCGGGAAATATATTTGTGTCCACCATTGCTCAATTGAAATGTAGTTAAAATGATCTTCTGAGAATTCGATCTTGGAGCCATTCTACACGCTGACATGCTTGGATACTTTCAAAAGCTAGATCACTTGACATTAGCTGCTTCTGCTCAGGATGTGAAGAAGTCACTGCATGGCATCCTGTTTGTTCCATGAATATCCATTTTGCAATAACAGATATTACCTTTTTTTCCCCAACCTCCTCTATTTCTGTTCTAGTGGAGCTGCCATAACATACTTGCCATCTAAAGTATCAGCCATTTGAAGTAACCAAAGAGGCACGTCAAAAGCACAGGGAGTTTGCAGGACCTATTAATGTGGTCAGTTAAAGTCAGTGACTAGAAGGAATTTTGCAGGTTTCTGAGTTATCAAGTGAACAAACAAGAGTACTGGGAATTGGGACTCTCTTTTTTGCCTCTGGCCTCTTGAGTGACATTCTCTTCTCTGTGTTTACCTTCAGGAAAATCAACCCTGATGTCCTTCATAAAACACTTCCAGATCTACTGGTCTGGAAGGCTACTAGTCCTGACTTTCTTGCTTCCAAAGAAAACCTCCATTTATGATATTCTCACTGAAATCCACGTGGCATAAAAACACTTAATGGCTCATTCCGACTTCCTGAGTACATGCACTGAGAAAGTATGAGAAAGATAGTAAGAACAAAGACTTCCTACTGCAAATACAACAGTTTCAGTAGATTTTCCAACAAAGCAAGAGTAGCATATATTTCAGAGCACTTTGAAGCTGTTTACTTGAAGATAGGAGGCTGCTTTAATAAGATTGCTATATTTTACAGCTTTCACTAGATTGTACTGTAATTTTCTTTATGTTTTTAATATGTGTATATATACATAGTTCAAATTAAAGATGCTGTTGCCCTGACATCTCCAATATATTTGCTTCACAAATGATGTGAATGGATTTTCATCAGGCAAAATCAGAATTTTACATTATGTTGATTAGGTGAGCTATTAAGATAATGTATCTATTAACATCCATATGAAGAAAGAGATGAAGCTGAACTGTATAATTTCAGCTTTGCTGATTTTTTGCATACACATATCCCTATTTACTAAAATAAGTTCTTATGGTTTTTTTTAAACACACCTTGCAATTTATGTTTAGTGATGGGAGAGGGGGAGGTCAACCAGGCTTTAAGCAAATTTATAACCCAATTAGACTGTTCTTTTATAGTTTTATGTTTGTTTCTTTGTAATTCAGATCTTTAATTGGATGTGAACTTACAGAAATGTCATCTATGAAACCAAGACATATTTTAAATAGGGTTGTGGGTTCTTTTCTTTTTAGAACTCTACAAATGGTATTACAGAATCATACAACCATAGAATCATTATGGTTGGAAAAGAGCTTTAAGATTAACAAGTCCAAAGTCCAAACCCTTTATCACCATGCCTACTTAACCATGTCCCCGTGTGTCTCATCTACACATTTCTTCAACATTGCCAAGCATCACAGCTCCACCACTTCTCTGGGCAGCAGCCTGTTCCAATCCTTGACTGCTCTTTCCGTGTAGAAATTCTTCCTAATGTCTAACCTGAATCTTCCCTGGACCACCAAGAGGTCATTTCCTCTTGTCCTATCCATGGGGTTACTCCACCTCACTACAACTTCCTTTCAGAGAGTTATACAGAGCGATAAGGTCTCCCCTTCCCACACTAAATAATCTCAGTTCTTCAGACACTCCTCAGAAGGCCTGTGTTCTAGCCCTTTCACCAGCTTCATTGCCCTTCTTTGGACACTCTCCAGCTCCTCCATATCTTTCTTGTAGTGAGGAGCCCAAAACTGAACATAGTATACAAGGTGCAGCCTCACTAGTGTCGAGTGCAGGAGAATGATAACTTTCCTGGTCTTGCTGGCTACACTGTTGCTGATACAAGCCGGGAGGCCATTGGACTTCTTTAGCCACCTGGTCACACTGTTGGCTGATGTTCAGAGAGCTGTTGACCAACAGGCCCAGATCCTTTTCTGCTACACAGCTCTCCAGCCACTCTGTCTCAAGCCTGTAGCACTGCATGGGATTCATCTGATCTACTGTTTCTTTCTATAGATGTATAAAATATTTTACATTGGTAAAATTATAGAGGCACTTTAAAGATGACTTAATTATCTACTATTCCATAAAATTGAGAAATAAATAAGAATTAAATTAAATATATTTGGTTGTGAATATTAATATAACAGCTTAATTTTGCAGAGAGAGGTTATCATATCAATATGAAGTAATTGTTTATATCAAAATAAAAAATATTTATACACTTAATGAGAATAAAAACATAAACTGACTTTTATAATTAGTATTAATTAAGTATTAATTAAAGACATTTCTCATGCTTTCACATTTACATAGAAATTAAATATAGGTATGCTTTCACATCTGGAATTTCTGAGTTCTTTTCTCTACTATTTTTATGTACCAGTAGAAATTGGGCTGCAGATATTCACAAGATATCCCAAAAATCTACATAATTGAATCCTTTTTCTTTTTTTTCCTACATTGCTCCTTCTCTTCTTCTCCTATTGTTCATCTGGTTCTCAGCGTAAAATTGAGAATTAGAGACTTTATTTTTCTTGTCATATATAGTATAACGCAATAAAGCTGTTGCTTTACATTTAACCACAGAATAGGCAGTGAGAGTTCAAACTATTACAAGAGAAGTGAGCAGTAGGAATCAGTGGCTAGAGAAAGGGGATACTACCTGCTTGGGTCAAAGCTCCTGTGTCAGAAAATCATGCAGTGATCCTAGTAGAAGTCTTACTACAACACACTGATGTTGCTTCCCCATGTCTGCTTACAGTCACTTCCAAAGCTAGCAGTTATTCTTCCCTCTCAGTATATGTTCTTCCCTCTCTAAATTAATGATTTTTTTTTCTCAGCAAGACTGACGCCTGCTAAATAATAACTGTAAAAAGACTCCTATGAACTAATTTCTCACAGGGCCATCCATATACATCACTAAAGAAAGAAAAAGATCTCATTTATTTTCACTTTTTTTTTCCACGTACATGGATTGCCAATTGTTAAGTGAGAAAAACATCTCTAACTAAAGGATAAAAACAGTGCCCTCTACTCTATTCTGATCAAGACACATGTGCTGCAACCTACTGCACCTACTGTATCTCTCACTGCTAACTGCCTCTTGCCATTTAAAATGTTTTCAAAGTGTGCATTAATTGTATAGCAAAAGTAAACAACACCTAGCTCTTCCACTAAGATTATTTGAATTACTGAGCTGCAAAATCAATGGGTCCCTTTAGAGAAAAGGAAAAGCATGGATTTTCATCCTTGTCCCTGAGATGAGAGAACATGACTCACTGCAGAGGGAGAGATGATTCAAACAATAAATCCAGATTTGCTGAACCATTTGGTATTGATCTGTCCATAGATGAGAACTGAACTGAGTTTTTCTGCTGCTGCAACAGCAAGTCTTGGCAGGAAGTAGAACAAAAAGAAGGAAGATAAAAGTCTAAATGATGAAACTTAATTACCTCCCTGCTTCTTGTAATGTGAAGTAATAGAGAATTAAAATAAATAAATAAATAAGAGCTTTTTGTTTTTCTTTTTAGTCATATCAGAAGCTTAAGATTGGCAAACATACAAGAGAGACTGAGGCTTTCCAACAATATAATTAGAAATTAAAAGGACTAAACCTCTTGGGAGAAAAACAAAGACTTTCAAAAAAACCTATAAAAATCAGATCAGGAAACTGCTATAAAGCTAGAGCAATAATATGGCTGTCTCCTACTTGCCTCTTTCCACATTTCCTCTGGAGCTCCTCAGACCTCTGCTACCCTGATTAAGCATTGTGATCATCAGACATCAGCTACTTTAATATATACCCTATTTTAATGAACAGGAATGAAAGCACTGCTCGACATTGATCCTATTAGTTAATTCTCATCATAGCTTCTACTTCCCAATCTTTTAAGTTGGTGCTGTTGATGAGAGTCAATCTCTGTGAGAAACAAGCAGCAAAGCACTGAACTGCTACAGAGGAAACCACAGTCCCCAGGGGGAAGTCTCCGTCAGGCTGCTTTCCTCCTCTCTGTTCGACTGGAAGACGTTGTTGTCTGAGGGGAGGACAGGGAATGGCGGTGCAAAATCCTCCTCCTTCCTCAGAACATGGAAGTCAAAAACCCTGTATCTATTCCAAACATGCATTACTGCTGCAGGAAATTATTTGCAAACGACAATAATTGATCTTTTGCAACATAACAGGTTACAATAGGTTTCAAAACTGGATTTTTTCTGTTTTCCCTAACTAACTTCAACAAATCATAACATTTCCTAGTGGGTCACATTCAAAATCTAAGCTAGTTTCAGTTACAGAAACTTGTTTGTGTTCTCTAGTACCCCATGCAGTCTCACAATTGGTACTGCTGCAGTTTTTTTTTTCACCTACTGTTCATTAGCTTAGAAACAGATCAGGATGATTTGCCAGGCTCCTAATCAGATTTGGGAGATATGCAAATCTGTTTCATGTTAATGTCAAGAAATGATGCTCATGCTTTGTTTATCTGCCCAAATCTACTATTTGGAAGAACAGTGAAATAATTTTGGCACTCTTTTTGTTTGTTTGTTTGTTTGGCATTCATATTCACAGCCCTACAGCAGTCCAGGTACTTTGAAGACAAAATAAAGACAAGACCTCTGTCACCAAAGTGTACAAACTAATTTTCCTCAACAAGAATCTTTGCTTATAGCAGACTTCAGGGGAGCCAAAATCTTACTATAGATAGCATTTGCCAGACACTTTTCCAGTATTGGTTTCTGATGAACTCTTTTTTTATTTGCCCAAGAGCAGATGGTTCTACCAAATGACTGCACGGGCTCCTTCTGCCAGGTATGGGCCTAGCAAGCTTCAGGGCACTTTATTAGCTCCATTTTCTCTGCAGTCTCACTGCTGCTTCTCAACAGGAGCAAAGCCACTCTGTTATTTCTATCCAGCCTAGCACCAGCAGAGCAATGTCTGCTCTGTTTTACTCATGCAGCCCTTTTTTCAGCCAGCTGCCTAATCTTGCATATCACTCAGTAGTCCTTCACTTAGCAGCTCACTATAGCTCAGAAAGCAAGAGCTGCAAAAGCTGTTCATCTTCCTTAGCAAGACTTTTGATTTCTGAACTAGAGCCCTTTAACCTCTTTAAAATTGCTGAAGAAGCCATTTCTTCCTCACAGACTAGTCTTCCTTAGGTCATATCTTCTATGGAAAAACATTCTCCCTTTTTAAATGAAATTAGTTATTCTGGGATTCTTTGTAGGCAGAAACAGAGACTATCCCTTCACAAGGATAGTCATATAATTGTTCTTGTAAAGCAGCAGAATATTTCCATAAAGGCATTAATTCAAATCTGACATTACAGAGCTATGATACTGACAAACGGTGACTAAGATCTTGAGTTCGACAATAAACCATATAAAAAAAGAAACATTAGAACTGCTCACTGAGGTCAGAAAGGAGCTTTAAAAAAAAAAAAAAAAAAAAAGGAGAGTGTCATTAGGTAATTTCATATTTAGAAAATACAGTGGGAAGAAGGCAGGGGGAAATAGAGATGAAGCCTACAATAGGTCTGTTAAGTGCTGAACAGGCACTCCAGTATAATTAAATGGGAGTCACTGATCAAACGTGTGTTTCAGTCCGCAATTTTTCTCAGGTTTAATATTTAATAATAGATTAATATTTAAACAAAACACCTAGGGCATGAGGTAATGTGACAAACAGAACCAGGTCAATTTTAAAAAACTTATATAATGGTACGAGTACTCTTTCTCTTGTATTGCAGCTGAGTTCCTTTACCATTGGTATACATTATTTATGGAACTCTAACACAGAATAAATTCATAAATAAACACCTATTACAGTATATTCTGTTCCGCTTGAGCACAGTCTGAAGTGGATTATGTCTCATACAGTATGTCTCATGGCAGTATTTTTGATGAAGGTTTTTTTTCCTTAGTCTGAAAAATTCATGGACAGACAATGTGTATACAGAGGTAACATAGTAAGCTTACACTAAATATATACTTCACTGTCTTAATTATTTCATATTCTCTTATCTTTTCCTCACTTCAGAGTAGAAACATTTTCCCATTTATGCAATATATATTTAAGTTTGAAATCTGTCTGCCAAAGCCTCAAATCATTCTTAGACAACTCAAAATGTAATGTGATTTCCAAAATACAAAGCTGCCACAGTTTTATTCACAAGAGAAAACTACAATACCAGTCAATTAATCCAATAAAGGTGTTTTTTCTTTAATAAATATTTCTAAAAATATACAGATTTACTCAATGAGTTGAATGAGAAATGGTTTTCCACAGCTCACTGAATTTAAGCTTTATTTTTCCGTAACATAGAAGAAGAATAAAAAGCTGAAATCTTAAAAATCACCAAGAATCAAAATTGCAAGTGGAAAGTGACTCTAGCTAATATAAATATTTACTTGTGGTCATCCTGAATTGTTTTGCTTTCACTTCTATGAGTTTTGTTTTGTTTTTGTTTTATTCTTTAACAGTTGGTTCACAGAATCATAGAATGCCGAAGGTTGGAAGGGACCTCAGAGGTCATCTAGTCCAAACCCCCTGCTCACGCAGGGTCACCTAGAGCACATGGCACAGGGCTGCATCCAAGCAGGTTTTGAAGATCTCCAGAGAAGGAGACTCCACAACCTCTCTGGACAGCCTGTTCCAGTGCTCTGTCACCCTCACTGTCAAGAAATGTTTCCTTAAATTCCTGTGGAACTTTTGGTGCCTCAGATTGTGGCCGTTTTCTCTAGTCCTATCACTGGCCACCACTGAAAAGAGGCCGGCCCCCTCCTCCTCACTCCCTCCCTTGAGGTATTTATACACACTGATCAGGTCCCCCCTCAGCTTTCTCTTCTCCAGGCTGAACAGGCCCAGCTCCCTCAGCCTTTCCACATGGGGCAGATGTTCTAGGCCCCTGATCATCCTCATAGCCCAGCGCTGGACTCTCTCCAGCAGCTCCACATCCCTCTTGTACTGGGGAGCCCAGAACTGCACACAGTACTCCAAGTGTGGCCTTACCAGGGCTGTGTAGAGGGGGACAATCACCTCTCTCGACCTGCTGGAGACGCTCTTCTTAACGCACTCCAGGATCCCGTTGGCCTTCTTGGCCACCAGGGCACACTGATGCCTCATGGTCCTCTTGTCATCCACCATGACACCCAGTTCCCTCTCTGCGGGGCTGCTCTCCAGCAGGTCCACCCCTAATCTGTACTGGTGTCCAGGGTTATTCCTCCCCAAGTGCAGGACCCTGCACTTGCCCTTGTTGAACCTCATGAGGTTTCTCACCGCCCAGTCCTCCAGTCTGTCCAGGTCCCTCTGGATGGCAGCACAGCCCTCAGGGCTATCAGCTACTCCTCCCAGTTTGGTATCATCAGCAAACTTGCTGAGGGAGCACTCCAGCCCTTCATCCAGGTCATTAATGAACAAGTTGAACAGGACCGGACCAAGGACCAACCCCTGGGGGACACCACTAACTACAGGCCTCCAACTGAACTCCGCGCCACTGACTACCACTCTCTGCACCCTGCCATTGAGCCAATTCCTAATCCACCTCCCCGTCCACTCATATCTATCCCACACCTTTGGAGCTTGCCCAGGAGGATGCTGTGAGGGATGGTGTCAAAAGCCTTGCTGAAGTCTAGATAGATAACATCCACTGCTCTGCCCTCATCTATTCAGCTGGTCACTCTTTCATAGAAGGTGATCAGGTTAGTCAAGCATGATTTCCCCTTGGTGAATCCATGCTGGCTACTCCTGAGCACCTTCTTCCCCTCCACGTGTCTGGAGACAGCAGCCAGGACGAGCTGTTCCATCACTTTCCCGGGGATGGAGGTGAGGCTGACTGGCCTGTAGTTGCCCAGGTCCTCTTTCTTGCCATTTTTGAAGACCAGAGTGACGTTGGCATTATTCCAGTCCTCCGGCACCAGGCCCGTTCTCCAGGACCTTCCGAAGATGATGGCGAGCGGCTCGGCTATGACATTCGCCAGTTCCCACAACACCCTGGGGTGCATCCCATCAGGGCCCACGGATTTGTGGGTGTCGAGGCTCCCTAGATGCTCTCTGACCCACTCTTCCTCTACCCAGGGCAAGCCTTCCTCTCTCCAGCTCTCCTCTTGTGTCCCTAGGGCCTGGAATTCTAGAGGGCTGCCCCTGACAAACACAGAAGCAAAGGTGGCATTCAGCAGCTCTGCTTTGTCCGTGTTTTCCATAACCAGGGTACCCACCCCATTCGCTAGAGGACCCACATTCTCCCTGACCTTCCTCTTGTTGTTAGTATATTGGAAAAAGTTTTTCTTGTTGCTCTTAACATCCCTTGCCAGATTCAATTCCAAGTGTGCCTTGGCTTTCCTTGTAGCATCCCTGCATTCCCTGACAACGCTCCTGTATTTCTCCCAAGGGGCTTGTTCTTTCTTCCACATTCTGTATACTGCCTTCTTCTGTTGGAGTTTTGCCAGGAGCTCCCTGCTCATCCATGCAGGTCTCCTGCCCCCTCTGCCTGACTTCTTGCGCACAGGGATGCACTGCTGCTGGGCATGGAGGAAATGCCGCTTGAAAACTAACCAGCTCTCCTGGGCCCCTCTTCCTTACAGAGCCCTAGCCCATAGGATCTTTCCCAGCAGGTCTCCGAAGAGGCTAAAGTTGGCCCTCCTGAAGTCCAGGGTGGCAAGGCTACTTACTGCCCTGCCTCCTCCTCATTGGATCCTGAACTCCACCAACTCATGATCACTGCAGCCAAGGCTGCGTTGTTAGTACGAGGTCCAGCAGCCCACCTCTCCTCATCGGCTCCTCCACAACCTGCCTGCCTGTCAAAAAGTTGTCATCAATGCACTGGAGAAACTTCCAGGACCGTTTGTGCCTTGCTGTGCTGTCTTTCCAGCTGATGTCGGGGTAGTTAAAGTTCCCCATGAGAATCAGGGCCTGTGACCGCGAGGCAACTTCCAGCTGCCTGCAGAAGGCCTCGTCAACCTCCTCCTCCTGGTCAGGTGGCCTGTAACAGACACCCACCRCAGTGTCTCCCACGTTGGCCTGCCCTTTAACCCTTACCCACAAGCTCTCCACCCGCTCATCATCCACTCCCAGGCTGAGCTCCATGCATTCCAGTTGCTCTCTCACATACAGAGCAACTCCACCACCTCGCTTTCCCAGCCTGTCCTTCCTAAAGAGCACATAGCCCTCCAAGACAGCGCTCCAGTCGTTAGAGCTATCCCACCACATTTCTGTGATTCCTATGAGATCATGGTGCTGGGACCACACACAGATCTCTTGCTTATTCCCCATGCTTCACGCATTGGTGTATAAGCAGTTCAGGGAGGTAATCGAGCCTGAACTTTTCCCAGGAGGCGTGAGAGTGGACCCTCTATAATCACGCCCTAGCCATACTTCCCCACCACCATAGGCCATTGACTTAGGTTGTATGGGATTGATTGCCCAGCCCATATGACACTCTCCTTCCCCCTTCTTGCTCAGTTTAAAGCTGTCCTAACAAGATTGGCAAGTCTTTTGGCAAACACACGCCTGTCCTTCTTGGTGAGGTGGATCCCATCACGCTCCACTAGCTGGTGGTCATCAGAGTTCTGTGATCGTAGAATTCAAAGCCTTGCTGCCAACACCAGCGGCACAGCCAGTTGTTGACCTCAAATATCTGTTTTCTCCTACTTGAATCCATTCCCCTCATTGGAAGGAGGGAGAAGAACACTACCTGCCCTGCCTGACAAGCCACGCTCCTAATCGCTCGCGCTCCCTGGGGGCGGCCTTTGAGCTCCCGCCTGTGCTGCCGGCTCCGGCCCCGCAGAGTCAGAGCCGCCTCGGGCACGGGGCTCCGCGCTGCCCGCTCGGGGGTCTGCGCCGGGGCTGCCTCGCACTGCTCACTGCCCGCGCTTGCTCGCTTAGCGGGTCTTTGCCGCAGTGGTTCGCCTCTAGGCAAGTAGCTCCGGCACCAGCGTCCGCTCCAGAGACCTTCCCTTCGAGATCGGTTCTTAAGTGAAAAGTCACTTTGAATGGGAAAATAATTTGGAAATTGTTCTAAAATTATAGGATTAGCTAATACTCTTAACTGTATGCAATTATTTGAATCAAATTTTCCCAAAAGTTTATTTTCAATGAATGTTATCCAAACATTCCAATGTATTTTGTTATCCAAACATTTGTTTTCCAAAATCTTGCTCCTGAACATACTTGTTTTTCAGCTATTTGAAAATTCTCCATTTATCTATGTTTCAGTATGTCTCCCTCACTTTTAGTTGGAAGCACAGATGTTTCCTTCCAAAAGAAGGATAAACATTATTTTAGCTACATCATTCTATATAAGAATCTAGTTTCTTACTCTAAAAGAGGTTTCAGCACACAAAAAGAGAGTATTTCCTAGAAACCACTACCATTGGCAGAGTCACTGAACTTCATCAAGAACAGTACAAGGAGATAGTTCCTAGGATGCAATTAGGCTAAAGCAAAGGGCTTAAGCTGCTTGCTACTCTGTAGGAAAAAAAAAAAAAAAAAAAAAAAAAAGGAGTAGCAAACAGACAGCAAGGTGTAACAACAAACAAACAGCAATCGTAAGCATTTTATGAAGTGCTTGTTGACTTAGCTTTTGTTATTTTTTCTGACTTCATCATATACTACTTATCTGCCATATATCACAGTCAAACTCTCTATATGTTGACTTTAACCCTTCTTTGAGTTACTCTCATGGTGCAGCTAACAAGCACTGCAATGTCAGAGCTATCCCATAACCAAGGACAACATGCAAAGAGGCAGTAAGGAGTTTTTGCTTTGGAAAAAAAAGTTTAGCTCAGGAAGGTCACATCAGTTCGAACAAGCTGCCACATAGGTTGTATCTAACTTTGGTTATAAGGAAGCCTGGAAAGTGCACTTTACGGTCCACAGCACTGAAAGTACTTACGTGAGAAAAGGGCTTTCCTTGTTTATTTAGGCAAAATATAACAGATACAGTCGCTTTGAACATCACTTCTTAGTGCAAATGCTGCAGCACTCTCTGAAGGGTTATGTCTTCATCCCAGTGCAGCTATCTATTGACTTCAAAGGATCACTACTGCGTAGACATTTGTCCAATAGGAGTTAACTGAAGGGCCATGTTTCAGGAAGCTCTTCAGAAATTATAACTCTTCACTCCCTATATATTTATTTTCACTCTCAAACTATTTCTGTCTGAAAATGAGCTTTTGTTGCATTTCTTTGTGACAATGCTTAGCCCCTCTCCTATGCCTGACTAGCTGCTTAATCTCCCACGAGCCATCACTGGAAATAATTTGTTCTGGGACTGCCACTTCCCTCTATTACATGGCTAAGACTTAAGAGTTTCAAAGACTACTGAAGCTACACAAACATCTATATGCAATCTGTAGAGAAGCTGGTTACCAGTCATTCAAGAATTTGAATTTATGTCACTCTTGCTGCCATTCTTTACCTTCTTCATACTCCACTGCTGTTTTCCAAGTGTTTTTTGTTGGTGGTGGGGTTTTTTTTTTTTTTTTTTTTTTTGATTCCTAATGCTTTATTTGGTCCACAGCAGTGCAGATTAACACATGAGCTTTGCCTATGTACAAAAGACTGGAATATAAATAATGCTGCTACAGAACTCTTTCACAAATGGATTTTGAGCCTAGGTAGATAGTAAAGTAGATACTAAAATAGGTTAGAAGCATTCAAGTTTTTATTACAGTGCAATGTTCAAGGATATCCATCCAAAAAGGATGACACTGTCACAGATTGGGGAGCGAATAAATTTTTTTTTTTCAAATAGGTGCTAGCAATTCTGCAACTGTCATAATACTTAGGTATTATTTTTAAAGTTCTTCAGATCCCACTTCCAGAGAAATGTCTATTAAAATGAAGGTCTCCAAATTGTAAAATTCTTGCTAATGAATCAAAGCTTTAGGATGGAAAAAATATTTTACAAGAAAAAGCATAGGACAGGAAAAATACACAAAAAAAGTTATTCTTTTGAAAACACACTCTTATCCTAGTGAGCAGAAAAACTAACCCTACAAACTTCCTAATTCCCTTGCACCTATTTGTTCCAAGACAATAAAATACCCTTATATAGCTACAAGAAAGTCAAACAAAAATCATGAAAATAAATACTTTTGTGATATTTGTATTCTATGACTGTAATCTCTTGTCTCCCTCTCAGTGGTCTAGAAAATTAAAACCACCTGTCAAGTCTTACATTACCAAATTAATTACATAGCTGGAAGCTAGGAACAGGGATCAGTAAAAGAAGTTATAGTGTACGTGAATGTTTGAATGTTCATGAGCATATTAATTACCAGCCATTGGAGGAAGCAATGCTAATGCCACCTATGAAAAGAACTAAGAGCACTGAGTATATTCCTGGATCATAACTAAATATTTACTTATTTGTCAAGAAGTATAAACTACTTTATGAAACTATTTTTCTCCAAGATATTCTTAGAAGAAGAGAGTGTGAGGTGAAAGAAGAGGAAAAGTAAATATCTGATATTAAAAAAAATGCTTTCAGTATTTTAGCTTTCCTTAGCCAGTAAAATTTATTCTCAGTACAACAGATTAATTTTCTGTGAGTTTTGAATGAGTTTTCAAGGAAAATTACCAATAAACTTGAGAAATACCAGTTGTTAGCAAAATATACGATTGTTACTATCATTCATGGTGCTTTAAATTTTAAACTGCACAAGAGCATTATGACCAGTTAGTGTGAAATTCATTATAGAAATAAGGAATACAGATCAATCAACAGAATATTTTTTTTAAATACATAGCTCATTTATGTATATGACAAATAGACAAACTCAGAGACAAAACAAGGTTGGGGAATAGACAGACACATGTATGCAAAGCCTTACTTGAGCTCATTTAGTGTAATAACTTTATATGGTTTCCAAATAAACATGATGTTGTAGCAAAGAATACTTTGGGGGCCCTCGTTCTGTCCAAAAATGTTAGAAAGAGAATAGTTCAGAGCTCCTAGGATGCAGGCTTTCAACTGCCTAAACACAGCAATTGCTAGATGTAAACACCAATGTAAAATGTTCAAAAAATGAATGTGGAATAAAAGAGCAGTCTAGCCAAAGTTCATTTTTGTAATTATCAGAAAGTCCCGGAGGCACTCATCAGTGACGGTGAATTTTCAGAGTGTCACAGGTTGCATGTAACTAAGAGAAGTTTCTGTAAATTTGAACTGACAGTCTCAATAATTAGAAATACTGATTCTTCTACTCCATAAAAATGAGACAGAAATGTCCTAAAATTGCCTCTTTGGTGCTATTTCAGCCCTTTTATTGCATCCCAACAAGGAAAAAAAAGTAGTGAAAAAGTCATGCAAGTTTAAGAATCTTATTTCATGTCTGGTTAGTATTGCAGGAAAAGGCAAAGATTGGCTTATGTTTATCAGTATTACTTCACATTCTTAATACCCACACATTCTTTTAAGGTAAGAGATGTTTCTGTTGCTAACTCATATAAACTCCTACAAAAACAATATCTTTGTTAAATATATCTGCACTTTATTGAACTATATATTTTAAAGACCAGCAAGAAATCTCTCAGGGGAAGTTATATTAAAAATGTATTAGATTTGAAAGGAAGCATTGTGGAAACACAATTCTCTTCCAGTTTCAAAACAATACAATTTCTCATTCACATCTTCCCATTGTGGTTAGCCAATCTGACGCTCAGTGGGTATTATCTGTTTGGTTCAATTCATTTCTTATTATTTCTCTTATTATTTCTCTATTTTTTTTTCTCCTGTCAATCTTGTTTTGCATGTAAGTTCATCTCAAGCTCTTTCTGCTTTCTTTCCACTACTTTCCAGGAATAGCCAGCTACTGGGAAAACAAAGTAAAATAATTCTTTTCTCATTGGTCATCTAGTATTCAACAGATGATAACATTTTTTTGCAGAACCAGTTGCCTACTTTTAGAAGTGGGTTGCTTATGGGTTGCTTATTAGCAGTGATTGCGGTTGTCTGAATGCGCTACTTTCACTCTTGCACAGTAATTCACATCTTACTGTAGGATCAGTACTGCCAAATACAAAAACATGCATAAACCCTTTCAAACATTCATTTTGTAAACTGGCATTACATTTATCCATCTGGAGAGGAACTAATTAATGCTGGCCATGAGCAAGGAGCTGAGCTGGGAATTCTGAAGGCAGAGTCACTTTTCTGCACCAATAAGTACCTGGTTTGCTCAGCAAACAATGATTTGTGAAAGAGGTGGTGAAATCAAATCTTGGTTAAGTGAGATGACTCATCAATTTACACTGGCATCACTGCTAAGTCAGTTAGCTGAAATCTCCACAAGATTAAATAATTCAGTTTGATAGCACAGAAAAAATTAGATAATTTAAGCAACTAGTCAAAGATCAAGCAACTGTAGGCGCAGGCTTACTTCTGTAGACTAAATACCTGACACATTCGATAGAAGAGTCTTTTACTGAAAATCTATGCCTCTGCTTAATACAACCTTTTACAACTCTTTTTTTTTGTGAAATCTAGACATTTTTCATTTATCTTTTATTTTCCTAACAGATAAAATTTAATTTTAAGATGTAAGTTAGAGCAAAAAGGTCAGATGAGTGTCAGAAGAGTAGAAGAGAGCACCTAGCAAAGACGAAAAAATTACTTCTTTAATGTGATCAAACAAAATCCCCTTTTGGTCAGATCTCTAAAAATATTGTAGAATGCATGCTCTCTCCTGAGAGCCATTTTGAAAACCTCCAATTAACCTGGATATACCATACACATGGCCAAAACACACTTAATGATCTAAGTTAAAACTCTGCATAATATCAATGACTCATTCTTTTGTGAGATTTTCACCCTGCAAACGCAAATGTCCTTCCTCTCCAGCATTCTGACATAAAAGAGGTTGCACTGTTTTTCTTGTGCAACAAGAAAAACAAACAAACCTACTTAAGACCAAGAATACACATATTATTGAAAAGATAAATATTACAGACATCATTCCCCCCAAAATCATGGGAAAACAATGCAAACAACTTTTTGTACATGTTAGCTTAGGTCTATTTACAGTTTAACACACAAGGTAAATTTACCAAATGCTTCTTTGTAACAAAGAATTCCCAGGTCCCCATGGGACCCATATTGTGTGGTATTTACACAATCCAAAGAAATAATTAACACCAGAATTCTTTTTGCAGGTTCCTGAAAGAAGTTTACTGTTCTGCTACATTAAAGGCAATAATAGTTAGCCTGAATTACAACTTGTTTAAGACTAAGATCTAACACAGGCCTTCTAACCGTGACCAATCCCACTCCTCACTCGTGGACAGTTAAGGGACATTTATTATTGCTATTGATCATCTGCTGACTTAAAAAGCTGCTTAAGCTTGGAAACGGTCTATTTGACGCAACCAAAAAAAAAAAAAATGTTTTTGATAGTACTGAATCACATATTGCAAAACTTTTCATATGTTGTATCAGTACAAAGGGATATTTCCTGATCCCAGGGAACCTTCCATGAATAAGGTATTAACACTACCAATTATTACCGTACAGTTCAATGCAATTTCATTCAGGTCCTGTTAACATCTTCCATATGACGTCTATGACCTGGAGAGACAGTAGCCAGACCTGTGAACTGATTGCTCCATTCTAGTCAGCATCAGAGAGGCCTGAAGAAGCAGATGAACTGGATGACGTCTACTTAAGAATAAAGCAAATGACTAAAACAAAAGGAAGAAAAAACAAACAAAATAAATACTTAACCTACAGAATGAAAAATGCCAAGGAAATGATCAACAGCTTTCAAACTCTCAAAAAAAAATAGTATTTTGTATTGTATTAAGAATAATTATACAACAAGTTACAATTCAATATTTCACAGTCTTAAATAGTTTTCTACTAGTGTGTATTGCAGATCGTCAAAAATGATCAGTAGAGCAATTAGAAAGAGATTCATATCAGGGAAGACCTGATGTAGAAACTAACAATTTCAAGTGGTAAGTGTAAGCCTTAAGTTTAAAATATTGGTATATTAATTGAAAAACTCTCTATCTCTAGTGGTTTTTTTAATAGTAGAAATATTTTTCAAAAGTAAAGTAAGCAGGAATTTCCCAGCCTTATGCAGAGAAGTTGACCAAAAGCGCCTCTGAGGAACATCTTCCTTCCACAGTATTAGAAGAAAACACAAAAACACTTCAAAATGATATTAGATTTTGGTAAGCCTGTTCTCTTCTCATGCCTAGTTCAGGCACAGTTCTAAGTCAGGTTATCTAACTTGGTTGCATAAAATAAAGCTCCTAAATTGAGTGCAAAGCAACTAATCAGATGACTTGCTTGAAGTGCTCAAGCATCTAAGAATTCCTTTCAAGGTTAACAAAGCACTGCAGCTGCCTACAGCCTACATACTTAGCAAGTCAAATAAGGACAATGCCCTATAAGTTCAACTTTAAATCAGAATTCTGAATCAGAATCATATTGTATATCAAATGATTGCTATAACTTTGAAGCATTTTGAAGCATTTTTGAAGAAGTTATCTTATCTGACATGAAAAAAAAATCATTTACTCTTTCCTGCACTAAAGCAGAGTTTTCTGTTCTATGAAATGGGCAAGTTAGTCATTTTACAAAACCGCTGTGGGCATCTATACTCACATAGAGAGTATAAGCAAATTCACAATGAATAGGAGTGGAAGAAAATTCTATAATTCTTTTCTTTCTAACTGCACAGGCTCTTTAAAAAGAAATAAATTTTAACTTGAGAAATTGCATTTTTATGAGACAGACCCTGAAGCTCCTCCAGAACCTATGAATTCATCTCACCTTTGTCTGTTTTATTTCTATTAGTTTACACAGTGGTGATGACCTACTTTCAAAAATTCAGCATTACTAACCCTCAGAGAATAGACAAGCCTTCAAGAAGTATTTGAGTTAAAAGATTGCCATGTGTCTCATAAAGGAGAAAAGGGATAATTTTCAAAAGTGTAGGAAATGATAGAAAAAAAAAATCTTAGGCCAGAGTAGGGGAAAAAAAAAAAAAAGAAAAAAAAAGGTTAGCTAAAAAACCTCAAAGCACAGCTGAAACTAGTTTATATTGGCCATAATTTGGATAGAGATTTTCTGGTTAGTGATTACAGCGTGATAAGTTTCAGGGAAAAAAGAAACATAAAACTGAACCGGAAGTTCAACTTAATCATAGTTGACAGCTTCTTTCCTTGAAACACATGGCAGAACAAGAAACTTCGGATGAATAACACTTTCTTATCACCATCTCCATCCAAAAAGGAGTTCAGATAACCTATAAAAGATTGCTGTTCTATTGAATTTATTTCTAAGCTTTAACATACTCATCTGCCATTTTAATGGCACTTTGGTTATTGATTTGTATAGACGGCTAACTGCTGCTTCCGGATCTATATTTGGTTAATGGTCCTCATAACCACTGACAAAATATGAATTGTATTTGTGTTACCATAATCATAGAGTATAAAACAAGATTCAGGCCCAGAAAACAGAAAATAAATGGGAACACTGTCACCTATTGTTAGTTCTACTGGAGAGAATCAGTTTGAAAAGGGTAGATAAAATGATTTATTAAATATGAAAAGCTAAGATTAGATGTCAGAAGAACCAACACTGCTTTACAATAAGAAAGAACTGAAGATAAGAAAGATTAAAATATACCGTAGGAGGCTTCCTGAAGAAAAAAGTCTGTTCAGCTTTTCCCTTGTTTAAGATAAATACATCTAGGAAACCTGAATGAACATTAGCCCTAATAAACTTTTACTTAAAACATTGGTTCTTTAAGTAACAATGTGTTCCTAGTCCAAGCTTCCCTAACAACTCTAAAGTATTTTTGAGTCAGATACAATGGCCAGTAAAGGAGGCAGAAGAAAGAAGTATATGGAGCATGGAGAGGCAGCAGCCAGGCGTCCTGGAAGCTCCACATCTCATGGGTTTTGGAGCTACTACTTGTCAGACAGACTGCATTTAGTTGTGGAAGCAGGCATTTCCACACTCCAGAAGTGGCTGACACTCTAAAATAAAAACAGAGAAATATTGCAAACCAGCACACCACACCACACACTTAAAAAGTTAGATGAATAACATTGCATTTTAAGCAGTAACTTTAAAGGCCAACAATAATACTCAAACAGAAAAAAAAAAAAAAAAAAAAAAGACATTCATTCCCATCCTGCGTGCAAACTAATCCTACGCAAGAAATCCTTGCCATCCTAGGGCAAGGAGCTTGACTCACTCCCTTAATATAAGCCTGCATTTCTTCTAAAACCTCTGCCTTGCTCTGCCCATGTTTTTACTGAATGCAAGACAGGGCATCCACATGTCTGCGACAAATTTACTTACAGAAAAATTGATGTTTATATCATAGAACAGATAAATTCATTCATGAGCTTAAAAGCTGACAGTTGGTTATCCCCAAAAAGGTCAGCTAATGAACAACAATGCTGACCTTGAAGCAAGTGCTCTTTACTTCAGTCTTGGACTTATTGCAGTAAATTATTTTTACCTACTGAATCTACCCCTCTAAACTTGGTATCTAAACTAGATAAAATATTTTTTCTCAAGAGCAATCATCGTCTTTAAATTTCCATCTTCCATTCCCCATCCAGTAATAAAATTCAGGAAGAGTGTGTTTAAAAATATATATATATGCAAAAGGAGATAAAGGATTTCAGGGACAAAACTATCCAGTCAAACCCAAAATGAGCTATAAATGAATAAGCTACAGAGAGAAAGGAAACAGGCTCTGGATTTCAACCAACAGCCTCGAGTTGTGTGCAGAGTAATATCACTCTGCCATTTATTACTGAAAAAAATCAGTGAGAGAATTTATTTAATAAAAACACTTTTAATCAAGATGTTGTATTACTGAATGAGTAATACAAAAATGCAGCAGCTTTTGGAAACAGTGGTAATACTTTGTATATATCTTTACATATATGTAGTACATATCACTTAAAGATATATGGAAATATACAGAGAATGAAAAATAACAGTTTGCTATGTAACACATCCTAGGATCTGTCATTTGTCACACTGTGAAAGAAAGTACTGGATAAAGCTCCTCACAGAGAAGCGTGGTATCCCCTTCAATTTTTTATTTGCAGTTTGCTTACAGCAAACAGACTTGCATCCATGGTTGTATCACTACCTCCTTCCACACTCTACTGAAACTTTTTGTATCTTGTGATCAGACTGTGATATCAAAGTCCCTGAACACATCGAAATTGCAGATGAAGGGGATACTTGATGATTAAGTACGTAGTAATGCCAAGAATGGGGCTTTCACATGAAGAATCCTGCATTCTTCCACTGTAGATATATTTGTCTATATCTACAATATAGATATATATCTACAGACATATAGAGAGATCTATCAAGTTACCTGTCTATATATCTATAGATATATTTACAATAAAGACATATACATGTCTTTGGATACTAAATGTGTCCAAAGAATTTCACTAAGCTATATTTACAGTGTTCATTTTCTTTTGTTCCATCCTGTAGCTTCCTTTGCCACTTCATCGTGATTAATAGATCTCCTTCTTTGGAGATCTTTAAAACCCACTTGGATGCAGCCCTGTGCCACGTGCTCTAGGTGACCCTTTGTGAGCAGGGGGTTTGGACTAGATGACCTCTGAGGTCCCTTCCAACCTTAAGCATTCTATGATTCTATGATTCTATGAATAGGAGACTTACTCAGTTCTCTATTATTTCATGAAAACTTTCAGAAAGTGTAACTCCATGGAGTGAATGAATAAAGGGCCATACCATTTGAAAGGACAAGACGTTCACACATTTGATGGGTGATGGCCACTTAATTTGATAAACACTCAAATAGCTAAAGTGGTAAGAACCTGCTTCAGATCTCATTTTGCACCTCTAGCACTCGATCTCTGAGGAGTCATTCTGATTGCACAAATACAACAGATTTTCACTCAATAATCACAGCATGGTTTTTGTGGGTGCACATGCCCAAGGCCAAGAATTTCTGTTTCAGGAATTATTCTAAAATAACACTGATGCTTCTTTCAGGGTGTATGTAACAAATGCATGTAACAAATCTCTGGTATATATATGTAGATCAAAAGATTGATTCAGGAAGACAGAGCTTAGTCTGACAAACTTTTGAATCCCATCAAATCTGTGAGACAGATAGAAGTCTCTCTCATCACAGACACTGGCAAACACAAATGCGGAAAGCTTCAAAAATTTACATTATCATTCCAATGTACAGCATTACTATTTCCCACATTCAGGATGTATTTAATCAATTAAAATTTATTTACTATTTAAAAGTTTTTTAAAATTTAGAATTGAATTCTGCTAATTAAACTACGATGATATTAAGGCAAAATTATTGCCTTAATTGAAAGTTGTTTAAACATTTTAGACTGAGTGCATTTTCTTTGAGATCTAATGTAGATTTTGGACAGAACTTCTCTTGAACTTCAAAGATAGTGCCTGAATTGTAAAAGCAAAGAACTTTGATGTTCAGAGCATTAAGCCACATGAGCTTAGAGACAAGGGGGTTCCCAAGGGTTTTCAGATAGCTATGGCTCAATAAGTAAGTTTCATATTTATCTATATCCATTCAAGACAACAGTGATACCTGAGTGAAATTACTGAATGACATTAGTCAGCCTAGTTTCTCATTCATATGAATGAAATGTCAATCAACTATATGAAAAAAATCACAAAGTCAATACAAAAATCAATAGCTGTCCTTAATCAACCTTTATAGCCATCTAATTCTACTCACCATCATTTTGCTTGAGTATTTACCCCATGACAACATATTTAGAGGGTCAGGCCACGAATTCTTCATTAATTCTAAATCATATTATTATGAAAACAGACTATTGCTTCTTATAAGACACTGACATGACTAAATCAGAAGACCTCGTGTCAGCCTTCAGCACAGTCTTGCTGATACTATGAATACGTATTTTATGCTTCAGTGCAAGAAAGCATAAAAATTCATGTTAACTTTCATCTATATTCAGGAAAGCATTTACTATGAGTTTAATTTTGTGCATCCTAAAAGGTTTGGAGGACATTGTTTATTCTAATGATGTTCTTATGCACTTTTCCTAATATGAATGTTCCCCTTAGTCTCCAGTGCTAGCACTAGATAAGTAAGTTCCTTGATATAGAAGACCTTACTCAGAAATACTAAGTACCTAGCTTCCTCTGAGCTGTCTTCAGCCTTTTTAAAATTATTTTTCTTCTTTTTTAGTAAATTCACTAAGTTAACTAGGCCTAATGCAGTCATGTTCTCTGTTTGTATAACAATAATATATTTTTGGTCCCCCTTATGCATACACAAAGGGAGACAACCATCCCACTTTGTATGTATTACCATTTAATGCTTTGTACGTAGAGAATGTTCTTGGATGTGTGGTATTTGTTTCTGCTGTGCCCATCATTTCCTCTCTCCATGAACAGAACAGCATTGGGAGAGATACAGGAAAACTTCATTTGTGGGGCAGTGATATTTATATTACTTATAATTACGAAGTGTAATTTACTTGCCTGTTGTTGTTGGGTACACTGTGGTAAATACAGCACACGTAGTAAGAGAAACAACAATCTGTAATTGCTGCTCATTCACAGCCTGGCATTTCTGCTCACATGCAAAAAAAAATTTTGAAAGTATGGGTTGGACTTCTTGTTCACCCAGTAATAAGAACTAACAGATAACAGGAGAATTAAGAACTAAATTTTTCCAAATTTATTTTCTTGAATTCTCTAAATGGAGGGAACATCATACTTTGATACTGAATTTTCAAATTAGACTGGCAGAAATTCTCCTCTATATGTGTACCTGCTGTCAAACACTTTCAAAGACTTAGCTTTCAAACACTACAGCAATCTAATATTCAAGACAGCATTAGCTAGCTCCTGCCACTAATGTAGAAGTCTATAATCAATTATGTTCCATTTCTTGTCAAAATTGTATGAACATTTAATTCTCTATATCTGTTTCTTGAGTTTTCTGCTTTTTTAATATACTATGAAATGTTCTTAGAAGAAAGGTCAATATTAACAACTGATATTTCATGGTTTCTTGACCAGAAAAGGATCTACAGATTTAAATCTGGTCAAATCAAAACCTAAATTTTGTTTAAGATCAAAGAGGAAATGAATGAACAAAAATCCAACAGACCATCTAAACTCCTATAAATACTAAACATTTCATATGGTCTGTTATCATAGGTTTATTCCAATATTGTTCTTTTGTTTGTTTGTTTGTAAGTCATAAAAGTTGTAATTATTAGGCCCTCTGAAAATTTCTGCTTTTGCTACAACATATTTTTAGGGTATAAATTTGCTAGGCAAATAAAACAAAACAAACAAAAACTTTAAGGCGTACAGTGTGTTGGTATCCTGCAAATACTTCAGAAATAAACTTAAAAAAAAACTACAGTAACAATTTATCTCTCTTGCTACTGCAATATTCTCAAAGCTTGGGCATGTTGGATTAAGTCTCATTCATCATTTTTAAGCTCTTAGATTTGGTAGCTGCAATATCATGTATTTTATTTCTGAAAAGTAGTTTAAAATGAAGATTCCTTATGAGCATTTGAATGCATTTGAAAATTAGCCATATGTGTGAAATAAATCAGTGCTCAGCTATTTCTTTAAAACCTACAGGGGAAAGTTGAAGTGAAAAATAAGGCACATATCTCCTACTGTTTGGGGCTTAGGAAATACAGAAATTGTCTTCTTCATGCATTTCTGTGGTGCCCACTACTCCAAAGAAGGCACTAAAGCCAGTGCAGGAGGAGTTTTCTTCCTCTTCTTAAATCCAAATCTTTTCTTCCGTTCTTAAGTCCACAGAAGTGATACACTGTCCTCAGCCACACAGTCAACACCACTCTTAGACACTGATTCAGCAAAGTATTATAGTACTTTCTGCCTGTACACAGCAGTTATTCTCCAGCAAACAAACGTTTTTCCATTCCCATGTGAATCCATCCCATGCTCTTTGTTGAGTTCTCTGCTTTCCCCTAAAAGCATCTTGGACCTCCGTGAGCTATGGAAATTAGTAAGTTTTTCATAAACAAAAGGACTATAGTCATTTACATGGAATTATAGTTCAATGGAATAAAAGAAGTTTTGATGAGCAATAAGCCTCATTTCTATTATGTAAATACATGCATCTAACACATTAAAATCTGAATCCCATGTGCATCATTACAATTTGCATAAATATGGATATGCAGGAAATTGGTCTTTTTTGACAGGACTGAATACATATAAAAAGTCTCTCACTGAGCAACCCTCATTTTTATAAGTGTAAAAAGCTCCTATTCAGAATGCAACTCTATTGTGTAAGATGGCAGAAAGAAAAGATTTATTTGATGGCTATAAGCATGAGGCACACATTCACCTGGAAGAAAGGTATTTACCTTCACAAGAAGTGTCTCAGTGCACTAAAAACTGCTCTTTCGGCCAGCATACACAGTGCTAAAATGTAGTAGGTTCTCATATCGGTCAGCATTAGATCTGTTTATAATATTAACTTTCTAGCTCACCTACCAGGAAGATGTGAAGAATCAGTTACCAGTGTTGAAATATATTTCAGTGTGTTTCTTTTGAGGCTCAGAGACTTTATGGATTGAGACTTACTTATTTAGGACCTTTGATAAACTTAACTGCTAATACCATAAGGTGTCTCAGTGGTAAATAAGGCCCTTCAGTAAACAATTAAAATAGAAAAGAACACTGAAAATATTAATAATTATCTCTGTCAAAAGAAAGTACTGTAAGTTCTTGTTAATCTCTATAAGAACATGAATCTAGGCTCCCTACTGTTTGTGCTATTATACTGGTAGCCGTATGTCACCTTAAGAAAATGCCACTCCTAGCTTCAAAGGATTAGGATTAGCTACAAAAGACACAAAAAACAGGAGATGAATTAGAACAGCAATAATGATCAAGCCGATGTTTCTCCTTAAACAAAATCTATACATGAATGGTATCATTTTAAAAAGACAAAGAGGAATCAGCACTGCAGATCAGCACAACAGTGCTTCATTTCTTGCAGGACATATCTTAAAAGAAATGCTCTAATTATCACCTTAAGTATTTTGTCAGGGATTACAGCGGGTATTTTATTCTGTTAGTTTAACAGGAACAATAACATATACTTAAGTGATCTTGATTACAAACAACTGACAAGAAGCAGAAGGCAAAAGCAGTGTCTGACAAGGCAATTAGAGAATGTAATTTTAGTTAAGCTTGACATGACTTCTAACTAAACCTTGCAATAAATTTCCAGGATATTTTTACCATTTAACTCTTCATAAAATGGTTTTACATTCCATTGACTATGTAATAAAATTAAAATCTGTCCTGAGAGTTTTACACATCTGTATTATAGAAGAAAGTTTTAAATCAGTGTGGAAGAACATGAATATGCAAGTATATTTATGAGTTATTTTGTTAAATTTTTTAGTATGTCAGAAAAAGAACTATCATTACGATTAACACTTCCCACTTTCTATGACATATAGCTGTAATAGTCTTTTCCTCCCTTAATCACTGTAAATAGGCTCTATATTCCAATATATTATGTGTCAGCTAATACCTCTTTTTAAACTGTATGTGGCAGTATGTGATGCATAACATGCACAACATATACATAAGACCCAGTCATGCCCTTGATGGATCTGTGATATAACTAAGGGTCAGTTTTCATGCTACAGATGCAATGACCTAGAAGTTGTTTTTTCATGTGGAGACTTATCAAAAGTCTAACTCAGTTGGTCAATCTGCTCAATAAAATGAGATAAGAATTCATTTAAGCCATTGTTGAAGAACTTAACAATATTTTGAAACTCAGTGGTAACAACTGAAACATCAACCATCTCATTTATGTGACAGTCAAAAGTCACTTGAGTAAGCAATGTAGCTACATCAGATATATTTGAGACACATTGACAAAGGAGTAGCTTTCAAAGAGTTTTTAAACCTATTCTCTGAAAATGCCTGAATCAAATGCCCTCAGAGTCAAAGGGACCCAGAGCAGCATGCAGCTTCGAAACATGCCTGTTGTCTGCTTCAGTATGTTTAGGAAAACAGCACACAAATTTCTATCAAAAGCCATGTCAATAAAAACAACGTCTTAACTTGCAAGTTAAAGAAAGTCAATTTAGAATTTCTTAATTTCAGTTGATGGAGTAGATGTCAGAATTAATGCTGTGTACTTAATTAATACGTAAATAAGCAAGAAGCAATGCCACTGAAAATCATACTTTTACCATCTTGTATTTTGTATGCTGTTCAGTACTGGTCGAAGTATTTCATCTCTCAATGATGAGCAAGTTAACATATCACTGAGTACAAAATTAAAATAATCACTTTCTATTCAATCACTGCATTAAAAATATTAAATCCATTGCTTCCTTAAATTAACCATCTCTGCATATACATAAAAAGTGTGTTAAAGTATGCATTCAAGCTAGTATTAAAATTTATTTAGCTAGGGCTGTCCTGGTTTACTATCTTTTTTCCTTTAGAGAAGCATAAAAACACTACTTCAACCAACAAGAACCACAAAGTGTGGTGATGTAACCCACTTTATGATGACATAATGTGCTGAGAAATCTCATGCCAGGTTGAAATAAGCTACTTTGCCTGGGGTTTATTTGCTATGATGGCTTAGGAAGCAAACTTGAGGACTATTAAGTGGCCTATTACTTAACAGTGTCATTTGGAAGAAAATGACAAGACAACAAGGTGCATACATTACACCAAAAAAGGTATCTAGAGAATGCTGAGAAGGGAATTTGCTAGTAATATGATATGAAAAAAAATCCTGTAATGTCAAGTAAGTGATTCACCTACAAACATTTCCTTTATAATTAAGAGAATGCAATAAAAGACAGCAATTTTTCTACAAATGCTTGCTACTGCCATAATCTTTCTCCATTGAGGCAGCCAAAC
Organism: Nothoprocta perdicaria; assembly: GCF_003342845.1. Taxonomy (NCBI): domain Eukaryota; kingdom Metazoa; phylum Chordata; class Aves; order Tinamiformes; family Tinamidae; genus Nothoprocta; species Nothoprocta perdicaria. The sequence continues at coordinate 699,693 of NW_020455497.1, read as the reverse complement.
TGGAATATGATAGTTTTGCATTTTCTTAAAATATCAGAACAGTCCTGCCCCTCATCTTTTCTGTTTTTCTTCTTTTTCCTTTTGTATTCCTGCTTTGCAGGGTGTTGTACATCTGAAAGAGCAATGGCTACAGTGAGCAACAAGATCAAATGTCTTTTTAAAAAGCGAAAGAACTCCTGGATAAGAGAGAAGCACATACTGTAGGTTCAAAACTTGTGGGTAACTACACCGAAGTAGATGTTTGTCCATAAAAATAGAAAGATATAGTGCATATATTTTCTAGGGGATTTAACCTGGTACGAAGTATGATGAGTACTAAAACTGAGGAGGAAAAAAAGAATAACAATTCTTCAGAAAAAAAAAATCAAGAGAGAGAATGAAGCTCAACTAGAACCAAAGTCAGTAAGTTATTTCTTTTGTTTTACTAGGCATTGATGTAGTCTTAGTAGGAGTTTTGCTAGACATGGCACTTAAAATTAGAAGTGTGGGCTGACTAAAGAGCCTATGATCGTCAGCAGGGGAAATAATAATAGTTCAGTAAAATATGACCTAGAAGGAAAATCTGAAAAAATAGTTTGGGAGGGAGGGAGGGAGGGAGGGAGGGAAGGAAGGAAGGAAGGAAGGAAGGAAGGAAGGAAGGAA
>NW_020455497.1:647410-698981 GCF_003342845.1 Nothoprocta perdicaria | reverse complement strand
GAAGGAAGGAAGGAAGGAAGGAAGGAAGGAAGGAAGGAAGGAAGGAAGGAAGGAAGGAAGGAAGGAAGGAAGGAAGGAAGGAAGGAAGGAAGGAAAAAAGAAAATGGAGGAGATGATTTCAGCAAAAGAAAGATCAGCAAAAGATTGCAAAGATCAGCAGAGGAATAGAGTATCTGGGTGGACGTTCTTCTGTAAAAAATCTGTATCTCTTGTTCTTAGAATGATTTGGAAATAGCCCTTGCTGTCTTCAACAGGGTACAGACATGGGTACACATGGCTGATATGAATTTGAGCTTCAGAAAAAGATTCTAGAAACACTTCGCGAACTCAGTATGGAACCTGTAGATCTTAGAGAAGTTTTCAGAATCTTCCATAGCATAGTATCTGGCTGTGATAAGCACGCTTTATTTCCATTCAGCCAGCAACTCATTCAGCAGCTCATCTCATCCATTCAGCAGCTCATCTAATACTATTGCATAAAAGGACATTAACATATGTTTCCATATTTTAAGGGCAGAAAGAGTTATCATAAGCTAGTCTCATTCTCACCTACACGAAAGGATCGTAAATCTAAGTTGAAAAAGTACATATCTTTAAAATGATATGAAACTAAAAATTATCTGCTATGTGATGCTATCAAGAGGCTCTAATTTAAAAGAAATCTTCAAGACCTTGACAGTGACGCTTTTAAAATCACTTTAGTGATGCAAAATGACATAATGTGATGAAATGCAGATTGCTGTGCCTCTTGCAATCAGAAAATAAAAATGATATTCTCTCTCTGATTGGCTTTCATTTTGGGAGTCCCCAGCTTCAAGCAACAGAGATTTCCCAAGATACTTGGAAAATGATCTGTCATTCAACTGTCTGCAAAAGATGCCTAAATGCATTCAGTTTCCCTCAGCAAGATCAGTACTAATATCCGATGAAATATATTTGATGTACAAAGTCTATTCTTAACAGTCCTGAAAGGCAGAAAGTAAAAAAAAAAAAAGTTTCTCGTATTATATAATCACTCACTTCCCGCCCCACTATCCTCCAGCTTAGTAAACAACATGAGGGTGTTCAACAGAAGAAAAATAAATGCAAATGCAAATGGCTATCACTCTACTCCTTTTATTTTTAATAATGTTTTAGAGATAAAAGAAAAAGTTCATCAAATTTTCTGCTTCCTTTTATCATGTTCTAAATGGCTCTTCTATAAGGTATCACTTCTTTCAGTTGATTGTCATTTCAATGTATGATATCAAATATGAGACAAGCTCGAGAAGAGATGACAAGATTATTCCAGGCTACTGTACAAGCCCCATTTCTTCCAGGAAAATGAAAATCGTGGTTTTAACTTGATTGTCATCACCATTACCACACCATACATTCTCTTTATACAGAACAGCATCAATAATACAGAGTCACAGAAGTAGTATGACATTAAATAAATCTAGGAATAAAAAAACTGCAGTACAGAAAATGAAGGACAAACACAAACACAAGTACTCAGCTACATGCAAAATGGGATCCCCATTGACTCTTGAGCTTCATTATTAACAACTATTGCCATACGCTTTCATGTTGTTTTAAACTTGGATGTTTAAATACCTTCTTTTATGGCTACACATTTTTTTACACCTACCTCAGTTACACCAAATCCTGTTACTTGCACTATTGTTTTTTTCCTCTAGTGAAGCCAGACAATACCATATTAGTATTGTCTATTTACTTCAGTGGAGGTGTAAGGATTGTCAGCATGCCTGCTGTCCAACTGAAATTGCCTTTTTAACACTATTCACAGTCTTAGTCAGCATGACATGCTTGTTTTTTTATCCCTCACTTTTTTCATTTTTGCAGATATAGATAATAAGTGCAATTGAAATATTCTTCAGATTTTTCCACAGATCCACCTTTTTAACAGAATAATAATTTTGAGTGTATGTGGCTCAGTATTTCTTTTGTTAGTGGGGCTACCAAAAATGCTTTCATTGAAGGAAGTGCTAATGTCAAATGAAAGTAAAAGAAGTTTCTTTCTTATTTTTTTTTTTAATTAAGAATATTTGCTGAAAGGCAAAACACTGAAAGAGATGATAACGCTCAAGACATTTTTACCTGAAATATGCACTTTCAATACTGAAGTTCTAAAAAGTAGAGCAAATACTCTCTTCTCATTTCCAAATGAGAAATACATAATTTGCAGCTTAGCTAGTGCAAACAAAATCAATTCAAACTGAATAGAAGCATCCACTGACTTGAATGGGTTTTAGCTTAATCATTACACCTTAAAACTGCAGGTTTCTGAAATCAATATTACAGCTAAAATTAAGATTATGTATATGACAGCAATTCATAGATTAGAAGCTAGAATCCCTTACAAACTCCATTTCAATGCTAATTTTTAACATTTTAGCTGCACAAAGAAAAGCAGATCAGGACCACTGCATACTCATTTACATTTGAGATGGACACCATCAAAGTTTGATTTAGCCTAATCAACCTCTGAAATGCTGCAATGCAATTCTCCTCCTAACTGACCTCAGGGTGAGTATGGTAAAGAGGCTTCTAAGTTAGACATTTCCATTAAGTGTCAAAAATAAGATGAGGTAAATCTAAAGGAGTTGAGCCCTCCTTTGCCCGCAAGGTCGATTTTATGGACAGGCTCATTTACAGTGAAGACTGTGTATATCTCTGTAAATTCCTTACCTGTCCACCAGAAAGCTCTTGAAAATTCATACTTTAAATCAAGTTTTAAGCAGATTTATACAGAGGAAAGATAGGACCTTTCAAGCCCAGGTGTCTCTAAGGAATTGCCACAACTGAAGGAAACTGCCAGTGCGTGAAACAGGATGAAAGGTTGCAAAGCTGACAGTGAAAAAAAGCAGGCTTCAGAATAAACTTTGCTGTTTCAGTCAAAACATATCATGGAAATTGTGCAACATATTGAAAGAGATACATATATTAACCAATAGGCTTCCTTTAATTAGTAATTGACTATCATATGCTCTGCACCTTAGCCCTGCAGGACAGTTGTGATGCTCAGTGAAGTAAAAAGAAGAACCCATTGCATGCCATTTGTTCTCACTATATGTTAACCTGAAACAAAACATCTCAAAGATCTCAAARAGCAAAAAAAAAAAAAAAAAAAACAATCCCTCTCATTTCTTCCCTACGAGGAAAACAGATTAGAGAGTTCCTATTGACTGTCCAATTTCCATTTTTCTTATTTGGCATCAATCTTAAATGCACTGACTTTTAAATTTTTTATTATTTGAGTAGCCTAATGCCAATGGATTAGAAACCTCTAGCTGCAAAATACAATCACCTTCAGCAGTTGATTGCTAACAGCCTCAAGAGCACATTCTTATCAGCATTTGATCTTGGCCTGAGCATGCATTAAGCAGTATAACCAGTCTCTGTCACGTATGTAAAAATGAGGTCCCCTGTCTCTCCAAGAATATCACCATGCACAAGAAACATTCCACGTGTAATAAGCCTTGGCTGCCTTTGAATATGGAACTGAAAATGGAGATGCTACTCCAAAAAGTGTACAGTGGAATAGCTTTGTTGACTATCAGTGATTAAAGTGTTTTCAACCTTCAAGCAAAAAAGGGCATTGCACTAGAGTTGCAGCAGAGGATCATATAACCAATAGCTTGTAGAAAAAACATATGCTTTCTTCTATATCTCCATAAGACAGACACTGTCTAGATTAGAATCTCAGTTATGCCTATGCAATCCAGAGGAAGTTCATGGAAAGTTGCATTAATTAAGGCTAGATCATTCAGTTCTCAGTAGTATTTTAAAATTGAAATTCTTCTACAAAACTGTGTTCTCAGAATCCTTAGCGCACATCTGATGGCGTGCTGCACCCCATCATGACTCAAGTGAAAACCATCAATAATAGCTGTTATGTCTGCATCCTGCTTAGACAGGTAACAGAACAATAATCAAGGACTGAGTATGTTCCAACCAAAATTCAGCTAATATGCAAATAGACTATAAGTCATATTACCCCATTTTAAGTCATTTTACCCCATAAATAATGGGGCAGCCCAGAGCCTACTATCTCTCCTGCACAACAATGAGCTGCATGGCAGGATCTCCCTTTGAGGAGGGAAGTCTCTCAATGTTATTTCTCAAGGGACAGACCAGTAAGTGACTAACAGCATGCTGAAACTCTGCCAACTTTTCTAAATTGCATCTTTGATTGATTCCAGTCTTTTAGACATAAACTGGTGATCACATCTGTGACTAAGACTGGACCAAGCCACACTCAGACACTTCTGAGGAGGATCTTGGAAAGCAATAGGTCCATTCTGAACCTCATGACCCAATGGGAAGGTCTCCCTGATAAATCTGTCTGACTTTGTCCTCTATGCAGTAAATAAACAAGTGTACCTTGCCATCAAATCTTCCTAAATCCCTGGGGTATTTACCTCTGAACTTTGTTAAATCAGTGTCACATATCAATAAAACATATTACTACTTCCCTCTCTACAAGTGAAGTTCATCACTCATCCTCAACAGCACAGCATGTCCAGATTTCCAGAAATGGCTATGCCAAATGTATTCTAGGCTCACTACTTTACCCCTTTGAATTTATCTGATTTTTGCAAACTTCTGTAGAAGTAGGGTGTTGTGATATCTTCAGTAAGCACCTTTTCTATACAAACAGTCAATATAGTGTACTCAGATTTCCAAAAAGCTTAAGGAACTAACAGTTCCTTAAAAATTTATCTGTTTGGGGATAAAGGAAAGGCCTCATATCTTTCAGCTTATTGAAATAAAGAAAGGGTAGAAATAAATGTCCAGTTCTCTCGGTGAAGCAAGAAGATCAGTTACCTAGAGGATCACATATGAACATGTGTTAACATCTTTAGAGATGATCTGAAAAAAGGGCTGTCTTGAGCAGTAAAGATATTCAGGATTATTCAGGATCATCAAAATATAAGCTGACTGAAAGAGCTGTAAAGATACTTGCAATACTGATAGGACTAGGAAGAAAAAAAAGCTGTGATAAAAGCAGAAGCAGATAAAATAACATTAACAATTCATAAGAAAAAAAGAAAAATTCAAAAAATGAAATTCAATTCACAAAAAGAAAGCATACAGTAATGCACATGTGAAAAAAAAAATAACCTTAACATTACATGGAGAGTGATGGACTCTACTGATATCATCTGAGAAGGGTATCAAGAGAAGGCCAAATAAAACATTTGCAATTAGTTGATAAGAACAAAGCATTGTCCTTTTTATACAGTTTGAGCCACACTGCATTTTGAAAGCTAATTCTGATGCTGCAGCCACCATCTGTAACTCAAGAGAATCCTTGTTAATTATGAGAGTTAGAGAGAGTATGGCCCAGAACAACAGGCCTCCCTCCCTACAGCCCCACCTACACTGGCCATGAGTAGGACAGAAGGCAGAATAAGCTACACTTATATAATAATAATATAATAATAACATTATATAATAATAATAAATAAAGAGAGAAAAGGAAAAAGAGAAAGAAAATGGAAGAGTGAGAGCAGGAAGAAAATTAACAATATATAACATGTATTATTATATTATATAATACAATTAAACAGCAATATAATTAAAGACAATATAATTAAGCAGCAATGTATTAACTGAGAAGCTAAATCTGGGCTTTTCCCATGCCTCTAGGCAACCTATGGCAAGTAGCTGATTCACCAGCTGGATCCACAGTGGTATGGCCTCCCTTGTTCACTTCAGAGACAGCTTCCACCTCTTCCACTCATGTGTATGTGTGTAAGCCACCTTAGTAACTTTTTGTTGTTGTTGTTGTTGTTGTTAGGGTAAAGGAAATAGAGGAATGGTTTTATGAAACAAGAGTAGTCCTGGGAAGAAAGTCATAATTATTACTTAATATATATACCCAAAAGGAAAAAGAAAAAAAAAAAAGTGTATAGCACTTTTAAGGTGCAAGGTACCCTGACAGATGTATTATCTGTGCAGATTTAAAGATCCATCTTAAAAAAGTGTTTAGAAAGGTCATTCTGTATGAGGCAGTGCAGCCATGAGCACTGTGGATGTACTTTGGGCACTTACTGGGTGCTGGATAAGCCACTTGAATACAATGACATGTCAGACCTGGAAAGACACCTCTTTGAACTGAAATAAACGATGTTCAGTGACATTTTGGGAACTTTCATCAGGCTTTTCATCTGTTCAGCTACATATGCATAGCTATAGATATATCTGATGTTGCAATAAATTGTTTCCATTCCTTAATCTGAAAATGAATTTGTTTGGTCTAAGCATACAGTGATGTTTCCAGATCACATCACCTGAAATATATTTTCATTAGCGTAATTCTCACCCAGGAACCTGCTGATTAGTGTAATCAAGCTGTGTGCACAATATGCTGCTCTTTCTCTTCCTCTGAGTAACAGATGAGAACACTGGAAAGGCTTAGTTTAATCCCTAAACTTCTGTAACTTTGTTCCTCGTACTTTCACATCTTCCCCTGCTAGCTACTACTAAATCTAATTTGTGTTCCTCCATAGGCATATGGCAGGATTTAAGGTGGCAGGGATTTCAAGATAAGACATTCTCACAGTTCTCAAAATTACCATGCAGCTGGATTAAAAATTCATCGCTTGTAAACCGCACAGTTCATGAAATACACTACAGTAATAATTCTATCTCAGTGCAATTGGGTGGTATAGTCAGCTGAACATCTTTTTCTTAGGAGAGTCCTATGTTGAAACGCTGACTCTACGAGATTTGAGCGCTCCACAGGACAATGCTGACTTCATTAAAAAAAAAAGGCCTTAATATAAATAAGACAAACGTGTTCCTTATGTTTTACCTCTTCACAACTCCCTAGCTGGGAAGCTAAACAGCTTCCACAACAAGCTGAATGAGTAGCAAACTCCCATCTGGGTGTATTCTGGGAAGGGTCAGATATTTCTATCCTGTTTCCTGTCTATGGAACAAGAACTCCATGGGCACAAGTCTGGAGTGATGGTGATTCACAACAGATTAAAAGCAACCTGATAGATTAGTAGTGATTATAGCTAACAGCGAAAATCATTGTCAAGGAGCTCTTCTTTGACATATATGTGTGTATATACATATATTTATATATACAATCCATATAAATAATCCATATAAATAGTCAGAGAAGTGAAACGTAATAGCTATTGAAAGTAGCTAGTTCCATAAAATAAATAAATGAATTAATTAATTTAAAAAAAGAAGAGAGAGATTGGGATACTAAAAAGTCAATATTGTGAGATCAGAAAGGCTGGAAATAGCTGGAAAATGGCATATTTAATAAAAAGTAATTTATACCTCCTGGGATATCTTTTTTCTCCAGTATCTTGCAACAACATTTCAAATAGGACTTTGTTGTGTTTTTCATCTAGTCCAGAAAAATCAGAGACTTTTTCATTTTTTTATTTAAATATGCCTTTATCTTGCTTTAAACTACAGTCTGATTTGGAACAAAATACAGGATTTCACTGATTTGCAAGAAACTTAATCTAAAAATAAAATTTTCATATCTGCAATACTTACAACTGATTTCAGAAGGATGTTGCAAATACAACATAAACATTTTAACTCTCTGTTCTTCACTTTCTTAACAAGCACTGAGAAAACAGAATAAAATCTTACAATCCAACAAAGTAGTTAGGTTGGAAGGACAGCCAGAAGAAAGTCTGCCAAATTAAAAGGTGGCTTTCTATTTACAGATTTTTTTAAAAAAACAATCCCATTATCATATAAATTAGGTGAAGAACTGGTTTTAGAATATCAGATTGGCTATCACATGGATGGTCAAACTACACTCTCCAATGTAATTTTACATTCAAGTGGATTCTTAAGGGCATATTTAAAATGCTAATCATGCAGAAAGCAACTACATGTTATGCTACCTGCTTTTTTTTTTTTTTTTTTTTTGAAAGCTAATAATGTACTTCATCCAAATTCTCTCATATTATTGATAATATTTAAGCAAAACAGAATAGTTGGGAAGTAAAAATAAAGTATTTATCCAATATTGTTTCTAAAATACAGCTGTTTGCACTGTGTTTAACAAGTTCTTGGCATGAAAAAAATAGATTTTCCTTTTATTTATTTATAAATTGATGGAAGACCATTCTGTATTAGTTATGCCTTATTTGCTCTGTTACCTCCTGCTGACAAGAAGATCTAATCACCCTGCTAAATGAACTCAGAGGAGAAATGCTTAATATGTCCCATTATCAATTTACAGTAATAATTGATGATATCGATCATAATAATTTACCTACATATTTTATGTGTATCAACTCTAAGGCTACTGAGTAATTACCAAATTAAGAAATTAAAGTGACTGAATAAATGCAAGAGTAAATTATATATTTTCATTTTTAAAACCAGTCTTATTCCAAAGAGGAATATGGTTAAAGAAAATTCTGGACAGAATACTCTTCAAAAATTCAGAATACAGGCAATATCCACATTGCAAATGTGGATATCTGACTATATTTGTTATGAAAACAAATAAACATTTCAGTACTTCATTTGTTATGAAAAACTAAACTATGTATGCAATATAAAAATTAAAAAGATTTTTAAGAATTAAAGAAAATTTGAGATTTTTTAAAAAGAATTTTAAATTAATAAATAATCAAAAGTATTATAATAAAATTATCACTGGAAGACATTTTTTTCTGAAAAAAAAACACTCCAGTAGTAACGAATTTCTCCCAAGAAATTCATGATTCGCCTGTTCAGTATGGCATGACAATGTGAGCAGCTATGTAGTTATCTGGCACAATGTTACATTGGCTGTAGGTAATAAAATATAGGTAACTTCAACCAGACTCTAAAATAGGAATTTTCAGTCCAGTATGAGGAATACCTCCTTCTAAGAAAAACAAACAAACAACAAACCAAAAAACCAATGCTTTAGTGGAAGTAATCACTTTTTCCACTTATAAACAGCATGTTTTCCAGTTATATTTATTCATTATTCAAGACATTGTTCTAAACATTATTCAAGAAGATTATTAAAAATATTAAAATGTTTCCTTTATTGGCTATGAGAGGAAGTATTTACAGAAGTACCCTACACTTTGATAGACTTAAAATATTGCATATGAAGCTGATAGCAAGTACTATTGTAATTTTCATGTGTCATCCACTTCTGCCCACTGTCTGCCACTTACAGTACAGATGATAATCACAATCAGATAACCTGAGCAGTCCTTGTCCCCTCCCATCTTCTCAGTGCAAAGAGGAGATGCGATTCTCCATGCACTGTGCCCACAAGCGGAATAAGCTTTTTATCTTTCTATCATGCAAATTATTTTTTTTATGCTGTCTTGCCAACTAAGTAGACATTAATCATTGGTCATTAGCATCACAGTGCAACTAAATATGCTTCAAATAAATCTTGTAGTGATAAAGTTGAAATATGACTTTTGTAGCTGCTCCACACTCACCAGACTTGTACCGACACCCTTTCCTTGATGACCTTCCAATCTCATCAGTTCACACCGTGTGTGTGGGAAGAAGCTGTGTGATACCTACCTTCAACAGACAAAATAAAAGCAGACTGGTCATCCCAGGAGGGTTGATATTAGGGAATTTGAGTCTGGAATTCCATATAAAGCCATGCTTATATCTGAGCAACATGAAGGAAACAGTGAGACAGTGTCACGGAAAGATGGGTGATAAAACTGAATAATCAGAGGATAAATTGTGTAATGTCTACAAATCTTTTAAGATAGGAAAGTTGTCCTGTGAGTGTGGATATATGCTTTAAATGCTTAATATGCTCCAGAAAGGGAAGTACGAAGTCCTGCCTTCGGGAAAGAATAACCCTATGCATCAGTACAGTCTGTGGGCCAACAAGCTGGAAAACAGCTTGGCATAAAATGACCTGGGCATCCTGGTGGACATCAATCAGCACAGCAGCCTTATAGCAAAGAAGGCTAACAATATTCTAGGATGCAACAGGAAAGGCATTGTCAGCACGTTGAGGGAGGTGATCCTTCCCTTCTACTCAGTACTGGTGAAGCCATATATGGAGAATTGTGTCAGGATCTGGGTCCTCGGGTGAAAGAAGGACATGGCCATATATGAGTGAATGCAGAATGGTCATAAAGATGAAGATATTGGAGTTTTTGTCATACTGTAAGAGGGAGAGACAGCTGGGACTGTTTAAGGCTAGAGAAAAGAAAGTCTGGGGGAGGTTATCAATATTCATAGGTACCTCATGCGGGTAGGGAATTAGAAAAGAATATGGAGACAGACTTCTCAGTGGTCCCTACTGACAGGATAAGAGGCAATGGGTATAAGATGGAATACACAAAATTCTAATTAAATATAAGAAAATAATTATTTTGCTCCGGAACAGGTTGCCCAGACAGACTGTGGAGACTCCATTCTTACAGACATTCAATCTTCCTCACACACACACAACACCCCAACCTCAAACACTGTTCTAAACAACCTGCTTTAGTTGAATTGGCTTTGATCGGGAGGGGTTGGGTAAGGTGATCTCCAGGGCTCCCTTCCAACCTCAACTATTTGTGATTATATAATCACTACATATGCACCACAATGAAGATCCTTCTTTGAAGCAGCTTTCTCTGGTCTACCCAAATAGGCCTAGACTACGTAAAAAATGGAATAAGGTGGTGTAGGATAAAAAACAGAGAACACTTCTAATGTTTTAGTGACAGCTTCAATCAAATAGAAATTTGAGGACATTCATTCCTTTTAAGCACATTTTGGGTATAACCAGCACACTAGTTAGAGTTACAGAAATAATTATATATACCCCTACTTAAATTATTTTTAGTACACAATTAAAATAGTTCAAATCTCAATTCAAGAAGTTGTACAAGAATTAGGACTGTGAAGACTCGTATCTAATTTGCAGATAAATTATTAATACAAGGTAGTTTATTCAAACAGCTTTTTAAAAGCTCTTGGTATAGTACAAGTGTTCCCAATGTAATTCACATGAATCTGCTAATTGTTTTTGCAAGTAAAACATGTTCATGTAATGTTGAGTCTGAAATGTCTTCATCTAGACATAGAATAATGAGACAAGCTGTCCTTCAAAAAGGCGTCTTATTCTGTCCCTGCTAAGTTCCTTTTTAAAAGATAAATGCATTTTCTGTGCCTCTGAGATCTAGCACTTACTATTCATATTTTCATGAAGTTTTTTCAATTACATTGCTGTATATTGTGGGATTAAAGAGCTGCATAAACCAGAATTTCCTTCATTGCACGTTTCCATTTTTAACTTATTTTTTCATGAATTAAAAAAAAAAAAAAAATGAAACACCACCCAGTGTCAGATAATTTTTCTTCTAAACTCTCAAGTTCATCAGAAGTTTGAAAGTCAGCTGTGAAGTCCTATTTTCACAGTAATTTTCCCTCACTTTTATGATCTATAAAAAATCACACGTGATTCACTGATAACATCACACAATGTAGCCATTGAATGCATGAGCATAAGGATACATCATATTCATGCCTAGCAAATACTGTCTGTGACATCCTGTGACCAGATAACAGAAAAGTCCAAGGCCCTCAGTAGAGGGATCTCAGCAGTACATTTTGCAAAGGCAGATGAGATCTGTGGAAAAACTGAACCTGGGCTGCCATTACAGCATGCAGTTGTTCAAAGACAGAAGAAATGTGCTGCTCCCTGATGAAAGTGCCTCCACACACTCTAAACATGTTCGAGAAGAATAGTAAGATTATAATTACTACTTATAGAATGAGTAGTAGCAAAACACTCCATGACCAAGTCAGAGCCCTGGAACAGGTTGCCAAGAGAGATTGTGGAGTCTCCTTCTGTGGAGATCTTCAAAAGCTGCTTGGATGCAGCTCTGTGCCACATGCTCTAGGTGATGCTGCGTGTGCAGGGGGGTTGGACTAGACGATCTCTAAAGACCCCTTCCAACCTTACTGATTCTATGGTTCTATGATTCTGTGATTCTATGACCAATGAGAACATACAAAAAAGGGCTGGAAAATAGTTCACAACAAGAGATAAGGAAGATTTTTAGTATGATAGGCACCACCAAAGGTTAGTATATAGAGATTTTTCCCTTGGATGGGAAAATGATCTAAGTTGCTATGACATATTTTCAGTGTTAAGCTACATAGTAGTTTGTGGTCCTTATAAAAAGCATTATGCCACAAACAGGCAAAAATGCTCTCTGCTTTGTGTCTAATTGAATTCAGTTCTTACAATAGGAATATTCACTTGGAAATGGCCTAGTAAGCAGCTCTATTAACTATCTCTATTCTAAAATACAAAATACATACATTCAGAATACAATGTATCTTAACATCTCTGATTTCCCATATTTTAGGAAGCAACCTGCAAGACTGCATTTATTGCTAGATATGAGAAGCATGGCAACCTCAGAAACAGGGACATCAATCCCTGCCATTTGAGACATAGTAGGTTATCCTAGGGCCTATGTGGGACCATCCAGTGTGTCACAGAACCTATGGTAGTTCCCATATCTTCCAAATTCGCAAATAGAGGTCATGTAATAGGAAAAAATAAAAAATAAAAAAAATAAAAAATGAAAAATAAAAAATAAAAAATGAAGGGAACAGAGGTGGAAGTGCAAAATAATTTTGGTATAATCTGAATATGATGGGTGTGACAGACCAAGTAAAAGACAATTGTAGATGCAGCTCACTTGTAGAAACCTCATCTGTGTTTTTGTACCAAAATATAATGGATTAAAGCTACCATAAGCATGCCTCTTCCACATCTTTTATTTTCTTCAGTACAAGCACATCCAAAATGCAGCCTTGTCTGGGTCACATAAAACATGATGGCTTCAATTATCCTAGGGAAAACAGGAACTACCTGTAGAAATAATAAGTATTTCCAATAGACATGCAAGACATGCTGCAAGGGGATAGCCCAACAAACAGACTTGAGACTGAGAAGGTTGTTGATAAGCATTGTAATGTATTCACAGATGCTCTTATCACTGTTAGATAATATACATTTAGGGATAAAGTTTTAGGAAAATGCATGTAAATTCAGATGCACTATTTCCATTAACACTAATGAGACTTGTACACCTTAGACATTTAATGCACACACTGAAAATAGGCTTCTTGCTAGCTCTGGATTCTGATACTCAGCAGGGAGTTTTGTATCTTCAAGGCAAGCCTAGAACTACAACATGGAGAATCTATGCTTTTTGTCTAAGTTCCTCAAGTGAATCTCTTGTTGTCTGGCACTTAAGTCAAAGGAAGAAGCCAGAAGCCAGTTGTTAAAGCCAGAAGCTTTAACAACTTATTATCCAGTACATGTCCACAAGTGAAGCAAAGCTACAGAATATGTGCACGTACATGCGCATGAAGATCTGGTTTTGAAGGCAGTAAACAATCAGTGATGTTCTGTGCACATGAGAAATAATTCTGAAGAAATAGAGAAAATACTTAAATCTGAAAAGGGACTTGTAAGGTGAAAATAAATCCTCTGTTTTTACTCCAAGAAGAACATTAAGAGAGTAATGCAAAATAAACAACTTTTTGTTGTGGTTGCTGAATGAAAAGGTTGACTAATAAGCAACAGCAATACTGAAATGCACCTGCTGTTTCCTAAGTCAAAAATAACTACTTAATTTGTGTAAATTATTCTGTACAGCAAAAGAAAGAAGAAAATCTATTTTAAAAAATAAATAAAAAAGAACAAACTTTAGTTGGTAGACACTTCAGGAAAACTCTTCATAAGGCAATTACAAGAGAAAACCACTAAAAGTTTTGGTGCTAAAAATATTTATGCAGACCATGAAATAATATGTCACCATTATTAAACTATCAGCCAGTTGCCTGAAGAGAATCTTAAGAAAATGTAAACCTAAATTCATTACTGTCAACCAACACACTGCCTTCCTTTAAAGCAGTCTTGAAGACTTTGCTAAAAGTCAACTCCGTGCAGTTGCAGACAAATTGATTTCTTAGTAATAATTGTACTATCACATTTACCTACAAGGACACAAAGACCTAATGCAGAGACTTGCATTTGTGCATGCATCATTTGTTCTATATCAAATCTGATACTGAAGCAATTAAGTGCATGCTTTATTCAAATGAATTATCTAAAGGAGTGAATACAGATAGTAAAGGTACAGATGGTAGGTTTATATCTTTGCACTGTAGTTGTTAACATTTCATTAGTGAATAAGATTTAATAAATAAAATAAAATAAAACAAAATAAAATAAAATAATCCCTAAACCCAACAAAAAAGTGGAAATTAAAACAAGGAATTTCTTCCCAAATATTTTTTTCCCAGTACATGGGTTGCACAACTATTGTTTTCACTACATTTAAACCCAGATATCTCCTCTTTCTATGGCATATCTCAAATCCAACGCTTTGCAAGTATAGATGCTAGAGACTACTGTAAAAATAAGGACCACAACATCCATGGCATAAGCAAGGAGGAAAAAAAAAGTTTTCTAAAAGCAACATTGAGAGACAACTGTAAGATGTCTGACAAGTCAAGATGATTTAAATAAAGTTGTGGAGAAATTTTGCCTAAACTTTTAGACATTGAAACCCATCTTCATCATACTGTTAATGTCATCATGTAGAAAGGTTTATCAAATTGCAGTAACAGAACAACAGATTTGCAAAAAGAGCAGAGCACGCAGTGTAATTGTTAGTCAGCTCAGATATATATCTTCTGCAGCTTTCAAATGTTTTTTTATTAGTTAGTAACTCTATAAGAAGTGTTATATCATACAACAGCATTGAAACTGCATGCAAGTAGAAATCACACAGAATGGGTTGGAATAAGGTAGAAAGCGACCTATGGAGAACATCTAGTCCAACCCCTCTGCTCAAGAAAGGACACCTAGAACATATGACACAGGGTCACATCCAGGTGATTTTAAATATCTCCAAAGAGGGAAACTACAAAACCCCTCTGGGCAGCCTGTTCCAGGGCTCTGTCATCCTCACACCCTCACACGCATGTAGAACTTCCAGTGTTTCAATTTATATCCATTGCCATTTGTCCTGTCACTGGCCACCACTGAGAAGAGTTTGGCCTTATTCTTTTTACATTCTTCCCTTACATATTGATGAGATCCCTTCTCAGTCTTCTCTAGGCCAATCAAGCCCAGCTTGCTTAGTCTTTCCTCAAAGGATTGATAGATCCATGCTCCAGTCCCGTAATCATCTTTGTCGCTCTGTGCTGGACCCTCTCTAGAAGCTCCACATCCCTCTTGTACTGGGGAGTCCAGAACTAACACAATACTCCAGGTGCAGTCTCATTAAAGCTGAGTAGAGGGGCAAGATTCCCTCCCTCGATCTTCTGGCAACACTACTTCTGATCCTCCAGGATCCCACTGGCCTTCTTGGCCATGAGGGCACAGTGCTGATTCATGGCTAACTTCTTGTCAACCAAAAGACTCCCAAATGCCTCTCTGCAGAGCTGCTTTCCAGCAGGTCAACCCCTAATCTGTATTGGTGCCTGAGGTTATTCCTTCCCAGGTGCAGGACCCTCATGAGGTTCCCCTCTGCCCTGCTCTCCCATCTGTCTAGGTGTCTCTGAATGGCAGCACAGCCCTCTGTGCCACTCCACCCACTTTGATATCTGCAAACTTGCTGTCTAATGTGATGACAGACAGAGCAGGCTGTATTCCAAACAGCTACATAATGGTGCTAGAATAGATCCATAAGCAGCAAGCAATCACAGGAAGAGAAAAATACTTGGTCAGACCCCTATGAAGATGAAAAAAAAAACAATTGAAAAAGAAAAAAGGGAGTTCTGGTCTGATCTTAAAATAAATATAATACTGTTGAATACAAAATGTTTCCATGCAGAAAAAAAGAGCAAAGGAAAACTCCTAAGTAAGAGCATCCTCTGCACCAAAACAAAGAAAATAAGGGCATCTTTCAACTAAGCAAAAAATCACAGAAATGGTCTGATTCAGATTTTGTGTTGGTTAAATATCTATCAATTAGTTACATCAGAATCCATGATAAACATAAGACTGCAATTTATTCTATACAGATTTTTAGGGTAGGGAAACATTTCAAGACTAAGTAGACCCCATATATGAGCTAGCTTATCTACATAACCATCAGTTCGAGCATAGTGAAATCAATTTGAGCTAGCTTATCTACATAACCATCAGTTCGAGCATAGTGAAATCAATTTCTATTATATCATTAAGCAGTCAGACTTGGCATTAATGTCTTGTATAGTCATTAACTTTTGCTATACATTCTTCCAGAAGTACAGAGACTTTCAAGGCAATGCAGCATTGATGCATTAGTGTCAGCAGCTTGTTGGACATGATGTTTTCCAACTTATGTTCCTTTATGAGGTCAACCAAGACTTTTTTTGTAGATGAAAATATGGTATTAGACAATAATCAAGTGGAAGATAATGAATTTTCACTCTATGTCGTTATTTAAATTTTACAGGTAACAATAAACAGGATATCTAAAGATAAAATTAAGTAGGAAGATAGAAGTTATGCCTCTATCCTGTACTTAGAGAATGATGGATAGTTTGTGCATCCGTTCCTTCCTGGCTAACTAAACTCTTGTTTTACTCTTTCATAGTATTGATCCACATGGGCTTCATACACCTAAATAAATAAATAAGCTATTGTTACTGCTTGAGAAATGCCATTTTAAATAAAAAATATTTCGCTTTATTTGTTTAAAACATGGGTATTCAATTTCCTAGTTTTGTATCACCACTTTCACATCTTAGTCTTGCTTTTCTCTGCTCAGACCATCTCCCTTTAGACAGATCTTTAATCTGTCCTGTTCCTATCACTAATGATGTTCCCTTTTATAGCATTTTTTTTTCCTTCTAAGAAGATCCTATTAATTGATCACAGAGGAGTTGAATTTTTTACAGAGGAGACAGCACAATTACTGCACTGAGGAAAGAGAACTGAAGAGAAAGGTGACAAGAAAGCCACTGCCAGAGCCAGGCATTAAAATTATTTCTCATTTCACCTTGATCACTTGAAAACTAACACCTCAGCTTGCCTTTTCTTTTCATTTCTTTCCTATTTCCACTTTCATCTTGTCTCTCCACCTCCTCAAAGTACAATAACGAATTCCTCCCTTAGCAGGAACCTGGGAGTGGAATACACAAATCTCTGTGTTACCTCTACTCACCAGGAAGTATCTGGGACTGGAAAGCCCTACAATACAAACTGCAGTTGAGAATTGTTTTTCTCTCATCCCCAGTATTCTGCAAACTCCTTCCTCAAAGCCAGCCCACTTCTTATACCAACCCTTATTCTGAAATTAGGGAGTTCTTACCTTTGAGATTGCACTGCTTGAAGTTCATAGAAACACACCAAGAGGTCAGTGCTAAAGCTTAGTTTTTAAGTAGTCACTTAATAAATGACAGTGTTCAGCCATTCAGGGTCTTTGTTCAATTTTGTTCTTATTAAACCTATTGCCAAAAAAAAAAAAAAAAAAAAAAAAAAAAAAAAAAAAAAAAAAAAAAAAAAAAAAACTGTCAAAGACGGTCTCTGTCAAGGCCATACAGTTCTCTCAGATTCTCTGGAAATAAAATAACTAAATACAGAAGAAGCGACAGATTGCACTAATAGCAAAGTTTAGGTACTTGACTTTACTCACAGGTGTAAGTCAGAAATAAATATTTCAGAATTTACAGTAAAAATAATGTGAAAATCAAGCGAAGACATAATCTACTGATTGTTTTATTTTGTACATACACATTCTGTAACTCTCCTAGGAACATGCCTTTCTGAATCTAATGCAGAATAAAACATGAGCATTTCTTCCTCAGTGTTCGTATGCCAGAGTTCATATGCCAGAGTTGGATACAAAAGTAGACAAACATGCACATATATGGATGCTTATACCTGCATGAAAGGACCAAGTGCACCCTCAGTAAGTTTGCTGATGGTAAAAAAAATGGGATATGTTGCCATTCAGAGGGACCCATACATGCTTGAGAGGTATGCAGGAGAAGAATCCCCTTAAATTCAACAAAGGATCCTGCACCTGGGGAGGAATAACCCCAAGCACCAGTACAAGCTGAGGTTTGATTTGCTGTAAAGCAGTTCTGCAGAGAAGCTCCTGGGAGTCCTAGTGGATAAGATGACCATAAGACAGAAATGTGCCCCTGTGGCTAAGAAGACCAAGGGAGTTCTGGGCTGCATTAAGCAGAGCATTGCTAGTTGGGAAATGATCCTCCTCCTCTATACTTCAGCCTTGGGGAGGCCACATCTTGAGTTCTCTGTCCAGTTCTGAGCTTCCCAGTCCTAGGGAGACATGGAGCTACTGAAGCGAGTCCAGCAAAGGGCCATGAAGATGCTGAACGGATTGGATCATCTCTCATATAGGGAAAGGCTGAGAGACCTGGGCCTGTTCAGCCTGGAGAAGTCAGGACTGACTCGGGGGGCCAGATCTTATCAATGTGTTTAAACAGCTGAAAGGAGTGTATCAAGGGGTTGGGGCCAGACTCTTGTCAGTGGTGCCCATTGACAGGACAAGAGTCAACAGGCATCAACTGAAATACAGGGAGGTCTGTACAAACACAAGGAAAAGCTTCTGTACTGTAAGACTTCACACTGGAAAGGTTGTGTAGGGGTTGTGTGGTCCATCCTTGGACATGTTCAAAAATGGTCTGGACAGGGTTCTGGACAATGTGCTCTAGATGATCCTGCTATAGGAGGTTGGACTAGATGATATTCAGAGATTCCTTCCAACCTCAACCATTCTGCAATCTGTGATGCCTGTGTATGTGTGCATATTAATATATATATATATATAAAAAAAAACAAGTATGCACATTTCTTTTATGTTTAGACAAGAATTAAATTGAGAGACTTGGATTTCATTATTGTTCTTTTTATTCTACCTTTCAAGCTGTACCTAAAATTAGGAGTGGAAATAGCACTGATGAAGAGAAGGCTAATACTTCAATTACATTTAAAGATATTAGCCTTTAAAAACTAGCTAACTTCACCCATGAAGCAATGCAAGCTGTTCCAGTAAACTATTTCTTTTCATGCAATCAACTCAGCTCACAGAACGTGACTACTGCATTTATAATCTCTAACTTTCTTAGCAGGAAAAATAGACCTAAACTTGCAATTTTTAAATGGATAGAATAAAAATGTAGCTGAACTTTACCGTTCTAGAATTAAGTCAGAGGTTTTATGCTGAACTTGCAAATAATTTTTACTGGATATGTAACAATAGAATATCAAGATGTATCTTTTGCTCTCAGTACAAAATTACTTACTTTTTTAATATTCTTCAGAATTTTAGAGATCTGATCAGTACCTAGAGAATTCAACAGAAAGCTGCTCACTGAATTTGGGGGATTTGGGTGTTTATGCAAAATGAGACTGTAAGACAGTGAAGCATTCGCCTTTTCTGTTGGGGGCAAAAGAATCCAAATAAAATTATAATTGAAAAATAAAAAGTTAGAGAGAGAATTAGGAGACATGAAAGGAAGAAAGATAGACTAAGAATACTCAATTTTTTAAAGAACAATTAAATGTTAAGATTCAAAAATACATTAAAAGAACATGAATACTGCAAATAATTCAGAAGTTAGGTGATGAGAAAGCTAATACACTGTCCTCTTGAACACTCACATTGCAAGAAAATACATGATAGCAGTGTCATTTTGAGGTGCCACAAACAAGACAAAAGCATATGTCTACTTGAAAAATATGAAGGAGTATTTGTGCATCTGGCAAAGATTATCACATAACATCTTCAAATTCTATCATGCATACTTTCTAATTACATTTTCAATGGCTATGTCTACCTAACAGACAATTCAGGACAATGGACACATTAATATTCAAAGCGGATAGCTTAGCAGTCCCTATATATACAACACATACTATTGGGGAGTTTTACTCTGAAGTTGGCAGGTTCATTTCCTCCAGGAAGAATCCAGATTACATGTATGAAAGCTACCTGACAAATGCAAAGAACACATGGGAAGTGGGAATAATCAGGTGATTTACTTCAAAAATACATTATTGCTCTGAAGAATAAAGTCAAAGTGAATGTCTCTACTCTTAAGCATGTATTTATTTCTGAAAGTTAATTTCTTCATTTTCATGTTATGTTTAGCTCATGTTTATTTGCAAAATGACCGTTCTACCTTTGTTTGTGTTGTACAACTGGCCTTAAAACCGACACAGCTATTTTGCTACTCAGTGCATGACCTGTTTTCTGACAGGAGGAAAATAAAGGACTTCTACTAATGATTCAAAAGAGAAAAGATTAATATAAAATTCAGAAATGGAAACCTGAAAATTGTAAGGAATACATACCTCTCCATATCATAAGATGGTGCTATAATGTGTATAATGTGTAGTATAATGTGTATTTTTTTCAGATTTCTTTTGTTTCAGTTATAAAATATTCTTTTTTCTTTCTGCTTAGGCAGTTCAAGTCAGTACAGAACAAAATATCAGTAGTTTCAATTTCCTGATGCTTCCACATTGGCAATCCAAGAAAGTATTAACATTTGCATTTAACTTCAAATCTCTGAGAATAAGCCCCATGTCCTTTGAATTTGTTCTTAAAACGGAGCTGGTGCTAATAAGTTGCATGTTGTACAACTAGCATTACCACCAACACAGCTGTTTTGTTTGTGATGTTAAAAGTTTCTATCAAAATGTACACAGTGGCTATTAAAATGTATTTATACATAGTGGCAAAGCTTCTGATTTCCACAAATAAGATTGGAAAAGAAAAAAGAAAAGAAAAAGCTTTTTGAATGATCACAGGTAAAAAGAATTTTAAAAAACAGGGAAAGGTAATCATCTGGTCTGAAAAAGTCAATCTATGTCTGTAAAATCATTTTATTCAGCAATTCACAGCTCAGTTTTTATGATGGACACTAAAAGTGCATGCAACTCTACACAGAAACCAAATAATAAAGAGTAATCAGGCAGATAAATATAACCATTCTAAAAAAAACTATAGCCAGTTATAAAATAATGTATGTCAACAAGAAGAAGATTTCTTCAGATTAAAAACAGCAGCAACAAACTGTATGAAAAATCAGCACAAAGCTCCGGGATTTTTTAGTGCATTATTTATCTTGGTTTATTCTTTTCACAAGTCTATTTGAATTCTACATTATAGAGGATTTTAAAAGATTTCAATGTAATTATTTTTAATTAGGTGACCAAGCTGCATTTATTTCTTCCCTAGACAACAGAGAAAGGGTGATTAGGTACAGAAGCCAACCTCAAATCAGCTTTTTAAGCTCTGAAACTGGGCAATTTTAATGAAAAGATGGATATCATACACCAGATAGTCATATACTGCAGAGAATAAGTTAAGCCAGCTTTTAATGGATTCACTCTCATCACATAACAAAACAAAACAAAATCAAGATCATCTTTCCTAAAAGATTTATTTACTGGATTTACAGTCCTGCTTTTCTTTCCTTTTATGTCTCTCCAATCTAAAAGGGACAACAACTATAGCAGTAAATAAGCAGGGGGCAAATATCTTTTTGGCTTGTGCTTTCACACCTTGTCAAGATTAGTTTTACCAATCCTATTATGTTATTGTCTTATCACATGCTACATGATAGTAATGTGATATGAATTAACTTGACATGTTGACAAATAATGTACAAATATTTTTTAAATTCTCACAATATGCTATTATACTTTCAATATGCATGTAGGCATTTCAGTCTTCTGGTGAGCAACACAGCTAGGGAGATCAGGGGGACAGCTACTCAAGGCTGGGAATCTGTTCCTTAGTATAAGATGAAGTGACCTGCAACACGAACCCATCTATTCTCACCCCAGAAAAACTACAGTGCAAGTCACAGCAGGAGCAATATCTGCATACTGCTCTGCCATTTCAGTGTGACTTTTATTCAAAGAGATCTTCCTCAAGGAAGAAAATGTAAATCAGACCTTCCCTTTTCCCTTGAGCCTGCCAAAAACTGTGTTAGTCATGCCAGAGATGCCATTTGGTAGTAGACCAAAAGCGCGTACACCTTCCAAGCAGCCCACTGAACTTCTGTCAGCTTTCTTCTCCCATGCCACATTGACCTTAAATACATTCAAGACTGAATTGTCCAGCTTTCAGTCTTAATAACCACAAAGTTACTGCATAAGATCTTCAACTTATAGGAACTTGCATTGCCCATTGAGGTAGGTATGCAGCTTTGACATCAGTTGAATGCATTACTATATGGTTTCAATTAAAGAATTTGTACATACTTCTGTCTAACCTATAAGAATATACTTTGCTATTACAAAAGTCTTATTAAAAAGGTGGCTATTTCACTCATATCACAAGAAAATCTAGACAGAGATGTACATTGGATTCTGACTTGATTTTTATGCTATTCTAAAGAAATCTGTTGATTTTGTTTTATGAAATCATTGCACAAACTAGAAAGCTCTTCAGTAAGCATTTTAGCAAGGTATTTCCCTGGATAAAAACCTACAGATTTTGTCACGTAAGAAATTACACAATTGCAACTGTTCCTTTCTGATATTAAGAAATCTATATCATCTATAAACTTTTAAAAATTTAACATTTAAAACAGATTATAAATATGTTTATTTTCATTGTGTATGTTATGCTGGACGAATTAGTTTAAAATAACATGAACAATTATGCTGGAAAAAGGATGAACTTTAACAACATCAAATTCCCAATGGACTGCTCATATGTGACACACTGGTGGATCATGGAAACAGTTATCTGCCAGAGCTTCTGTGAAGATCATATACATAACTGTAATCTATTTAATTTTCAGAACATTTATTTTCTTCACATACAGTACCACACTGTTAAGACATGAAAAGGGAGTGCTAGTTAGTTAAAAAACTCAAGGACTTCAGGGGAATTCCTTTTAAGTCAAAGCTGCAGAAGTTATCTGAAGCTTGAAGTCCAAGGAAAAGGAAGGAATATTCCCCTAGAGTTTAAACCCAGATGGATGAACAACCACCTTAAAAGCGTATTTGTAATAATAAGAGCTCCAGGTGTAAAGGAATGGAAATAGAATAGAAAATGAGAATGACCATCAAGGAAAGCTCTAAATAAGATAGTAGAAAAGGCAAGAGTAAAATAACATATCCAAAAGTCAAGTCAAATAAGACTATATTTAGATAACTAAAACAAGGAAAAAACTATTAGTTGAGTACTAGAAGAATCAATCTTACAACAGATTTTGCTCTATACTTTCATTAATGACATCAGACCAAACAGTAGCTATGTCATAGACCTTTACACTCAAGGAGTAAGAAGAGGAATGGCAATCCTATGCAAGTATTCCAGTGTTTCTTAATTTTAAAAATTTCTGCTTCAAATTGACAACTGTGGAAATGGCCAGAAATTAGAGAGATGTATCAAGACCTAGATTTATTTATCCATAGCCATCAATGACTTTGGCCCATGAGTGTGATGCTACTATAAAATAGGAAAATAAGACACAGAAGTGCACAAAGATAGTTCCAATAAAAATGGGGAAGTACTAATGCTATGGGAGTGATTTGATCTAAAGTCTTGTTCTGGTCACATGATGACCAGACCAAACCACATCTGACTTTATTAGACAGCTAATTTACTTCTAATTAAAGTAACTAAATGAGTGTTAACAGAAGTACTGCTAAGTATCTGACTGACTTTGTATGGTTTCAAAACTCACTTTTGAAACAGAAAGAACATTTTAATTCCTCATATAAAGTTAAACTCTTCTCATTCAATATGGCATTGTGATTTAATGAATTCCCAGGCAGCTCCTTTGGCCTGTGATGCTTAACATGTAATATTTATGGCAAAAACAGCATGACTCTTCTATAGGTGCATCATGAAGGATAATCACATGATAGATCTTATTAGACTTTTGTTTTCTTTTTTTTTTTTTTTTTTCCTGCTATGAAGTCATAATTTACTCAGAAAAAGACTGAAGAGTGCTTTCAGGGCCAGTGGAGGATCCTGAAGTATTATGCCCCAGCTTCTGCCAAGTTTCAAAGCTAAGTCAAACTCTGGAGATAAATGTGCTATTCACAGAAGATCATAAAAATTAGAATTCAATTGGTTAGTTTTACACACACTTTCACACAAAAACATAGGCATAGCAACACATTAGGAATCTAGAACTCTCACAGACACATGTTGCATTACTGGCACCTAACACAACATGACATGTTCATTCTTAGTATCATCGCCTTCTCCTGTTGACTCCTCTTTCCCTCCAGGAAAGAGTTCTTCCAAATTCTCTCTCCTCCCTTTCTTCAGCTGACAAAGACAACCTAGAGACGTTCCTTTCCTGATGTCACTTTCATCAAACATATATTTGCTTTCAGCAAACATACATTTAAAAAAAAAAATAAAATGGTCAAGTGGGAACTATTTGTGCACACATGTATAGTTAGATGGTATGCATGAGATCAACTCATCATACATTTATTTTCACATTATTTGGAACCTAATTAAAAGGATAAATAAAATTGTTTGGGAAAGGACTGCTGAAAAGGGTTTGTTAAAATATCTGTGTATGATTTCACTTGCATTTTATCTGGCATAGATTTCCATGTGAGTATTTGGGTTAGGGTACTGGAAAAATAAATAAACTGGGAGTTCCACACACTGCATTTCTCAAAGTGTGGCACTTGCTGTCAATAGACACTTTTGCAAACCAACCCATAGCACATTCCAGTATTAAAAGAGATGGCCCAAGCATGCATGGGACAATGGTTGAGAAACATGAGAGCCCACCTGATCCAATGTTGGGAGAAGCGTTTCTTCTAGTGCATGCAAGCAAAGGGGGGTTGACCAATCAGACACATGTCCCATATGCATTTGTTATTGCTCATTCACTATTCCCAACGCTGCAGCAGCAGCACAGGGTGTCCTCTCAAAGACAATAACCTTATTCAGTACCAAAGAAATCTTCTCTCCATTCCTGCAGCACCTGCAGTAATATCTACACTGTCAATGTTAGCATCTTGAGTGATCATGAGCAATAACTAACACTGATGCCTCTTGCTTTGGGGTCCTCTTGCTAAACAAAAAGATACTCAGGTAAACAGAGTTAGGGAGTTAGGTGACATCAGACTACAGTACTTCCACTGAGTACTCATGTGAAGGTCTCCAGAAAAGCACTCACTACAAATTTCATTGGGAATTTCTTTAATGCTGTGGCTTTCTCAATGAAGTGCTGTTATAAAAAGAAGCTCCCTGAGTGCCAGCTTTCTCCTAGCAAACCCTAAAGTAAGGTTGCTTCCCATATCAGCTTCTCTGATGATCACTGAATTCTCAGTGGCACAGCTTGTCACTTAAGTTGTATGGTGTATGTATGTCACTTAAGTATGTGGTGGTGTAAGGCTGCAGCAACTGAAATCCCCTCTTCAACAGCATATTGACTTTCTGAAATACATAGTTCCTTTAAGCCATGCACACAGATTGTTTTCTCAGCAAAATATGTAACAACTTGCCTGTGGCTGTTTTAGAGTATTACTTAATCTCAATTTTCCAGCTTTGCTTACCCACTTTCTAACTTTTCCAACAAGGCCATGCCGATATTCTCAATGTAGCACAAGATATGATACTCCTACACAGCAAAATAAAGCAGTAAGGTGTCTGAAGCCATCACTTTCCACACGTCAGAAAGGAAACACTTCTCAAAAAGGAGGGAATACAAAGCCTTCAGCCTTGTGTACTTTGCAGACAATGCCACAGCGTCAAGCTGTGTGTGATCATGATTTTTCCCTTCCAGATTCAGTCAATATGGATTTGGAAATACAATTATATAGCACAGGCAGGATTAATTTCCACTGTCCAGCAGCCTGTAACAGCTTAGGTGGCTTCTGTTTCCCACCTTAACTAAGCTCCATATAGCTCCCGTGACTCTTCTCAGTGTCACCCAACATCCTCTCAAGCCCGGCTTCTGCCTCTTCATTGTCACAATTAAAAGCATCCTCTGAATTCTAGATATTTCTTTTTTTTTTTTTTTTTTCCAGTCTGCTAGGCTGTAGCAGAGGCTGTTCATTTTGTTATGTACTACTAAACTTACAGACATCCAGCACCAAATTGGAAATGACTCCAGCTCCAGAAGGAGCTGAATGCAATCATAGGATGGAAATGGGAGCTGCCCTGATAGAAATGCAGTGCAGAAACATGCCCAGCATTCCCCCAGATATGGAAGCAAACATGAAGAAGCAAAACCTGTTAGGCACACTGACCCAGCACAAGGACAGTCACTATATACACAGCCACAATACCAAAACATTTCCAGACTGACAGCTGTACCAAAACAACATGTGATGACAAACTAGTCACTAGTGGCCAGTACTTGCATGAGTAAGTACTCTAAAACACGGTGCTTTGTCAACTAACAGCTAAGTGATGCCTCGCTTTACTCCCCACACCTGCTTCTCCTCCTGCAGTCATGACCAGCTGTGTTTCCAGGGGCATATTTCTTTCAGCAGAACTATCAGCATCACACAAAGAGAATTTTGCTCACTCTTCCTTATTTAGATTTCCCTCCCTTCAAACATGACCCTCATGTTGTAACAGCTTTGCAGCTCTTCCTCTTCCATGTGAATCAAAACTACCCGTTTTTCTTCTCCCTCAAAGGCCCACTGAGAAATGCTAGTTCAGGGTAGGCTACTGCCTCAGTCTTTGCTTCACTGCTAGAAGTAAAGTCCAAGCTAGCTGTGGCTAATCCTAGAAGTATCGTAAGATGTTTTCTTTTACATCTGGTCTAAAGATGTGTTTTTTCATCTTCCAGAATGAAAGTGAAAGGCAGGCAGGCTTTCTGCAATTCAATAAATCAATTAATTGCTGCTTCATGTAGCGCTAGCATCATGAAACAGCACAGATACCCAGATGAAACAAATAAGTACCTGTAATGCAGCAAGGGCCCTGCCTTGGTAGTCCTCAGCCTACTGAATTTCTGTCGCCAAAGAACAAGATGAATCTGCCTGCTGCTTCAAATCCACTCACACACAACAAGGGTAAACCAACACAATTTTGTTCAAGGAAATATATACAGAAAAATGTATCGCAAGAGTCAAGAGTTATCTCAACACAGGAAAAAAAAAAGGCTATGTCCACACAGAGAGCAGGTTATCTTTAAAATCTGTCTTCAGACCTTGAATGTCAGCTTTTCATATAAAACTCCCCCCAGGGCCATTGGTAACCTTCATACCTTCATTAGATCTTGTTAGAAGTCTATTGTGATCCCCAAAATTTCTCTGTATGCTTGGGTCTAAGGCTGAACTGTCCAGCCATTTCTGAAGAGGATGTGGAATTCTACTACTTGTTGAAGGACATCAGAAGTCCAATAGCATAAATCCCTCAACTCCCTATCAGCAGGCACATGCCCTGCATCACAAAATATGAATTTGTCTATGAAATATGAAAATGAAGTGAGAAATTTGTAATTCAAAAATTTTGTTCAAAATTAAAAAAGATCAAAGCATCTAAAGACAGAACCATAATTATTCCCCAGCTAAAGGCAGGACCAAGAAAAACATTCCTAACAGAAAGTTGTAGGACCTACTCCTAAAAACACTTCCAGGGACAGAAGTCCTACAGCTTATCCAGGCAGACTGAAGCAGCATTGACTTTTCCTTCCTCTATATATCTCCTTTTACATATTGAATAGCACCATCTTCTCCTTTACTGTCCTTTTTTGTTTTCAGGATCTTAAATCTTGTTATTTCTTCACAATTCTCATTGCTCTTATTATGCATCTCTGGCCATTCCCAAATATATCTGTCACAAGTTGCTAAATATGGTAGTCCAGCAGAGGCGAGACTACCTCTATGCCCTCAGGTCCTGCCAATAGAGAGGTGAAATGTATTCCTCATTGACACACAGTCTCATATACATAAAATATTTATACGCATACATACCTATCAACACAGACAGAAAACACCGCACTCAAAAACAAACTGCATCAACAGCATTATCTTGTTCTGTCCCTGGCTGAGCAGGATAAAAGTCTATTAGCAATTATACATATATTTGTATATGTGTGCATAAACATACATATACACACATATATATTTGTATACTCACATATATAATATGGATCCCTCTAGTAGCTAGCCTTAGGCACTATTCAGAAACTGTCATTCCTAATTGCTGGCACCTGGCCATGCAACTGGCCCTCTTCCCTCCCTCCCTCCCTCCTGAGAAGTCTCATCCCACTCCAGATACTGGTACTCAGACGCCCTTGCACATGAACACACGATCTCTCCAGTAATGTAAACATACAGCCCCTCAATCCTCTGGTCTTCCAGCTGCCTCACTCACAGCAAGACACAAACGTGAACAGCTGTTCTTTCGCAGCTGGTCCAGATTTATGACTTTATCCAAAGGTAAATTCAAGGTCCTACGGTCTCTCCAAAATTGGCCTGGACCTTTTGGTTCCCCCAGTAGCCAACTCAGTCTACTCTGATTTTACCAGGTCCAGACCATTTAATACCTGACTTTCAAGTGTCTATCTTGTCACCAAGCCCAGCTTGATGTTTCCTAGCATTTATCCCACGCACAACACAGATACACCCTCATCTCTTCTCTTCTTGGCACTACAGACATGATCCCATGGTGGGATCCACCGTTCCTCCTCAGATACCAGTACTTAAACCCACGCTTGCTCAGGTTGCTGGCACCACAAACACACAGGCCCCTATGACCCATGGGCCAACTTCAGTGGCCAGCACTTAGACCTCCATATTAGAGCTGCATGTAGAGTAGACGCCCCTAACCTTGGAAAATATTTAGAAATAGTATATATTAGGAGAAAGGACAAACTGTGATGATCAGGCACAGGACAGGCCCAGAAAAGCACACTAACCAGAAATCACTTTACCAGTTTCTGACCAGTTCCTTTATCAGTTCCAAGCTTGCTCCTCTTCAAACTATTTTGATTCTTCCCTTTCCCTGTCTTTATTTTTTTTTCTTTCTCCCTTAAATATCCCACCAGAAGCTTTCTACAATTTCCCTACATCCCACAATAAGTCCCTACCCCTAGAGTCAGTCTGTAGGGTGCTTCAGAGAGCTCTCCCCTTGAGTCATGGTGATGGGTGTCATCAAGGGGTACTCCCATGACAGCCCTGTCAGGAGACTGGTTGGGGGCTCCCTTTCTTGCCAGGGTTATTGGGATTCCCTCATCTGTCACTATGCCTCCACATGCACTTGGGTGTGTTTGTGTGTGTGTGTGTGTGTGTGTGTGTGTGTGTGTGTGTGTGTGTGTGTGTGTGTGCAGTTGAGCCTTTCATCACGTAACATAACAGCATCAAGGTCTCCTTGCATAGAAATGCACAAAACTAAGGGCAGTTCTGCTACTGAAAATTTGTAGACAGCAAAAGCAGTAGGGGGATGAATTCCCATATCCGAAAATAGTTTTATTAACATTTTCCAAAATAGTATTGCTTTGTTCTTTCCTTTCTTCAACACCTTAATCATACTTTAGCTTGTCATTCACCATTTTCTACATCTTCTTTTCAAGAGCTGCTTTCCATTATTTATTTAAATGATTAATCCTACTTAAGCAAAAAGCTTTGTGCTAACCTTACTGAATTTCACTGTATTTCTGGACATTTCTGTAAATTGTCAAAGTCATCCTGAACTCTAATGCTTCCTTCCTGAAATGTTCCTTCCAGAAATTTTAAGGAGTATTCTCACTTTTCAATCATCCAACTTGTAAATAAAATATTAAGTAGTACTAGAAACAGAAAAGGCTCCTGTGGAGCTGAATATATCCCTACAATTTGTCAGGAAACATAGGAAATGGTTGTTAACCTTGATAGTCATATTTCCTTTTTATGCCTCTGTCATTCAGACTTCGTCTGTCTTCTTTTCTATGTGCAGTTCATAATTTGACCTAGTTTTCCTTGCCTTTTGGAACTTGAAATCAGTGAAGAAACTCATGATTTTTTCAGTTGATCTCTTAAGAGTTATCCTGGCTTGCTTTCTTCTGAGCTTGAGATAGCATCCTTAAGATACTTCAAGAAGTCCTTTTTCCCATGTGCTTATTTCACAGAGAATGAAAGTTTCTTTTTTTCCTCTGCAGTTGTATCCTTGCAGTCCAAAAGTTTTTGCTATTATTTAATATTCTTCCATCTTCCATCTGAAGAATGGTCTTCAATAGTTTGAGAACGTTAGAGTAAGAATTAAACTAGCCATTAACCTAAGAAGGGTATGTAGTGACTTTCCTCAACCTTTGTACAAGAAAATGGTCCCTATCTTTCAAAAAACTGCTGTAGGCTATG
Organism: Nothoprocta perdicaria; assembly: GCF_003342845.1. Lineage (NCBI taxonomy): Eukaryota > Metazoa > Chordata > Aves > Tinamiformes > Tinamidae > Nothoprocta > Nothoprocta perdicaria. The sequence continues at coordinate 668,737 of NW_020455497.1, read as the reverse complement.
CCCTGCAATAGCCCCATCACAACAGATACCTCTCAAGCAAAAGACAGCTTTTCCTCCCCACCATCACAAGGTCCTTTGCTTTGACTGATTGCACAAAAGTAACATCCTATAATCTTCCTTACCTGATGCTTGCCTGTGTGGTGAGACACATTTGAGAATAAATGAATGCCCAAAGCACTTACAAGTGAGAATTTTAAAAGCTTGGTCCCTTCCAGCCTCAACTATTTTATAAAATTTAGATCTATATAGAACGGTTCAAATGGGACAAATGCAGTGCATCAGTTCAGGTGTCCTTTCTATGAAATACCAAATAGAGAAACGGAACTTTACAACTAAATAGGAATGGAAAAAAGGAAGGATGAGACTGAACTAATGATGAACATGTAACTTGCAAGGAACAAGAAGAGTGTATAAAACAAAGGCATTCATAACCAAATTCAAAAAGTATTATTTTGCTAATTACTTTGTACTCTACTTCCATGCTCCCATGATTTGACAATCTCTGTCTGTGAACAGAGACTATGCATAAATAATAAATAAGGGAAGCTCAGCAACATGGCAACAGATGTTTCAGCAGAATCACTGTCAATTATATGATGGCAAAGCAGATGTTGAAGCAGTTTATAAGTTGGCTCAGTTTATGTGGAACCAGATTTTACTAGAGGCAATAATTAAAAGATAATACTGATATTCAGAAGAGGTTAAAGAAAAAAAAGGAAAAAATCTTTTAAATATTTTTTATATATTTTATTTACAGGCTCAACTATGCACAATTAAAAATAATCACCAATGCTAAGAATTCTGTATCATCTTAAGTCTAATGACCTATCTAACAATGAGCACATGTACTCTATCAAATAATCATGCATGTATATAATAATGATTAATCAGAAAAGGAATAATCGCTAAAGCATAACTTTCAAACATTGGTTGTACTTCACTTTAGAATTACTGCTGAACAGAACCTCTCACACAGTTCTTCTGGAATAAGGTAGAGTCTGTCTAGCCAAACTAATGATAGTAGCTGAGCAAATACTTAAAATTTAACAGGATGCCAATATGGAAAATTAGGCAAACACTATTTGTTTTTAAAACACACTATCTGTAATTTTTTTATAAAACCAGCCATGTAATATTGAGTTAGATTTAGAAAAAGGTATCATACACATAGAAAACTAACCATATCTGTTTTATTTCTTCAGTAGAAGGTTAACAAAAATGACAAGTTTTTATAATTAACATAAATAATAGCCAGTATGTGCTTTGCACATTTGAGAATAAATATTTAAACATGGATCTCATTTCCTTTGTATTTGATACAGGTCAAAAGTCCATCTCTGTACTAATAGGTCACCTGCTTTTTATTTTTCTGAACATTAGTAACTTTAATAAATACAATAAACAACCCCACAGATGCTGTGAGATTCACTATATTACTATAGTGAAACAGAAAGAAATTAAAACATATTTTGTGTAGCTGTTCAAATGACAGATAAAAACCAGAAGCAACCAAAGTAGCCTTTTTTTGTGTCCTGAAAATTTAAGCAGCTTCCAGTGTAAATTATCAGGATGCCATAAGACATAAGTTGATCTAAATATGATATGACATTCTGGGTAAGAACTTAAATTTATCACAATATAGACAGTTCTTGTGTTCCATTACACCATGCAAACATAGGTTCTTCGGTCACAGGACTAGGAGAAAAATTCCCAGAGCTTTACTGAGAGAGAGTAAGCACAAGTGAGATGTTTTTCAGTACAGAATCTCTGACTAAAATAATATTTACATCCTCTCAGTTTGTGCAAATCCTTTCTTTCATTTAAAAAGACAAAATCTGTGGGACATTTAAAATGTCACCTGACTTCGGAGACAGTAGCAGCTCACTATATCTAAATCTGTCGCTATCATATTTTGAATATTGATTTTTTCCTTCCACATCATGACCTATTCCTGTAAAGAAAAAAAAACAAGGACAAAGGATGGGAGGCAGAAAGGATGTTCAGAAAGTTGGCATTAAAAACAATAAAAATGGATAGTATGAGCAACTGAAATCTCTCACTTCTCAGAAACAATGTAATGATGTTAGAAAAGGAGCAGGTCGCTACGCACCCTCTTAGCACACTTCCCCTACACCTCCAGTCACAAAGTGCTCACTGACCCAGGAGCACAGCCCAGTGGTTTCTGTCACAAATCATTAACAAACTGCCAGAAGTCCAGGAGCTATCGAGTTATTTGTTTGAATAAATCTAATTTTTTTTTTTAGTGGAAGAAAAATAAAAGCATTTGCATCTCATAAAATCATAATAGAGAAAATAGGTAAACATCACTGTATTATCAAATTTAATGATGTTGAATTTTCTGAAGTTTTTCTCTTGTAAAAACAAGGAATTAAGCACTACAAAAACTATCTGGCCAGATTTACTGGTTGCATACTGGAGTCTATTGGCCAAGGCATGGGGCTCAGGTACAGATTTAGAAATCAAGCAATAGGCAAGTGCTGCTTTTGAAAATGATAATTTTTCTTTCCAAATACCTGCATTTACTACGCAACATAGATTTAATGAAGGCAATAGACACCTGCTGCTGTTACATTGCTTGATGAATTTGACAAAAATGGTTGATTTGGTCTTCTTGGTCTAAATTAGGGCTCAATGGGTGAATAAAGTTTTTACTTCAGTGATGAAAACGGCAAAAATCTACTACAAGCAAAAGAAAAATCTGACCTAGTCATAATACCCCAAATCCTCAACATTAAAAGCAATGCCTGTATATGCAAATACTATTTTTGAAAGTAACAAGACTTGCTGATAATTTGTGTAAGAAATTCTGATTTTCCTTTTAAAATTCTCACCTCTTTTTATATTGTTTTATTTTATATAGCTATTTAGGAAGTACACATTCCTGAAGTGATCCATAAGCCTCACCACAGTTCTTGCTTCTGCCTGTCCACACAACATAAAATATGCAATCATTCTTAAACAATAGGAATATTACTTTTTAAGAGCACATTTTTGGTCTGTGCTGCTCATCTAACCTAAATCAAATTTCCTTTACAAGCCACATCAATATTCACGTAAAACCAAGCTGTGAATTTGTTGCTTTGATGAAAAACAATTAACCACAGCCTAAACAATGGACCCAGTCTCTTTGAAAACTTAATTTGCAGCTTCACAGTCTAGATCTCTCATGCCTCAGCAAAATGTTTTTGCTTCTCCATTCATTTAGCTGAATTTTCCTTTCATAACACTTTGCTCCTTTATATTGTTTTGTGTGTTCGTGTGTGTGTGGGCTTTTCCTTATTTAGTTCTATATTTGTTTCTACATGCTATACAGCACTTTTACAGAACAAGAGAGCAAATATGCTTGATTCACTACTGGGATCTCATATACCACTGGCATTATACCTATCTTATTATTTTCCCTGCTGAAATACCTTGAAGTCTCCAAAGAGACTGATACCTTACTGTGCTAAGTTCTGTACAAAATTAAGAAAGACTCTCTCAGAATAAGCGCTGCTCAGAGAAGCTTACAAATCACACTCAGGTGAGTGTTTCCACCAAAATCGAACATGCCAGGTATTAAAACTTAATTTAGTTTTCCATAAATATTATTCTTCCTTCAGCACCATTCTCCTTTCTTCATTGGAATAAAATTTAAAATATATCTATATCGATTTATGCCCATTTATCTGCCAAGTTTGTCCTTTTGTTTAAATCATTTCTCTTCCTCAATATTTGACATGCAGATGAATTTAACATAAATCTTCTCAATCTTTGTTCTGCTAGATGCAAGCCAGGCTTTTATCACCACCTTCATTTTTCAAGAACATATTTGCTTATGTTTTTATATAGTATTCCAGACAAAGCTTCATAATGCCTACTCTCTTCTGGAAATACATCACATGGTAAGTCCAAGATGTTGAAATACAGATAAACTGGCTTTTTGGCAACTTAGTGGTCCAATTAGGGTTAGTATTCAAGCAATATAGGTTAGATGATATCAATAATAGATTTCACAACAATAATTTTGAGTAATGGCATGTGAAATCTGTCAATGTGCTACAATTTGACCTCTACTGAAAAATCACAAAGGAGATGATTATGAATCTACTCAGGTAAGAACTGTGATTTATTTTTTTCCCTATCATAAAAATTTTATCAAGCCAATTCAAATATGAAAACAGGCATTAGACTAAGGAACACTAAAAATAATATATTTAATAATGTGTTTAAGAATAATATCTATCCATTTCTCTAATTCAGAGTATTATATTAAACAGTAAAGTGGTACATTTTGGCACCAAGGAATCAGATACAATTCTTAACACAAAGGATGTGCACAAATACACAAGATCTGTTAAGAAAGACAAAGACACTTTAGGGTTTGTTTTTGAAACTGAATCTCCTTTTAAAGTTAGCATGAAAGTACAAAAAAATGCTAGAAGATTATGAGTAGTTGCTAGAGATATCTCAGATTCCAAGCAGCATAAGCAGGGTCTTCTTAACGTGTGATAAAAAAATCTTAATACTCTAATTAATTCATAGTTTCACTATAATGGAAAGAGAGGCCAAGATAAAATCTGTTTCAATCTTTATTAGACTATAAATGGAAATGTAGCATGAAGTACATATAGATAGTATGCTATATTGTTCATTAGTTCACTACAATGAGCTTGCTTCGTAAAAAACTGAAATAACTGCTGTATTGCATCATTCAGTCATTTTCACTAACATAAATGTTCTAAAGTTTTAACTGTACATGTGTCATACACACTTCAAGCTGGGTATTAGTATTCTATTTAATGCTGGAATTATCTAAGACTAATATTGATTCTCTTGGTACTGATTTGGTAATTCCAACAACAGTATTAAATCAAAGTATTAATCAAATAATCAAAGTATTAAATAATCTTTATAGTCCTTACTGGGCAGCCATGAGAACCTGGACTAAACAAGTGGACCAGTACATATGAGCAGAACAGATCGATAGGAAAAGAGAGAACATAATCTTCATCTCTCTCCAGTCATTTACTTTTGTCATTCCAATGGGCTCACAAAAAGGGAGTCTCCAGAAGAAACTACTGCAAGTTTAGCTCTGCAATAGTTACAGTAAGATATTTTTTGAACTCCTAAGAGTTTTATCTATTTATTTATTTATTTGTTGGAGGCACCTTAATTTAAAAGGAGAGGAGACTAACAATCTGAAAGTAGGAATTTCAAATGTTCTTAGCATTTCATCTAATTTTATTTCCATAGCTGTTAATAGCTCACTAGCTTTACTGGTATAGAATTAGCTAGATAAATGAATTCAAACATTCCAAGTGAACTTACTGCAAAGCAACAGAAGCTTTAAACTGAGGAATCCATTTTGTTTTGTTTAAAAAAAAAAAAAAGAAGCGAAAAACAAATAAACAAACAAGAAAACAGATTAATGCATTCCTCTGGTTAGCATCAGCCATTCTTCTGGTTAGCATCAGCCGCCACACAGTAAGTTCTACCATGATCTCTTTGTGCTAAAAGTAAATTTGGAGTTGACTGATGCATGACTGTTTATTATAGTGCGCTTGTACAAGCTGTAAATCAGTCCAGGCTTCCACTGGTCTGTTTTGGTCTTTACTGCCTCAGCCAGTCATTAAGAGCCAAACAATGCTCTGAAATGTTAGGAGGTGGAAAGTATGAAGATGAGGAAAGGAAGAAAAGAATTATATGAAGTTCCTTTGAAAGATTAAAAATATAGTTTACAGCTTTTTGGTTAACTAATTGATTTGATTAACTAATGTTTATTCAGAACACTTCTATAACTGGGCTCATCAATTTGTTAATAAATAAGTAACAAAATCACATTTACATAAAAACTGTATTTACATAAAAATGAGTAACTTCAGGATTATGATCCTGATGTATGAATCACAAACAGGACTGTTTTCAATGTCAACCATTCTCTGCTTAATCTTATAAAAAGGACAGGTGTCCCTAGTGAACAACCCCATGGAAATCATTTCTCATGAACAAAAATGAGCTTACAGGACCAGCATTGTATTCTTTTTCTAACAGATAGAAATCCATAACTTTACTGACTTATCCTATGCAACAGCCAAGCTAATAATCTAACTATCCCAAGAATCTAATCTGCACATGCAAAGCACAGAAGCGAATGTGCACTTGCGGTCACCTTCTGCGCAGTCAGCCAGCTGTTTATTTGTCTAAGGGACAAGAACAGCCATTAGAGAACTGTAGACAGTGTTCAGATGCTTGCTCACTAACCTTGCATTTATGGAAACAAATCTGACATAGTTCTATTATCCGTACATGCACATACAGATAGCCTCTTGTCTGCTGTCAACACTTTTCTAATAAAAAGTAGAATAGATATTCTGGTGACATGAGGTCCCTGCAGGTCTTGTGAATCTAGGCAGACTGTCAGTTAAGAAGCAAGTGCCATGTGAAAAAAGACCATACTGTGAATTGAACTCTTATTAGACAGCAGAAATCCACATGGGAGAAAAACAGTATGAATACCTAAACAAAATCTGGCCTATGTAGCACTGACTGGAAAACATGGTCAATTGAATGCCATAGGAAATTAGGCTTCATTTTCTTTTCTGCATACAAGAAAATCTTGAGGATTTGAAGAGGGGGAAAGAGGGAAAGAAGTTTGTTGGGAGGAACTGTTTAGTTTAAGCTTAGTACCACAGAGGAACTGGTTGAATTATCTGTTCATTTCTGCTACCAATTCCATTACACACAGGATACATAAATAATTAATTTAGCATCTGAATAATACAAAACATAGGTCCACTTCCAAGACAGTCTTTCTTGTTGTTATCTGCATGAGAGGACATAAAGCACAAGTTCTTTTTAGTAAAAATATGCAGCATTTCTTTTCCTCACGCCTATAATTGAGGGAAGCAGTTTTCCTGTTTATGTTGTAATTAATCTAAGTACTGAGTGTTCTGCTGAAGAAGTCTGTTTTCAAGTCAAGCCTATACTTAATAAGAACATCCCTCACTAGCATTTTCCATCATGTTGTGCAGGGGGACAATAGCCTCAGTCACATTCAGGCATACATAATAAAATATACTCTGAAGGTGTTAAAATAAATAATATGCTAGCAGATTACTTGCCTAGCTCCCTTTAATATCCCCATACCCAATGCCAACCTCACCCCACCAAAAAAAGGACCATGATCTAACTCACCCCCCATGAAATTCATTTAATTTTAAAAATCAAATCAAGTATCTAACTTGTGATACCTCTGTGATACCTCTGGCTATCTTGAACTCCATAGATTTTCCTAAGGCTCAGTTAAGAGCTGGGAATATCACATTTATACACATAAAGAACACACTTTCATGTAATAATACAGCTAGGAAAAGCAGAGGAAATGTAAAAGAAAGAATAAAAAACAGCCCACATACGCATTTTATCCTTAAAACTAAAAGCAGTATAATATATGATCAGTGATAATAGCCATAGGACTGCATACTTTGATAGCTTGTTATAAGAAATGATACCTGCTAACTAGAAGTATTTGCTAGGCAAAAGATTTCACAGGAAAGATGTTGGTGAAAATGTCCCATGCCCACTAACTTACCATGGAATATTTTTTTGCCTGACATGTCTTAGGACTTGGTCTCAGTGAGGGGACAATGCATGACTGTTCTGAGAAATAGTGTTCTGTTCTTATCTGCAACTCCGAGCTTTGTGCTGTGCTTTGATCTTGTCATAAGCTGGTAGGCAAAAGCAGAACAAATATATGTAATGAGACAAAAATCTCTCACTTCCATAGTCTGAGCACTTGACTGGCTGCTGCAGGATGAGTATGGAAGCACTTTCATCCAAAGCCAAACGTCAGTAATGTAACAATACTACTGAAAAGAAAATAAAGTATTTCAAATTCAGGGAGCAGCTCCATGAAAATGAATCTTGGGTTTCACTCTTCCAAAGGGAGCTTAGTGAGCTTTGATTGCTTGTTTCCTGAGGTAAAGGAGAAAGAAGGAAGCCTATACTTACACATACAGAAAAACTATTATTTGACCCTTAATTGTACTTCCATCATCTCTTTAACGTCTGGAAGATATTGACTGTGAGTTTAAGAATGCTCCCAATGAAAGAACAATGTAAGCCAACTTTTTTCTTTTTTCTTTTTCTTTTTTTTTTTTTTTTTTAACATACAGGGAATCATATATGAAAGGAGAAGATAAACTTGATAGGAAATAACTAAATTTAGCTTTTTTTTAATTTTACTACTCCCATTCCTGTACCTTTCTGCTACCCTGAGAGACACCCATCTATAGTACCCTGAAATACTTCAGTAGCCTCATAACGCACTACGGAATGAGCAGAAATTTTGTAATGCATTAGTTAGTTTATAGGCTATGTGACCAGAGATATTAATAGACCATCACTATCTAATCAGAGAACACAAGAAATGAATGAAGTAGGTTCCAACAACAAACTAACTGATAGACTTTAATTTGGAAGCAGAGAAGTCACAAGCCGTCTGAACTGGGAAGGCTTGAACTGATAAAGACTATAATTTGTTGTCTGTCTCTTTGTGTATTTATTGATGGTCAAATGTCAAGCAAGAGAGGGAGTCTGACTCTGGCCAAGATGTTTGCAAGGTACTACTGCAGCAGAAAGAGTAGTTGGATCTCCTTGTAGTAAGACAAGTTTGGAAGAGTTACTGCTCCTGAAACTTCATTTATTGTGTATTTTCAGGACAGACACTTCATTTTTAAAGCACATTTTTAAGGCATGCACTTGCTCTGAAAAGTCAGTCAGTATTACTGGTTTCATTTGGAGATCACTTTTAAATATGAGTCTTGAGCACATTTTTCCTCCTAAAGCTTTCTATGTTGCCATTTCCACACATATCAAGTGGAACTTACAACGCTACCCTAACTCTTTGGAGCATTAAGGTTGCATTAAATTAAGATTGCATAGAACTGCAACGTTTTAACACCAAAATCTTCACCTATAATTTCCAGTACGACTGAAGGCTCTAATTCCCAGATGCAGAGCTTCTTTGATCACCATTCCTATCACCAATCATTCATCCACTACCTTAGCAACATTTTCTCTACTCTAAGAAGTTATTCTCAGTATAACTTGTTTGATGGATAATGAAACTGCAACTCACAGAACTTAGAGTATTTCAAACCAAAGACTTTAAAGCAGTTAGAGTTTCATTTCATGCATGCTTTTTTAGACAGCAGAGGAAAGGACGAGAGGAAACAAGTACGGCAAGCCATAATCTTTCAAGGTATTAAGAAAGGAGGAATTTATCAAGGCTTATTTTTCATATCTTCCTTAATCGCTAAACAAAATCAAAAAAAAAAAAAAAAAAACTGTCTTATTTAAATCTTACTGTCCAATATTTTTATTTAGCAGAACCCATTAGCATCATTAAAAAAAAAATGTTTATCGTCTCTAAAGCTGATAGCTCAAAACTGAGCTCTGGACACACTTGTATGGAGTGCTCCTACCAAGTCTTTAGAATACAGAGCGAAACTGAGAGTTTACATAAGCAACAAAAACACTCATAATATTAACATAAAGAGTTTGAGGACTGCATTTAAAACTCTGAAGTTTTAAATAGCTTTAAATATTGGGCACTAGAACAACACTCTACTAACAAATTATCTACTGCAAATTTACTTTTATCATCTTGTAAACCATCCAGTGCAAGAAGTAATCATAATACACAGTGGCAAGACTTACGCTTTCTACAACTTCTATCACACTACATGTCCTTAAACTTTTTCAAGTGCTTGTCTATGAGAAAAAGTTAATGATTTAGCATTTGTGAACCTCATCTTACAGAATATGGTGCTCCTATTTGTTTGGAAATTGCACACCTACCTTTTTTAACTAAAGACTTGCACTAGGCCAACTTAAAATCAGAAGGTATTTCGGTATGGGACTTATGACATAGCTGTTTGCACTTTTCTGCACTTAATGGTACTTCCTAAGTATTTTACTGCATGACTGAAGAAAAAAAGACAGCTAAATTGTAACCTTAAGAATATATCAAGTTATTCTCCCCTTCCTAGATGTTCTTCTATCACAAAGCATAAATGGAAAGAGGAGAACATTAGAGGGATTAGGAGTAGTAAGGAAAAACTGAAACATCAAACACAGCTCTCAGAAGTTATTAATAAAAATTATTAGTTCATAACTCTGAGAGTTATTGATTCTCAGAGTTATTAATAAGCAAAATGAAAATGCAAGTAATGAAAAAATCAAACACAATGTCTATCTTACCAATACATAGCTGAGGCAATAATATAACCAAGACAGAAGAGACACCATGTATTTCAAAGTCTGTTCTGTACTACTACTAAACAAATGCAGTAAAAACCATACTTCCTTCTCACATGCTGTGGTGTACCTCATGGAACACAGCAGGATCCTTCTTCTTTCACATCTGCTTTTAGAACAATGATAAGAAAAAGGTATAGGGATAGTGCAAGTGACATCTCCATAAACTCAGAAAGCATGAACTATCAAAAAGCAAAGGAGCACAAATCCATGAAACCATATGGGAAGGGAAAAAGGCATAGAAATATTTATTACAACTCAGTATACCTAAGACACTCTTTAATGAAGTAATAAGCTTTGTAGCTATTCAGCTGTCAATAATCAGCAGAGTTGCTTGTGTACATTGTTTACATAAACAAACTGTACCAGTAAAAATTGTATATGATGGCTGGCTGCAAGCATTTGTCAATTCAGTCTGTTTTCTCAACCCATTGGGTTGAATGCATGAGGGTACAGATGCTAATACAATGAAATTACCATTGAAGCTAGCACTAAAAGCGATCTTAGAACTTGGAGCAAAGGGCAAGGACTGAAGACAGTCTTTCGGTTGGAGGGTTGGTATAAATCACAGATGAATTACCAATAGATAACCTGCTTCTGATAACCTCAGTACTGGGAGCCTAAATGTTTTCTAGGAGTCAGCATTTTCTGAAATTTAAGATACTAAAATACGGCTTTGAAAAATCTTTGCCAAGGACAGAACTACTCAGAAATCACTGGAAGAGTTTTTACAAGGAAATGATCAATTTTCTGTCACAAATCAGAAACCCAAAGCTCTTCTGTTTGCAGTTTAAGTTTCTGTATGCCATTGAAAAAAAATGGCCCTCTTAACTGTTCTCTTTAGAGGCATTTCATACAAATTTAAGAAAACAAAAACTCTCTAGCATACTCTTCAGGTATTTTAACAGTTCTGTAATTTTGAAAATACTTTAAAAAGCATTGATGACGTCGTACAGGTGCTTATATTTCAAAGAGGAAATGGCTGTCCCAAGATGGGGGGAGGGAGAAGGAACCAGATAGCATCTGAGAAGATTCAAAAGATTCCAACTATACATATGTTTACATTTTCACAAGTATGTATTTCTTTAAAAGTAGACATATAACAATTTTCCACAGATATTGCAGGTCTATCCCTTCCTCGTTCATCTCATAATGTGTGGAACTGAAATGTACTGAAATGAAACTCACACAGGGTCACCTAGAGCACGTGGCACAGGGCTACATCCAAGCGGGTTTTAAAGATCTCCGAAGAAGGAGACTCCACAACCTCTCTGGGCAGCCTGTTCCAGGGCTCTGTCACCCTCACTAATCTTACATATGTAATCTTACCTATGGTATCATCAAGCCATGACAACAAACCATTATTAATGAAGAAAGAATAAGTAGCAAGGTAGTGGTAGATAGGAAGACAACTGATGACAAAGTAGTTAAAGAATAACTATTAATTGCAAAAAGCAAACTACCATGAGGGCAAAATGAAGCAGAGATCACAATCATGACTAACGTGAAAAGGATAGAAAGGGATAAAATGTTTTATAACTAAGTATATATATATATGTAGATATATATATATAAAAAACACATGAAAGGAAACAAATGGAACAGTGCTGGCAGGAATCCTGTGGGAAAGAGCCTGGCAGAGCGCCCTACACCTACCTTAGCAACTCACACAGGACCCACTTTGAGCCAGCTGATAGCTCCTCTCCATGAATGAGATGAATTTGCAATGGCTGTACACTCAGCAGCTGTGGCACAAGGAAGAAAGTAGCTGATCTAAAATATTTCTCTTGTTCTCCATATAGTACATGACAAAATTAACATATTTGTATTGCACAGGCTATCAAGACAGATTTTGGCCTATTACAGTTAACAAAAATAGAAATATCCCCATACAACATGCTGCTTTACTCCTGTCAGCTGCCCCTGATGCAGTCTGCCAAGTGGAAAGATGGTCATGCTTATTTATTAATAAACATGTACTGTCATATTGTGCTACATTACTCTATGTACAACTATAAAAATGCATTCATTTCCCTAAGTGGGACTTTATAGATCAGAGACTCAGTCTGATACCCATTTATCAGTTTTATAAAACAGTTATTAAACAGCAATGATGACATAGATTATACATTTTCATTTCCACTTCCTCAAAAAAAAAGATCCCACTCCTAATAGAATGAAATTGTTCATGGAAATGATGATACATAGACTTCCAACAGCAATAACAATGCAAACTCAATAATTTAAAGTATTGCTTCTCCTCCTCTAAACCCTGTTAGCCTAGTTTTAAATGGATTTCAGATCAGCTGGTCTCTGAAATCTAAGGCAGTTAAGCTGGACTGTTAGTCATAACACTGAATGAATGCAGAGTCACAAAAGGACTTGTTAAAAGGCTCATCTAAGCTTACACAGACAGAGCTGGGTTCATTAAGCTGTTATTAAAGTAGTCCAATACATTCAGAACAAACTAATTTTTGAAACAGTATAAATGTAAAATTAATAAGGAGGTCAGGGGTATTAAATATAAACAAGAAAAAAATAGAAAAGAAGGAAAATAACACACACTGTTTCAATTTAAAATTCCTGAAGGAATCAGAAGCAATGATTTACAGAATTTATAACAACAGGGCAAAGCTAACATTTTGCCTACTGCTGGGTAAGTAGATTAATTGTTTATTATTAGTGAATTGGCACCTGACAGAATACTGATTGGACACAGTTGAAGAATGTGACTTAAACATAGCTTCCTCAAACAGAAATGAGACATCTTGAAATTCCTGCAATTTCAATGTACACTCTGCATTCATCATGCAAATTCTATTTGCTGAGAAAACAAAGTGTATGAAGCATTCAAAAGGCTTTTAAAGACATAGAAATATGAATCATGTAAGTTTTGATATCAGTAATTTCAATAAATCTTCTGAACACCTAAAAATTAACCAGTTGGATTACGTTTCACTTACATGAAAAATATTCTAGGTTTATTCAGTCATATTCACTGTCACATTTTCTAAAAAGTGGTGTATCTTAACCTAGAAAGTTAGAATCTCCATCTCTAACATGTTCAACGAATTTGTAATAATTTTGAATATTCTATATAATTGGACTAAATCATAAAATATTGAATTTGTCTTTGGCTTGAAAGAGAACCTCTTTAGCTCCACCAAGAAACAGGATGAAAAGGATGAAATCCCTAGTTCTCCTCCAAAACAAGGAATCATCTATATCTTATAACTGGCTTCAGAAAAGACCTTTAATTTCTGACACTTCTGAAAACTTTCTGACTCCAGAAATGAGAATCCTGTTATTCAAAATGATAAGGCTTTAATAATCTATCCTCTACTTTCCTCATCTCAGCTATATCTCTAATATGGGATGGCGTAACAGGGAGACATAGTCTGCTTCTTCCTATTCCTAGGGAGGAAGGACAAAGATACACCAGAAAAATTCAGAGAGGCAACATCTGTTTTTACTTAAACTTATCAAATATTTTTTTTTTGCATGATCCTATTTTCGTTTCAGTTCAATATATTTCTTGTAGACCAAATATTTCAGAGAATTGTCAGGAAAAAAAATGAACTCTAGAAAGGCTGGGACTCCCTAGATCAGTGCACCAAAGGACATATAATCTGTGGAGGAAAAGCTTGAAGTCAGGCATAGGCACTTAAGAGCGCTCACTGTGGCAATGATTGGCTGACTAGTTTCTGCTTTCCATGCCTACAACACAGCTGAATAACCGCAACTGCAATTGCAATAACTGAACAGACTGATACCAAAAACCATTTTCAATCCTGTTGATTGCTCCACGGATTCTGTTCTCAGGCTGCAAAAATGTATGCATGTGCAATGATGGAAAATAAGGAAGATAAGGAGAAATGAAGAGGTCCTGACACAGAAATGGAGAAGCCATTGTATATAGTTATTGTTTCTGCATACCCAATACCTCCATTAAGAAAATTCCCCCAAAGCTGGAAATATATACTTACCTTTTTTGGTTGTTGCTCTTCTCCAGCCCATGTAGTTGATGCAATCAGGACTAGAGGCATCAGAAAGAATGTAACAGAGACCAACTTTTTGTAAAGTTTTCATTGACTGAAATTTTACACATCATTTGTTTTGAAGCAATAAAAAGCATTACAAATTTCCCCAAAAACTAAGCTTTCTGAAAGTTCTTGCCCTCTCATCTTTTTGCATAGGTGAAAACAGCACCTTCGTGTAAGGAAATGTTAGGTCTGTACTGACTTCCAACGTATGAAAAATTTTGATTTGCTATTATACAGGTTTGATTTTCTAAGTCAGATTCCAATCTTTCTTTTATTTATATATATACATTTTAATAAATGTTATATATTTTATATGTATTTTATATATTTCAAAACTCAAAAGCATGGTACTGTCTCCTCCCATCAAGCCCTTCTAATAGAACTGGCTGTTGCATATCCCTAATGAAGGAAAAATTGACACCTAGACATCCACTGGTTGAAATCTGTGAATTCTGCTAAGCTGCAACTAGAAGTTCCTGCCCAAAGGAGATGTCTGAGGAAGTGATTAAGGGTGGCACTGAGAAGTTTTCAATCAGTAAAATGTCACCTTAGGTAAGCTATAGACTTATTCCTTCCACTGTGAAATGATGCTGTGGAGGGAATGAAAGAAGCAGAGCAAGCAGACAGAAAACACTTTGGAAGTTTCCATAACTCTGCACAAAAACTACCTGAATGTCACCACAGGGTTTGCACTAAAATAAATGATTTCTAAAGCTAGGCTATCAGTTTTCATCTCAGTGTTTTTCTTCCTGGACCAGAATGCAAGTCACCAGAAATTCTCCATTTATTTTTTGTTTATTGTGGCATGCATTTTGGTTTTTTTGATTTTCCGTTTGTCTGATATGTTCCCCTTTACAGCCAACCTCATCCCTCTCTCATCTGATTTTGCTTTTCCTTCTGGCTCCTGCATTTACTCAGCAGAAGAAGCTTTTCCCTCCTACACTGGATCTTGTTGTTCAGAGATAAGCATACGTGTCTGTAAGGCAAGAAAAATAAATGGTTTGGTGGATGAGTTCCATTATCTGCCAAATGGCCCTTGAAAGTTAATGAAGAGTCTTCTGGCATTTTCCTTAAATATAAAACCATCTATAGAATTTTTATACCTGTTCAAAAATAAATTTGATTTTATGATCTGCATTCTTTTCAGCTCCTTGAATTAAGCTTGCAGAAGGTTTCATTACTTCTTTTCCACTGCAGTAAATTGCTACTTTAGCCTTATAAAATTCTGTTTTTTATATTTATTGCAGTAAACTACTGTTAGTTATTTCCTTTACATTCAGATGCACCACAGTAATGAGAGGGAGCATAATTGCTTCTGTATCTTCCCTGGGATCAGAGGAAATGTGAGGACACTTCTAAATAATCAGTCAACTTGTTGTCATTAACAGGCATCTTTTTCTTCAGTATTTAAATCTCCCAAAATACTTCCTTACAGATTGACATCGATGTTTAGTGGCCATGTGGACTAACCAGGATGAGCATTTCATATCAGCGACTCTCACAATTCCAGAGCCTCCATTTCATGTTCAGCAGAAAGCCTTCCCTGTCATAGAAGAGCAATACTGCAAATTTAGGAAAAGCAAAACAAAACAGAACAAAAACACATAAACGACAGATCATACTACCTCTAATTAGCTCCTGAAAACATATTCTAACTGTTCTATATCATCTGCAACTTTACATTCTTTTATTTGTATCTCTCAGTTCTAAGTCTTCTGTCAATGATAAGCCTCCTGTGCATTTAGAGAGGCTCAAAAAAAAACAAAAAAAAAGGTGTGCCTGAATTAGCTCCTGTTCAAAATTCATCCTTCAAGGCCACCATACCTACAAAACAATAAAAAACAAGATGTCTGCAAGATTTGCTCATATCAGGGTTTTCACTGATTCAACTGTTCTTTCCAGTACCTTCAAGAAGCTTCAAACATATTTGTTTACCAACACTGAAAATTTGAGCTTCTGGACATAGGGGGTAACTCATACAACAAGGAGTAGATATGTGAAAGGGCTCGTGGAAAAGCTGAAGAGAGTATTTCCAGGAGAAACTGAAGCATAAATGCTAAAAGTATAAAATATCCCCCTGCCTGCTCCCCTCTCCTGTCCTTCTGAAACACTGGTTCTGATTACCGACCAGAACTCAGCTATACAGTCCACAGGAATATTAGAGCTACTTATAAATTGCCTATGCATAGAGAAAATTTCAAATGCAGTCCCAGGGAAAGAAATACAACTACGCCTTAATAGTTGTTCTTTGTAGAACACATCAAGAGAAAAAGGAAAAAAAAAGGAATGAGACAGTTCAAAATATTAAAAAAAAAGGTAAAAATATTTTGAAAACATAAATTAGACTATGATTATAGTATGTGATTGGAAGTTTACACAATGCCTTCAAGTCCAGAGCAGTCACCAAGCAATGCATGAGCAACTTCCCGCAGCTGCTCAAACAATCAGTCTGTAGCCTTTCCAGATCTTTCTCTGGCTTATCTTTGCCCTCAACAAATAGAGCATAGTCTGCTAGTACGTTTTTCCAATTCTCCCTATGCCTAAACCTTCTTGATGCATGGGAAAAATATTATCACTTGGAGTATATTCACAATGCCATTTTTTTCAGCAAATATGAGTCTCAGTTACTACCTGATCCATATATGTTTTGGTATTGGTTCAAAGAGGGAGAAAAACAAACACCAAAATCAAAGTAACTTTCACAGTTTTCTTGTTCCACAGTTTTTAATAGATACTTATGCAGATTCTTCTTCCTTTCTATACCACTTTATAGGCTCTGCATGTGAATGTCCTTGCTTCAAAAATGCACAATTGTTTTTAAATACTGTGAAAGCCAACATATTTATAGATGCCATTATTCACCTGAAACACTGTACCTGCTGATTAAACCACTGTCATTGCCTTCTTCGAGGGACACATTCTATGCATGTTCTACATTTCAATAACTCAGAAGACCACACTTTTTGCTTCCAAGTAACTGATACTGACAGAGAAGTTCAAATGCTTTGACCTAATTCATATCACAGGACAACCTCAAAAGTTCTATTGAGGGTAACAAGAAGAATCCATCGTATTAGAATGAACTTCTGTTCCTTTTGGAGTATAAAGGTGAAGCAAAAAAAGATTAAAAATAGCTAAGCAAAAGTCAAGGTTTCAACTGGCCTGTGCAGTCCTCCTGGGAGCACACAGCGATGCACAGTAGCACACGCTGTAGAAGCTCTTGATTGGAAGCAGGGGAGTCCCATTAACTACTCTTACAGAAACTGTTTAACTACAAAGACTGCAGTTACACTGCTTAAATCACTCACAGTCCTCAAATCACTTGTGCAATGCTTTGTTTCTAGAAGCAACAGAAGCAGTAAACACTATTTGTTCATAAGTTTCCATTTGGTTTTCCTTCTGCAATTTCAACATATATTTTTATAACTTTTTCTGTGGTCTGTAGCAAGTGCCAGAAAAGCAGCTCTGCCCTTCTTACTCCCTTCACTTCAAACAAGTTTTGATAGCTTGATGGTTGGTAAACTAAGATCGCAAACTCATCTTTCTGAGCTGTACTGAAATCTAGAATTTTTGTTACAGTTCAGTTACACTTCCTACCTTCAAAAGCAAATCAATAAATAGCAGAGATGGGTCTGGTTAGACCCATATCTGGTAAACCTCAATATAAAATGCAATAAATTAAAAAAAAAATCAGTTTCTTTTTGTTTTCCTGTCTGAAAGGTTGGGTCCTTCTCAGTCCTTCTCACTCTTCTAGAATTGCCTCATCACAAATCAAAAAGTGCCCCTTCATTTTTTTTTTTCTTAAAAGTAACAGAAGTAGGAAACTTTGCTTACTTTGTATAATTTGTCCAGGTTTTATTCAGGAGAACTTCTCTTTTCCCATTAATAACAGATTAATAGGGCACAATACAATGCTCCCTACTCCTTACTGAACCCCATGTTTCTAAGAATTTGCTATAAAACCCTGTAAGGTAAGATCCCCTCACCTGAAAAAGCAGGTTTGCCTGGTTTGCCTTAGCTGATGGGGCCCTAAGAGGTACCTGCTGTGTTGCTAGGCAGCTTGCACCCTGTTAGAGACAAGAAGATGCAACTCCAGGGCAAAAAGTCCTTTCTCCTTAACTACCTTTATGTTTAGCCAGGTGGATATTCCATTTTTAGTGAACACACTGAACTGACCTCAGTGCTCTCTTCCCTTGCTATTTAGATCTCACAGGGATGCTTTTGCCCAAGATAATGTTCTGTGAAAAACAAACAGATGCAATCAAAATAGAGTGAAGTGAGAAAAACACGTATGCATTGTTTGTTCCCTGTACAATAATTTAGTATCAAACAATTTTTCACTACAGCACTTAAGCTTTACTTATTATCTCGTTAGGAAATATAATTATCTCCTAAACAGACTTTCTTTTCCCAGGGTCTGAGCAGAGATCAAAAACTGTTCTACTGCTACAGTATTTTCCCTTCCACAGTGTTGATCTGACTAGATGCATTCTTGAGCTACAGGGAAGCACAAGCAAGTAAAAGTCTTCCTCCCTACTCTCCACAAAGAGATGGCCATAACTACCTGACAGACACAGGTGAAGGTGAAAAGATGGGCAGTACCACAGAACTGGACAAGCAGGTAGAAATCATGGCCTCAGTCACACGCTCTGTTTCTGGACAGCCAATATCTGCAATGGATACTACTTCAAACCCTTTCACCAAAACCAATACACAATGAGCAAGGGCCACAGGATCTCTCCTGATCATTGCTGACATACCATCCTCTTACTCCCACCTTAAAGTGACGAGAAACAGAGACTTAATAGAGGTAGCTCTGTTTTGAAACCAGAAAGAAATAGAAATAAGCAGCTGGAACCATACCCAAGCACTTGACCTCCTGCATTTAAATCCTATGGAATATATTTTAGACAGATTTCAATATCTGTAAGTACAACTATCACCATTATAGACAGAAGCCATGTAGATGGCATACTTCAAAACCAATCCCATAGAAAAAGGCCTAAAAATAAAAATGAAGTTACAACTTGCCTCTGGGCAAAATCCTGAACCAAAACCCAGGTGTGCCTTGAGAATGCAACATGACAAAAGACACCATTCAAGATGCATCAAGGTGCAGTTAACTTTTTGCCTACCTCTAGATGTGCAATATAGTAGTAATTTATTGGTGACTGAGTCTACTAGCAATCTATAGCTCTTTACTTGGTTCAACAGCAGCACTGTCTGGCATATTGTAGGGCACAAGTACACTTGTCCAGCCTTCTACTCCGGAAGAAACCAGTAAGTCAGGTCACGCCAGCACAGAAGCATGTACTTATTAAGACATGCATGTATGCTCTGACACAGATGGATTATTGCATTGCACATTGCAACAATACAGTTCTAAGCTTCATAAAATGTATACCAAGTCTTCACAAGGGACAGAAAAGGTGGAATGTCAGTGATGACATTACATCCCAGTATTAATTTGAGCAAAGATGGAGCAGCACGTACAAGCTTCTTCTCTTTTCTTTTTTTAGAGGCAAAGCTGTCATTGAAATGTCTTGGGATGTTACAGGAAAGTACCCTATAAATCCCCAAAGCAAAAACATTACCCTAGCAGCAAAAACAAGTTCCAAATATACCCTCACAAATCAAGTAAGAAAGCTGCCCTGAGCAGCAGATGGGCAGCATCCAAAACATAGGGTGGAATCTACAGGAGAAAGGAAATTCTATTGTTATTCATGTCAAACACTGTTATCTATAGGAATCTGATTTGTAAAAAGTGAATGTAATATAAAATTTTAACATGCATTCTTTTCATTACTTAATGTTAGTTTTCCCATAGAAAACACTGCTAGAATGATTCCATTATCCTTGTTGCATAACATAATAAATATTCTCTTGAATCCTCACACTGAAACTGCTAAGTCACATGAAGAGCCAGACTCTTTTCTTCAAACCTTAGGAGGAACCTTAGGAGGAACCAGAACCTTAGGAGGTTCTGGAAACCACTCAAAATTCCCTTTAACACCAAACAGCCCCTCAAATCCAGCAGCTTCCCTTGCTCTCTGTGACAGAGATGGCAAGCACAGTGCTGTAAACTGAAACAAGGTTAAAAGTTCCTTTCTAGTCTGAAGCATACAAACACTTTTTCAACACCTACAGGAAGATATGACATTTAAAAAAAAGTCAACTCTGTAAAATATTGAAAACAATTGGAAAGAATTACTGTTTTCCATAAATAATGATAAATATTTATCTGTGTATCTGTATGTATGAATGAAGCAATACAAATTTACATATTTATTTAAAATATATGCATATATGTAAATGACTTCATTAAAATATTTATATTTATTAATTCTTATATGTGTCTACCTATTGACATATATTGCGTAACTTGAAACTACGCTACGCAATACACTGAAAGAAAAAAATACACTTATAGGAGTTTATGCCTGCAGGAAGTTTATGCCTGCAGGAAGGTAAGGGAAGAACAGCTACATCTCCGCAAGGAACTTTTTTTTCTTAAATTCTCTACATTTAATGATATTTGATCCACTCTACAGCATAGAGGAATGAACTTCAAAAATATTTTTATAAAGTCCAGGAAAAACTCAACCTCAAGCAGATACGACTGACAGAGAACTCCAATTGAGGCAGTGGTACTTTGCTTTCACTTTGGTGGTAGGCACATCTTAACAGTGGATTGTCAGCAGTGCTTTCATCGGCAGATTATAGTTCTATCGGGAGTTTAGACAAGACAAAGAAGTCACATTAATATTTGGCTTTTACACATCATGCAAAACACGAATTGTGTGACCAGCTGACATACGCATTCCCTCAGTATCTTGGGTGAAGTTGGTGAGTATTTTTATTTTTTTAATCTATCATTCATTCAGCAAGATGAAATGATTTGCCTGTGGCTATAGTATAGCTGGACTTCAGACTCTGTATTTCTGAGTCTTTGACCAAATTC
>NW_020455497.1:640036-647317 GCF_003342845.1 Nothoprocta perdicaria | reverse complement strand
AAAAAAAAAAAAAAAAAAAAAAAAAAAAAAAGTTCTTCCTGAGCCATCCTACAGGGCCAGGCTAGCCTGGTATCCTCCCACAGGGATGACTAGGTCCAATTGCTATAAGAAAATGATAGAACAGGACAAATATCTAGCACACCCTTGTGCATACTCAGGTTCCAGCAGCATGTTTCTCACAGGCCAGAAGTGGTATCTTGGGGTTATATCCTTCCTTTATGTTTGTATACTTTTATTCCTTGCTCCTTCCATTTATGTCTTCTACATATGCCTATTGCCTTCTTTCATTATTTCCTTCCCTTTTCCCTACTACTTATTTAGTCATTCTTCCCAACCTCACCAAACACAAAATATCCACAGCAGCTTCCTTCCAGCTTCCTTTATTACTTTCTTCACATGAAGCCCTTTATCTTATACTTGTAACAGGCAATTGTGCTCCATGTTGTCCTGTAAATTGAGGGGAGCACGCAGTGTCTGTGTTCTCTTTTCATTTTCCTATTTACCTAAAAGGATCTGTCATTTTAAGCCATCTGTCATGCCTTTTGACAAGTTATACTGGATAATCTCCACTGTTTGCTTGGGAATGTGGACATGTGAAACCAATTCAGATGCAATTGAACCAATTCCATTCAATTTCAGTATCTCTAGTTAAGTCAAATATTTTTGTGGATTTCTTAACATAATCTCTTCAAAACAATAAAAATACAGTATTGCCAGTCCAATGGGTGATATTCCCTTTCCATATCTGGATGGTATACCCAGTGCAATCTCTGTTTCTGGCATAATGGGGGAAAAGAATATTCCTAATAATTTGTAAAAACATTTTCCTGTCTTTTCCTAATACCCTTATTTCAGAAATAACTTCTGAAGTTTTTTCTGGGATTTAGTTCATTTTTTTTTCTCAAACTCATAGATTAATTAAGCCACATTTAACAAAGAAAACTAAAATGCAAAGTATTTAAAAATTTATTCTTGCATGAAAGGACTCCTGCAACTTTAACAAGGCTACTCTCTCTGGAATATGTTTTCCTTTCTCTCCTAATTGAAATGCTGAGAGAAACCAATTTCATTCCTCGCAGAACAGGGCCTACCTCATAATTGACCCCTGCAGTTGTGAAGTTTCTGTCACGCCCAAACATTCACAAGTACATCTCTAAAATGTGTGGCTGTATCAACAGCAAGGTGAATTGCAATAACAAGGCAAAATTACCCCTTTAAATAAAAGTATTTCATTCTGCTCCATTACACAAACACACCATGTTATTATGCATGAAATGTTCAGCTGATTATCACTTCCTGTAAAAGCAAGCAAGTATTATATGATCAAAATCTATGCAAAGCATACAGCAACCCCCAATATTTAAATGATGGGATGAAGACCAAAAATTACTCTCATCTGCCTCAGGTACTTGATTCTGTGCATAAATAAAAATAAAAATAAAAATAAAAATAAAAATAAAAATAAAAATAAAAATAAAAATAAAAATAAAAATAAAAATAAAAATAAAAATTCCCTACTCACAAATACTCAGATAATTGTATAAACCATACTTTTTAGATTTTCAAAAACTCAGCCTATCTGCATCTACTTCTGATTATTTCCAGAATTAAATCTCCTCAGGACTTCACTTCAAAAGGACAGAAAGAGATAAGAAAAAAACAAAAAACAGAAGTTACAAGTAGTCTTCAAGATTTCTGCCCTCTTTGATCCTTTCAGTTGTATAAGCATGAAATAAATATTTGACCAAGGGTGGCATCCCATAGACCACCTTCCCATACTACCACTGCAGCTTCACTGCATTCAAAACTGAAGCAAGACACAGCTGATCAACTCTTCCATTCAAAGCTCCCTCACTTTTCCTTCTATGGCTACAACTGCAGGCTATCAGTATCTTGCCTCTATGCAAAACAGTGGTTCCCCAAACCAGCCTGTTCTAGAGTGCTTGAAGGAAATCTCAAACTCCTCCATCTGCAGAGAAGCTAAAGGAAATTTGCTTTGATCCATGGCTCCACCTGAGTTGATGGTCTCAGTTGAGTGTCTTCATGAGTGTCTTCCTTTTTTTGCCACTGCCCCAGACTACGCTCCTCAGAACAGCAGCAGTATCTGATATAGATATAAAGGAGTTTCAGTGGAGCTGTTCTGCAGCATCAACATCATTATTAGTACTTAAATACAGGAAGCAAATGTTCACATTACTGGTTTTGTCCTCAAATATTTAGTCATGGTTTTTTTTGCCTTGAAACTTTTTCCTTTACAGAACTAAGCAAACGGATCTACTTCTGTTGCAGAGGATCAAACGGACACCACAGCATGATCAATGTGATCAAGTGAATGCCATTTATTAAAGCCATGATAGCTCTTAATATACTAAATTGCCATGTCCACATGCTACTCATTGGAGTAATGACAGATAGCATGCACGCAAGCTAACAGTCTTATTGGATGACTGCAGCTGCTAACTTGAATTCAACTTGTAATAATCCTCCTTCAAAGTTCCTTATCAGACATCCGGGAGTTGTTTACTTCACTTCTTTCCTTATTAGACATCCAAGAGTTGTTTACTTCACTTCTTACTTCTACATTGAAGACGGCATTCTTGTTTGGTCATGACCTTTTATCCATGGCCTAAATATCAACCAGCTTCACATTGTCCGTAAAGGCTGGATTGCTCACATGTCCATTTTCTGCAAGAAATTCCTCCACAAACTTCAGTGAGTTTGATGCAAGTCTGGTTTATAATAATTATTGCTTGTTTCCCTTATTTATGCATGCCTGTTAAACATATATGCTAATAATACTAATTAATAAATGGAATAGAACTAAAATCTGGTCTTGTTTTTCTGGGGCATCCTACCAATCCATCACAGGAGAAACTAACTACTCAGAAATAACAGCCATGATCAACATTACTGCTATATAAATGGAAAGGAAAATCTGAACAAAACAAAGCTGAACCTCTACTCATCTTTTGGTTTAGAGTAACAGCATAGATTTGAAACAAATCTTTTATTTTCCCCACTTAATGTGGAGTGGTTCGGCATACTGAACGCTTTGGGTGAGCATGAGTCAAATTCCTTATGTAGAAATTACACTCTTTTGGGTTTTACGAGCCATTTCCTAACAAAGAACCAAATAATTTGCAGGGACTATTCAGTCTAGAAGACCAGAATATATGCATCCCAAGGAACAACACCATATATCATAGATTTAAGGACCTCAACAACAGTTGCTTCAATCTATTGATCTACTATGCTGAATTACATGCTAACACAGACATAACTGAAGTATCCTAACCACCGGGCCAACAGCCAGAGCCATCAAAGCCCAGCAGATGTAACATGTCTGCCAAAGAATAGCCATAAAAACCTAGCCAAATATTCACCTGGCCCCATATTCAAGTAGTAGTTACCTCCAAAAGAATTCAGAAACAAAGGACGGCATGTACGACCCTGGGAAAGTGATGGAGCAGCTCATCCTGGCTGCTCTCTCCAGACACATGGAGGAGAGGAAGGTGCTCAGGAGTAGCCAGCATGGATTCACCAAGGGGAAATCCTGCTTGACTAACCTGATCACCTTCTACGAAGGAATATCTAGCTGGATAGATGAGGGCAGAGCGGTAGATATGGTCTATCTGGATTTGAGCAAGGCTTTTGACACTGTCCCTCACAGCATCCTCCTGGGCAAGCTCCAAAGGTGTGGGATAGATGTGTGGACAGGGAGGTGGATTAGGAATTGGCTCGATGGCAGGGTGCAGAGAGTGGTTGTCAATGGTGCGGAGTCCAGCTGGAGGCCTGTACTTAGTGGTGTCCCCCAGGGGTCAGTTCTTGGTCCGGTCCTGTTCAACTTATTCATTAACGACCTGGATGAAGGGCTGGAGTGCTCCCTCAGCAAGTTTGCCGACGATACCAAACTGGGTGGAGTAGCTGATAGCCCTGAGGGCTGTGCTGCCATCCAGAGGGACCTGGACAGACTGGAGGACTGGGCGGTGAGAAACCTCATGAGGTTCAACAAGGGCAAGTGCAGGGTCCTGCACTTGAGAAGGAATAACCCTGGACACCAGTACAGATTAGGGGTGGACCTGCTGGAGAGCAGCCCCGCAGAGAGGGACCTGGGTGTCATGGTGGACGACAAGTTGACCATGAGGCAGCAGTGTGCCCTGGTGGCCAGGAAGGCCAACGGGATGCTGGGATGCATTAAGAAAAGCGTCTCCGGCAGGTCGAGGGAGGTGATCATCCCCCTCTACTCAGCCCTGGTGAGGCCACATCTGGAGTACTGCGTCCAGTTCTGGGCTCCCCAGTACAAGAGGGATGTGGAGCTGCTGGAGAGAATCCAGCGCAGGGCTACGAGGATGATCAGGGGCCTGGAACATCTGCCCTATGAGCAAAGGCTGAGAGAGCTGGGCCTGTTCAGCCTGGAGAAGAGGAGGCTGAGGGGGGACCTGATCAGCGTGTATAAATACCTCAAGGGAGGCAGTGAGGAGGAGGGGGGGCGGCCTCTTTTCAGTGGTGGACAGTGATAGGACTAGAGGAAATGGCTTCAAACTGAAGCATCGGAAGTTCCACAGGAACTTAAGGAAGCATTTCTTCACTGTGAGGGTGACAAAGCACTGGAACAGGCTGCCCAGAGAGGTTGTGGAGTCTCCTTCTTTGGAGATCTTTAAAACCCGCTTGGATGCAGCCCTGTGCCACGTGCTCTAGGTGACCCTGTGTGAGCAGGGGGGTTGGACTCGATGACCTCTGAGGTCCCTTCCAACCTTCGACATTCTATGATGATTCTATGATTCTATTTCCTATAATTTAAGTTTGCATCTCAGGAAACTCTTGAGCCAAAAGCACTATATATATGTGGGTATCTAAAAATTCTAGAATTCTTTTTTCTTAGATCTTAAATATCTGCAACAAACAAGGAGCAACACACATTAACTACATGCTATGTACACGTAGAATCACTTCCCTTTATTTTGAACCTTTCATCTGTATCATCCAGTACTTCTTACTTATGCTTCAAAAAAAGTGGGAGACTTAGCAACCACTCACAAGAAAGAAATTCATAGAGCAGTGTTAACCTGCTACATTGAAGTAAAACTTCCACTACTTTCCACTAATACTTTTTAATTTTCTTGTCCAGCTACGAGCCCTTATGTTTTGACTTCATTAGGGAACTGAGCCATAATGGTCTGATTTAATTGGTTTTGTAGCGTATTGTGTAACGCACAGCATATTGCAAAGGAACTAGGAAAGCAAGTAGAAGAAAGAGACTATAAAATTCATTTGACATTTACACTTAGACTCTGCAATTCTTTTAAAATCTCTTCCTTACATTGTCTGTAATGTCACTTTTGTTATCATTTTCCTTCCACAGATCATTAATAAAGATAGTGAATATCAATGTTCTCATGCTTGTCTCAAGGGAACCCACATTGTATATTGTTGCTTTTGCTTTCATTTGCTCAAAGAAATGTAAGCAGCCTATTCCATTTTGTTCCTTTTTTTATCTATCCAACCTCTTGCATTCTTGGTGCTTCTGCGCACCAGTCTGCCAATTTTAATAATAATTTGGCAGCCATTTCTCAAAGTTAGGCAGTGCCTGTGGGGATTTGGAAAGCATTTTTATCTGGGAACACGAGAGTTCTGCTCAAGTTTCAGATTTGCACAGAATAAAGTTCTCTCTTCACTGAAATAGTGATCGAACACAGTGCTGGAATAAAACCTCTTTGGCCTTTCCCCTTTCCAATGTTAAATTTCATTTTTGAATTTCTTTGTCTTTGAATTCGATAAAGTTCTGACCGCCGAGAAGAGCGGAAACCTCTCCAATACCAGCGTGGAAAATCACAGAATCACAGAATATTCAAGGTTGGAAGGGACCTCTAGCAGTCCAACCTTCCCACTCAAGCAGGCACACCTAGAGCATGTGGCACAGGGCGGCATCCAGGCGGGTTTTGAAGACCTCCAGAGATGGAGACTCCATGGCCTCTCTGGGCAGCCTGTTCCACTGCTCTGTCACCCTCACAGTGAAGAAGTTCCTCCTCACCTGGAGATGGAACTTCCTGTGTTTCAGCTTATGCCCATTTCCCCTGTCCTATTGCTGGCCACCAATAAGAGCTTGTCCCCTTCTTTCCTACATTCTCCCTTCATTAACTTATACATGTTAATCATATCCCCTCTCAGCCTTCCCTTCTCCAAGCTGAACAGGCCCAACTCAATCAGTCTCTCCTCATACAAGAGATGTTCCAGTCCCTTAATCATCTTAGTTGCTCTCTGCTGGACCCTCTCTAGGAGCTCTACGAATGACATACTGTGAAAATGACATACTGTAAAAACAAGAGCAATCAACTGTGATTAAATTGGTATAAAATTGAAAATCCTCAAAATTTCTGAGAGGGTTGATATGATAGCATTTTTTTTTCCTTTTTTTTCTTTTTTTTTTTTTTTACTGGTTTCCAAGCTACAAAGTTGGCTTCCACAGAAATAAATTTCTTCTTTTGAAGGTCAAATGGGAAAAGAAAAGTTGTACTGGCATCTTATTTTTAAGATATTAAAATGCCATCTCTGGAGTTCCAGTGTTCGGAAGAAGTTCTCTTTTCTTTTTTTTTTTCTTTTTTACCTGGATCTAAAGAAATCCTTATCATGTTTTAAGTCTGAAACCTGTCATGTTAAGATTTTTGGACCCATTGACCTTATTCTGCTTGATCAAATTCACCTTAATCTCTCAGACAGATCTCGTCATCTCTGTTTTTCTTCTTGACAGTTGTCCTCTATTTCTCCCTCCATGGCACTTCTAGGATTCAAATAAGCAATAAAAGGGCCTTGTGCAGACATACTATGATTTATTTAAAATCTACCTAGACAGCTTCATAACTCTAATGCAGTTATTCATCTCATTCTTGCAACTTCTAAAGGTTAATAAAGTGTTAATTACATAAAAGAGGAAGACTGAGAAAATAGGATACAGGAAGGAACACAGCCTTATTCCAATAATAAATAATAAACAAATAGCAAAAGAAAATAAATAAGCAAACAAAGAAAAACACAGAAACAGGAAGAAAACAAATCCACTCCCAAGCCCCAGGTCATTGTTAAAGTCACTTGATAGGTAACAAAAGTTTATGGGTGCAAAGGAGCAGACACTTATTGCTCTGTAAATCTGCTTGGTAAGGTCACTGTCCCAGAAATTAGCTAGGGAAAAGAAAGGAAAGGAAAGGAAAGGAAAGGAAAGGAAAGGAAAGGAAAGGAAAGGAAAGGAAAGGAAAGGAAAGGAAAGGAAAGGAAAGGAAAGGAAAG
>NW_020455497.1:592250-639801 GCF_003342845.1 Nothoprocta perdicaria | reverse complement strand
AAAGGAAAGGAAAGGAAAGGAAAGGAAAGGAAAGGAAAGGAAAGGAAAGGAAAGGAAAGGAAAGGAAAGGAAAGGAAAGGAAAGGAAAGGAAAGGTTGTCTGGTTATATAGTTATTTATCACCTATGGTCTATCACATGAGTAATTTCAGTATTAACAGTCAGCTCTAAAGACCAAAAAAAGCAAGTCTGATGCAAAAACAGTGCAGAGAGAAAAGTATGGTCTCCAGGAGAGCACTGGGAGTGAAGCTATGACTTTAAAGATTCAGTCACTGCAGTAGTCTGGTAATTCTAGATGATATTCCTGCAGCAGTAATCTGGCGCAGATAACTGCAATGCTATCAAGGCAACAGAAGAAAAGGAGTGCCATTGCCTTACCTCTTTCTAACCGATAGCAGGAAATCTGATCGAGATGCTGGACATGATGAGATCAGAGTCCCTGCAATGTGGACAGACATTTATCAACACCAGTCAGGAAAATGCTTATACTGTGCTCACAATCTGAGGATTTGTGCATATATAATTAAAGCACAATTCTTATTGCCATTAATTTTCCCCACTGTTGTAAGTTTTCTATCTAGTTTTACCGAGCATCATTAAAGAGGCTCCTTTGTACGCTACTTACAGCTAGAGATGGGCTGTATTTCTATTGATCTGGAGACATTCAGAGGCTATCTTGCAAAAGCACTTTCAATTACCTCTTGTTCATAGCTTCATTTCAGGCTGAGAAAAAGAAAACCACTCCGTTATATAGTTTGGTGGGAAAGTCATAATGGATTCCCAAAAGAAAACAAGGATTTATATACTTCAAATCTTAATGCCATATATATTATTTACTATAAAATATATTGATTCTGGAAACACATTATTTGGGACAATATCCCCTCCACTTATTTTTTTAAATAACATAATAATCCAGCAAGAAACTCTAAGGTACTATTCCTATATAGAGATGCACCTATTAAGACTACATAAACTGGCAGTTACTAAAATGTTGCTGCAGTACAATCTCTACATTTCCATAATCATCACAAAGGAGGTTTGTCCATCCTGGAGAGATGATCAATTAAAACACACTTCCAAACAAGACACTCCTGAAGGGAGCGTGTTACCATCATCCATTTAGGTGAAAAATAAAACCCCACTGTCATGCCATCCAACATCACTGTAATCACTCTGCATCATTCTTAAAACAGTACAAATAAAGAGACTGACTCATCTATCACAACAAACATATTTCACTGTCAGGGTAATTCCAATTCAGCACATGAAGGACTTGCTGCACTTAAAAGACTACAGAAGCCACAGAAGAACAAAATGAAACTTAAAACAAACAAACAAACAAAAAGATGTATATTGAAATGGCACTGTTCATTGGGCTTTGGGTTTTGTCCCCCCCACACACAATTCCTTAGGTCACTGATATTTTGGAAAAGTACAATACAAATGCCAACAAGTTTAAATAGGGTTCTAACAGTGCAAGGCACACTAGCTGTTTTAGTTTATGTGACTGGATACATGCGTATTTGCAAGGTCTCTTCAGGCAGCACTACTACTCATACAGATAGCAAGCCTTACTTACAGCACTGTTGGCAAAAAAACTCAGCTCTGCCAAGAGGAGGGAAAGAAGAATTGAGGGGGAGTGAACTGAAATGCAACTTGTCAGCTCTGGAAGGCAAGTGACATCTTTTGCCATCTCAAATTAACTACCTCTTTATTACAGATATCTGATGAATTGATTTAGAACTCATGCCCCAGGGTATCCATTCATATATACATGGTTTGATGCCCATTATTAAAGCTATCCGCTAGTTTTTAAAATGTTTTGCTTTAATATGAATTGTGGAAAAAAAAGATAGATAAGGAAGTTTTTAAATTACACAGAAATGTGATGCCTAGTGTAATAATCAAAAGGACTGACTTTTTTCCTTCTTCTGTGTCAATACTAATGCTCACAGAGCATGTAATATGCTAACATACAAGCAGTGTTGGAAAACAACCTTTTGTGCAAATAATTTCTTCCCCACCATGCCATCAGAAGGAATACATATTCTGCAGCTGCAAAAGATTCCAGACTTTGATGCTGCTCTACCATAATCTGTGAGAGACTTTAATGAAATCAGCAGTTCCCTCCTCAGGGATACACCTTTATCATGCCACCATATATTTAAGCTGCATGGCATCACAAATAACTTCATAAATTCAGCTTCCTCAAGTAGGAGAAACAGTCATCCTTGGTTAAATGAGACTTGTCATATGACAGAGAACGGGCATTAGTGGAAGCAGTAGCTATCATGCAATCCTATTGGTTTAAAGAACAAATCTGATGTTCAAATGTTTTGCAAATCTGAACTAATGAAATCTCCATCATGGAAGAAAAGAAGCATCATTGTAGATATATATAGCAAAACTTAAAAGGCAAACATAAATGATATCCCAGACACTAGATTAGGACTATAAATCAATACTATTGATTTGCAGTCATGTAGTTAATGTTTAACACTGTTTTTCTGATGGTCTACAGACTGCTGGGAGTCCAATATATGAACAATTTCTGAGAGACTCACTAAAGAAGCCTATGAAAATCTAGTAGTGGATGTTATTCAGCCTCTAGGAGAGATTGTATCTTCCCTGAAAAAGGTAGACTACCACTGACTGAAACCACTTGGCTGTCCTTCATTTATTTTGAAAATGGTACATTTTCAATAGCTGTGTAATAAAAATTTGCAAGAAATACACATATCTACACAATTATTCCTTATCTTTTTGAAAAGTCTTGTATTCAAATCCATCAACCTACCTGGTTTAATATAACTCTTCATATGACAATACAGCTTTTGTGGTGATATTCTAAATTCACTGTCATATTACTGCAACAACTCTGTCATAGAATGTCATAGAATTTATAATAATTAATTACCACTAATGAGCCTAATAAGCCAATTGCATGACCTGGAGACCATACTAGCCTTATTGGTTGCTTCCATATTTTCCCATTCTCTCTCTCTCTCTCTTTTTTTTTTTTTTTTTTTTTAATAGAGAATCATGAAGTACATTACTTTAAAATATTCTGGTTCTCCTAATTAACCCTATGGCTTAATTGTTATCAACCAGCATGAAGAAAGTTCTACAGTAAAGATACTGCAGAATATTTGAAATATCATAGGTGTAGACGTGAGGATAATAGCACTTTTCTGGTTTGGGGCTCTTTTTGTTTTGGGGCTCTCTTCTTTTTTTTTTTTTTTTTTTTTAATTGAGAATCATGAAGTACATTACTTTAAAATATTCTGGTTCTCCTAATTAACCCTATGGCTTAATTGTTATCAACCAGCATGAAGAAAGTTCTACAGTAAGGATCAAAGATTACATTACAATTGCGGTCACTATGTTCTAAGGTACAATTAACTTCAACACCACACCATCATTTACCATTTAATCTGCATTATTTCTTACTGGTGAAGATGCTTACATGTCTATCAAAAAACTTTATTTTCAAGAAACATCCCCATTCTTTACCAGAGAAATGGTCTTCAGTATTTTTTCTATTGTGGTTTCATTGCTACCTATCAAAGCAGGTCAAGTAACAGTAACAAGAATGATATTCACCCGTAGAATGTCTGTTTGTTTTTAAGACTACATTGTAGTTTGTAGATGATAAAAGATGGGATAGCTGCAGTGCTACTGAAAGAGGAGATTGCCTTTTGTGATAATTTATAGGGAAAAGAAGAATGATTTCCTATGTGACATGGACAAGCAGCCAAGTTTTCAGAAGGGAGACAGTGACTGGTCAAATATATCACATCAATTGATAAGTCTCCTGTCCTTGAACATTCAAGGCAAGAGGGGACAAAATAGCCCTACACTTTCGCTGCTTGTAGGCAATCAAAGCACAGTAACCTAGAAGTGAATCAGTATAAGTTTTCAGGAAGCCTGCTTTCCCTTTTCAAGGTGACAGTCACAGCAGTTGTGTGACACAGGCTCTTTCCAGTTCTGTTTTCTCTTTGACTGTTTCAGGAGGAGAAATAATAACATACAAGTACCAGAATTCTGTCTCTTAGTGAGCTGTAGGCATCCTGTATCATAAAAGTCACAAAATAATACACAATAGTGATATCCAATAGTACGTGCCAAATCTTATATAGTATATCATATGAATCAGTCAAAATAGTTCATGACCAGCATAATCTGTAATCTCTCTAAAGCCTATCTTCAGAACAAATCTTGTTTAACGTCAAAAAAGAAAATCTCCCATGGTAAATCACAAGTTTATCTTCATTCTCTTTTCATGTCAGATAATTAATTTGTGAGATAGCTTATTCTTCTAAAATAAGTAGAGCTACATGGTTAGTGCACATTTAAGGAGAATAATCTCCCTAGACAGTGGTACTCTGATTTACATAGAATGAGTCACTAGTTTAAACTATACAAAATAAATATATCCTGAAATAATACAGATTATCAGATATTCGCAAAGAAAATATGTGTTTATATTAGAGATTTTTCATACAAATTGTTTTCCTGTTGGTATATGTGGGGCTCTGATTTATTTTCTTTTTAAAAACATAGATACTTTTCATGGTTTTCCTTTATGTTTTTCTACCTACTTAGGCAATAAAATACACATCTGTTTTCTAAGAGAGTTGTGGAGTCTTGCCCAGAAGATACTTGGGCTTCATTAAGACTAAGTACAAGGCACTAAACAAAAGATTTTTGCACACTGCACCTTTCAGCCTTATCTACTAGATTTTGGAAACCTCCTCACTACATCACTATAGATGCATCATAGCTGTTAGAATGAGCAGTGAAACAAATATTTGCAGTTCAGTGAGTCCCTGACCTCATTTCACTTTGCCTCTATACAAGGTCCACTCTCTTATATATATATATATATATATGTAAAATATATATATATATATATAAAATACACACACACACACACACACACACATATATATTTCTTTCTGGTTTATCTAAGTCAACTCTAACTAGAGGAGGACGGACATAGTGAATATAAGAAGAGCACTGTTCACACGCCAAAAAAGGCTCTACTGTCAAACAGGTGGGTCTATAATTAGTTTCTGTGTATTTCCTCCATGTATTTTCCAGCATTCTATTGATTCCATTTTTGTACATAACAATATATTTACCATAGAACACTACACTTTATGAGAAATTGCACTAAATTGGAGTCCAAGATCAACAGTTTCTTGATGGTTCTCATCTATTCATTGTCCCATTAAGTCCAGGATTTATTTCCAAAATCAGTATGACAAATACAGAATTTAGAAAGTTAGGCTTTCTCCAATGTCATTTTGGTCATCTTCATCTCAAGACAGGACTCCTTATGGACGTGTTAGAGGATACTAATTTTAAATACACAAAACATGCAGTTACCAGTACTTCCCATGGCTAATTCCTCACCTAGAAGAATGTTTTGTTAGACAGAACACCTTTTTCAATTATAGTTATTTTAACTTGCAAGATCTCTCCTCTTAAATAACTATCTTCTTAGTTCAGAATTATTATAATACATGTACAGACAACTGATTAGTCAATGCATATTTAATGTGTGCAGTCCTCCTTTTAAAGCAGTCTTTCAATTTTCTCTAATCTGTAAATATCCACTGATTACAATTAAATCATATTAATATATCTTCAACAAATATACGCCATCAATTTTGTACTAAGAAAATACATGAGCATTATATTCACCATCAATTTTGTACTAAGAAAATACACTTTAGTCAGAATAGGAATAAATGCCTTGATTTCATATGTATAGCTGTATCATTTTTAAAGTAAAGCTAGTGCTTGTATGTCACAGTTTTGAGTTCTGCAGTCTGACAACTTCCAGTACTTCATATGATAAGTATATATAGAACAATGTCTACCACAAAAAGAACCCTGCAAAAATACTCCGTCAATTCACTTCAAGAATGAATCTACAAATTCACACCTAGTGTCAGTGACACTGTTGTTACCAGCATGTCAGCAGTTGTTTTTAGATACTGGTCAGAGACTACCTAGCTCAAAATTCTTAAGTAACTTCTCAAAAGGTAATCTAGCAGTGAAAGAATTTTTTATTTTCTCTGAGAGATCAAGTTTATATGAGATGGAACAAACTCCAAACCTGCTATGTTTTTGGATAGGATCTTTAATTAGTGAAGAATATCATACTTTTTTAATAGGCCTACAGATGTAGCCTATCTAATTCTTGGACAAACACACAATCTGATAAAACCTATATTGCGCTCTGGCATGCTAGTTTATTAAATTTTTATTGCTTCCAATGCTATATCCATGCAAATTTCAAAAATGAAAAAGTAAAGACATCTTCTAAGATCACCGCTTCTCCCTTGCTGACCAAAAAATACACATTTGTCCCTTTACATAACAGACTTCTTTTTTTTTTAATATTTTATTTCAGAATCCTGGCAGTATTCAGAATCCTGGCAGCTCATTGCAATCAACAAACAAGAAAATAAAATTTTAAAAAGGGGATTCTAATCATGAAAGTCCTAAGTAGCCATGATGTCACATGATGAACAGGAACAGAAGAACATCCGACACCTGAATGAGTCATTTGAAGACTGTGACATTAGTCAATTCAATACAGTAGCAAGGCACTTTTAGGGGCAAGTAATTTAAACCACACTCCACATCAAACTGAAGAAAAAAAGAGGCCACTTTTTCAAAACAACAAGGATGTGAGTTCTCTTTTGGTAGCAACCTAAATTAATTGCATGTTAAATCACTGAAAAAGCTATTCCACTAAACAGGACCTATATAATATTTCATCTTAATCACTAGCAAATGATTTTCGCATCCTTTACTCATATGCAACAATATATATAACTTTTTTATCTACATAATTAGGAAAGGATAACTACCTGTGAAGGGATGCTTGCAAGAGAGAGAAAAAAAAAAAAGAAGAAGAAAAAGGATGAAGAAATAGCTATGAAACTTTTCTTCATGAAGCCCAGATCTAGAACATGCAAACTTAGAGTCAGAATTAATTTGCTTGCCTAGACAATATAAGCATTTGTTTCTTAGGTTGCTACAGGGTCCTCTTTATTCTTTTCTGCCTTTTATTTTCCTACTAATAGTACTAACGGTAAAGAATAAGCGTAATCAAAACCAGATCTTTAAAATAAATAACTAGTTAACTTTACACACATATGTTTATATGTGTGTACAGTGTCAGTAGTAATTCTTTGACTAAACTATCATTTGTTACACTTCATAGAGTTCTGAGACAGTTAAAACTTACGAATGAGCACCATCAACAAGTCCCATAATGTCAACTATTGCAAAAAGGAAACTGTTGAGGATGTTGCACATCACAGATGGGTGTTCCAGCTTTATGAATTACCTAAAATTAACATTCTAGTGTGCTTCTAAAATGGATTCTGAGATTTAGCCTCGGTAGTTTTACTGTATGAATTGAGCACCTCTGTCTTGTAGGTGGCAATAATGAACTAAGATTTCAAGCTACTGACACTCAAAATTCCAGTAAATATCTATTGAAGGTTTGCGTAACACACAATTCATAGTTTACTAAGTAAATATTTTGTCAACCAGGTAGTAAAGCTACTGTAAAGTGTTTTACTACTTGCCAGGTAGTAAACTGTTTTACTTGCTTTACTTATAGGGAAAAACAGAATGGAGTATATTAAGGTGTTCATCATCATGGGAAATACAACCAATTAGTGCAAGTTTAACATATACTCAGTCATGACAAAAACTAAGGTCAAAAGATCTAGCATTCAACCCTAAGGCTCAGTATTCAAATATAAAGCTAACTTGCTAAAGAGTAGAAACTGGATTCAAGAGCATGCCACCAATGTTCTTCTCCTTAATCTTTTACACGCCTGAAAGAGCATTTCAACAATCAATAAAAATTGCAAGTTGGGAGGAAGCAGAACGTTGTTCACAGACAAATATTTGATGCTTGACGATCACTGCATGAGAACCAGCACGCTAAAAATGATCAAAAAACATTTGAGAGTCTCTAGGACAGATTTGTATGTCATGAAGTTTTGTGAGAGCCAAAGAATTTTCTTCAATAACAGAAAAGCATCTGAACTCCATACAAATTGAGCAATAACATATGCAGTTAAACCTGGTGGGTTAATAAAGTGGATGAACTACAGCCACATGGAGTCCAATAAAGAAAATATGTTGTATTAAGCACTTAGGATTGTCAGCTGACTAAGAATGCTAATTGCTCCCCAGAGTATGATTGATCAAAGTGATTACCCCAAATTATCCAGCACCTGTTATGTGCCAATGACATTTTTTTTTATCAACTTTCTTAAGAGAGAAATGCATCATCACATACACCAGACTCTATGAAGCAACACAGAATGATTTTAGTGTTCCTTCTACACATGGTAATATTTTCAAAGTCATGACATATTAAAAAAGGCAATGCTTGTGGGGCTACTGGAAAACAAAATCTGACACAAAGAGCTTAATCTGGTTAAAAATACACCTGCCTATATATTGTAAAAATAATAAACAGTAGTTAAGCAGAAATGCTATACTCATCATCTGCATGCAGATATGACCATTTTAAGCTTTTCCTTTCACTGTAATTCTTTGAGGAATTACCAACCCACTCTTTCATAAGCAGTAGCTAAGCAACTGAATATGATACACAAAGCCTCTTCATGTTTGGAGCATATTTATATAAGTTTTGGTATCATGAAACGAAAGGGAAATTTGTGGGAGAGAAGGCAGGGAGGGCAGCAAGAATTTTTTACTTAGCAATCTCACTGACCAAGGAGAGATGGAAAGAGAGAGGAGGGATGCAGACTAGTCCTGAATGCTCAAGGCACCTAGATGTAATATGGAAGCCTAATAACTACATGGAAAAATACAAAATAGTACTGCATAGGACCATAAACGGTAATCTAATCCATCCCTCATGATGCTTCACTTTCTTTTACAGTGACTAGAAGTTAAGGGAAAATAGATTTGTGTAGCCTTAAGAAGTAAATACCCTTCTCCTTCCTTGATGTGTAGCAAACACAGACCACCAAGTTAGGACTTAGTGTGAAGCAATGTTGTAGCCACCCAATCTCCTTACCTGTTTTGCCACAGAGGGACACAAAGAGGAGGAAGCCAGCAGCCAGATTCAGATTCTTTCATATGTCCCAAAGGACTATATCAAATCATAAATCAAACCATGACAAATATTTGTGGGAAGTTTCTAATCAAGAAGCAACTGTTCTTAATTGCCTGTACTAAAAGGAAAAATGAAAATGATGGGAATAACAGCCACATTATTACTAGAATCCAATGATTAGGGTGCCAATGCATATATTTGAAATAGGAAAAGAAAGCTAAGTTTAAAAAAAGATATTTATATTGAAATTAAGAAATTTGTATCTAACATTATAACATTTTCCCATACAAATACTTAATTCATTTTTGTGCATTTTTCCCCTCAAAAAAGTGTTAAAAATTCACACACATAAAAATCAGCATTAACTGTGTTTTCTACTGAATTTGATTATATTGAAAAGAGAAATGATTAGTTTTCCTAGTATGACTCTTAACATTCAGTAATTCAAAATGCAACCTTTCATACATATTTGTATGCATGGGAAGGAAGAGTATATTCAGTCAGCACATGCAAATTGAAAAAGTCATTTTTCTGCCTTCAAATATCAGAATTATAAGCAGCTTCAAAATCTCCTTACACATTACTAAGTATGCATATGTTGTTTCTATATTTTCTCTCACTATTTAATTATACATATTTTCACACATTCTCTTATGACTTGCTTTTTATTCCTGTAGCCACAGAAAGTAGTAAAAGTAAGAACTCTATGCTATAGAGAAATAGGAAGCCAGCAAGCTCCTTTTCAAATAGACTTAGACTGAGAGCCAAAGACGTGGTAGAAAGTAAAAATTTGGTGATAAAGAAAAAAAAAAGGAAGATCTGTTTGTTGTTACTACTTCTTCCATTCATCAAAGCACTAGAGAGTAATAAACTATGCTAAAAGAAGCTGCATATTTAATATGAGCAGGAGAAATGCAATAAAGAAAAGGCTTCCCTCTAAGCCAAAAGAGAAATTCTTCCTCTCATTTTTGATCACAAGCCTGTAAAAAAACAGGATTTGCTTTAGATAAATTGTTTAATAAGGGTTAATTAGCTCTGAGTATTTACACTAATGTGTTTCTAGTTTATTTATTAGTGCTTATGTAGCACTACCAGTTGAATCTGCTTGCACAGAAATGTGAAGGAATCACAAATAATAAAATCCTTGATGCACATTAGGTATTATATCTATAGCTTTTTGACACAGGTCACAAACTCCCAAAACTGCTATTTTCTCTAAAAGAGGTACCGTACAGCACCACGTCACTCTAACACTTACGAGTGGGCTGCATGTCAGATGGCTATGAAACACCTACTAAACAATGCTTAAACTCTGTAACACTTTTCATGTTTTGCATTGACTGAAACTATGGAAGCTCTACCACGGCCAAAGAAAAATGGTACTGAAACAGCTTTAGACCGTTTTCAATGCTAGATAAAAAACAGAAAATGGCATAAAAAGAAAGCTGCCAGTATTGAAGTATTCCAGCTGAATTACATTTTAAAATAATACAGAAAACCTGCAGAACTGAGAATACAAAATATTTTAATCTGTAATTGTGATAAATCATGAAAAAAGAAACTTCATTTTCTTTCTCTTAGTGCAAAAAAAAAAAAAATAAAAACCCACCTATGTGCATATCCAAACAGAACCAGAGGGCCAAATGTAATCCTAATATGACAGCTGTAACAATGAAAACAACTCACAGCTTTCAGCATAGTGCAGAAGATGTTTCCTTAGATGCATATTAAGAGAATAACAGAGTGTCCCTGCTTAGTAACCTTTCTGCTTAGTATTAGCAAATGAAACACACAGCATAAGTCACAAACCATTTAAAAATCAAGCAGTTCAAACTGGCAGCGTATTCACAAGCCTTATTCCATGCTTGAGGCAAACTGATGCTGCAGCACACAAAAGATATAGCACAACTTTTTCTTGTAGCATTTCTTTTTCTTCTCCAGAAGGTATCCCTTTGTCATGTCCATATGCCAAAGTGGAGTAAGTTCCTGGACTTGCTACAGATACTATGAAAAAATAACAGTGAAGAAGAGTTTCCTGTGGAGGATTCCTCCTAAGAAGTGGTTAAAAAGATACCAAGCTATACAGTTTTAAAAAATACTATCTCAAGTATGGAGTCTTGTGCTTACAAGCAATTCCTGGAAAGGGAATTAACTTCCACAAGGAAGTGTAGTCATACCTAGGAGCTGTAGACTCATTTCCTATCTGCTGTTTCAGACTGGAAAAGATCCTCAAGGATCTTACAATACCTTACAATC
Source organism: Nothoprocta perdicaria (assembly GCF_003342845.1). Classification (NCBI taxonomy): domain Eukaryota; kingdom Metazoa; phylum Chordata; class Aves; order Tinamiformes; family Tinamidae; genus Nothoprocta; species Nothoprocta perdicaria. Next base: position 628,417 of record NW_020455497.1, on the reverse strand, counting down.
TCATAATATTTTATAATCTTGTCCTTAAATAGAGAATACAAGTTTGGATATGTTTGGACATAATTTGATGGAGCAGTGACAAACAGCAGTTAAATGGATCAGTTAAAATGTAGAGTAGGGGATATCATCAGAATTTAACAATCTAAAACAAAACCCAAAACAACAAACAAAACAAACAAATAAACAAAGCCTTAAGTGGAATTATCAAAAAATTAACATGGTTAATGAAGTACATGAAGAGAGAATGTAGGGAGAAAGCAGCCAAGCTCTTCTCATTGGTGGCCAGCACATAGGACAGGGGAAATGGGTATAAGTTGAAACACAGGAAGGTCCATCTCCATGTGAGGAGGAACTTCTTTACTGTGAGGGTGACAGAGCCCTGGGGCTCTGGTTGCCCAGGGAGGTTGTGGAGTCTCCTTCTCTGGAGGTCTTCAAAACCCGCCTGCATGCCGCCCTGTGCCCTGTGCTCTGGGTGTCCCTGCTTGAGCAGGAAATTTGGACTAGATGATCTCTAGGGGTCCCTTCCAACCTTTAACATTCTGTGATTCTGTCCAATTTTGCTGGACAGAATAGAAATACCACAGGCTTTCATAAAAAAAAAAGGAACAAAGTGAGAAGGGTCACAAATTGTGAGCAATGCAGTTTACAAATTCTCCTGTGTGTTTCTCCCCTTTTTTTTTTTTATCATTCCAAGTGTGTCAATCAGCAAACGAAGCAAAATGGCAATCTAGCTGTCCACCTATTCACATGTCCTTGGTTTACAGAAGGATATGATTTTGCCTATAAATAATATGACTTAATGGAAAGGGAGTTGAAATGCTGTATGCTATTAGAAGTTAATTTATCTTTGCTAGAATCAGAAAACAATACTATTTACGATGTTCAATCGATGCTTATTTCTTTAAATCTATCTACTACTAACGCATACCCTAACGTCATAAAATAAATACTGCACGTGCATTTACTACAGACATAAATCATTACACATAAAAAAACTCTTTTAATTAACCTCATTTTTTAAAAACTTACAGAATCCAAGCCTGGCAGTTCCTAGTGCCTTATGTGATCTCCAATTTCACATTTCTGCTTGAATAAAAAAGATGATAGCACTGAATCTATTTGTTCCAGGAAATAACTAAAAGACTGTGATGCAGCATGTGTCTACTCAATAAAATAATAAAAGCACTGGGCTACCAAGTAGGCATCTATTTAGAATTCTACTTCACCCTTTACTGTCTAAATCTACCTAACTCTGATGTAGACTGAAAACACACTGAAGTACAGCCAATTTTGGTGTTCAGAAAGCACCAACAGAGTCCCCACATTTTCATTCATCCCTATCAGGATTGCTCCCAGCTTTTCAGGTGAGTATGGTACAGAAGAGAAATCTCAGAGAAAGGAAAGACTCAAAACTCACTATTAAGGACAGAAGTGCTTATCCTGGCCATGGGGCAACAGCAGGTAAAGTTCTTTCGATTTCCAATACTGTATTTCTAAACTATTAGTAATAATAAATAAGAAGAATATTCATTCTATTTATGTTCTTGGATCACTGAAGTAATAAAAGTAGTTGTTTATCATTAGAGTTGTTTGTGCTCTACCTCCATATGACTCAAAACTGTGTTTTAGGTCATTATATGTAATCTCAGCTAAATTACGGAGATCTAACCTGTGAAGATTGTAATCATCACGCTTCTATTTAAGCTTTTTCAGTAGAATGACTTCAGTGGCAGAATATAAAAGCCTTGAAGAATCCGGGGCTTCATCTCTCCATGCCACTACTATTTTCTAATTAGATATTAAAAATGCTGGCCATACTCACCAGGAAGATAAAAGAACTACTAGGCATCCATACAATACTTTCTCTGATATAAGTGTTTCCCATCACCCCGTTCCCCTAAGCCCCAGCTGCCACAAAAACCACAAAAATTTCATGGAAAGTCTGTCCCTCTACAGCAATCTCTGAGGAAGTGAGAAATCTGTTAATCTTTTTTGACATACAACATACATACGTTTCTCCCAGTCATGATTCTTATTTTATCTTTGCATTACACTTAGCAGTTGTTAACAGACATATTTGACTATCTGGCTTTCTGCCGTGGCAAACACACTGGAAATTGAGGCAATTTCCAGAACAAAAAATAAATAAATAAATAAATTAACATAGCTATGGCAGAAACAGTTCCCAAGTCTGTAACAACCTGCATCTAGGAAATACTACATACGAAGGCATAGAAACATACTATATACTTACCTTCAGTAAAAAAAAAAAAAAAAAAAAAAAAGAGAGAGAGAGAAATGCAGTTGTTTTAAAAAGCACAATGCCAGCATGCCAGAAAAGGAATTTGTCAGAGCGATGACAGTGGCTTCATCAGAGCCTCCTGAGACCAAGCTCAATGATAGCTACATATCCATTATAACTTGAATCCTCCTGGTGTTCAGTTGTAGTCTCTAATCTTCAAATACCTAGAATTTTCAATTATACCACTTAAAACCTAATAAGCAAAAAACTTGGAAAGTTTTAAGGAAAAGTTTTTCTGAAAAGCTTCATTACAGTTGCTATTGGGAAGTTTCAGCAGCAGTCACTTTTACTCTCACCATTTCTATCCAGGGTAATTCTGAAATCATATTGCCACAAAGTATTTCAGCTACTGCTTGAATATGTCGCAAGCTTTGTACCAACTTCCCGCTCTGGTCTTAGGCTGAGAACTGCCATTTTGCTGTCTTTCCATGGCAAAAATATCACAGTTTTAGGACTGTTACTTTGACAGATATAATGGTTAGCTACTAGGCACCTGATTTTCAGGGTTGCAGCTTCACTCTCTGTTTCACCTGTGCTTTTGGTATATATGGCACCAAAAGGTTTAATTTAGCATGACAAAAGGTTTAATTTACCATGACATTTTGAAACGATGATCACTATGAAATGTTTTTAAACTGGAAACTAAATACAAAGCAGAGACTCCTCTGATTCTGATGAATAGAGATTAGTAAGTACATATGAATATAAAATGGAAAAATACAAAGACATCATGACACCATAACTGAAATAATGTCCCTAATCATATGATACAATTTGCAGAACTACTAGTGTGATAATTTATTATATTTAGAAACAGATTAATTTATATATATATATACATATTTAAAATTTAAAAATATTTCTCATTATTTAATGACATTCATTGACTAGTAAGATCAGTAGCAAAAATCAAAATTGCATTCAGGCAAGCTTTAACAGTAAAGAAAAGGCTAAGTTTGTTCATTAACACATTGCCTTTTTTTCAAGTGACTAATTAGCTTAAATGTGTGCTGCATATCTCAAATGAGAATCTGATGCCATAACTCTTCCCTTCTCTCCATCCCTCATTCTTCTCTATGCGTCTAACTCATCTATATGCAGGAAAAGAGCTTCACAGTTGGAAAAAACCACTATTTTCAGAAATTCAGTAGCAAGGCTGATAAGCTTGTCTGCATCATAAGTTTAGGGTTTTTGGTTTTTTTACTGGGTATGATTTTTTTTTTTTCTTGTGGGAGGATAAAGGGAACAAAGCATTGCTTGTTTTTAAATCTGTATGCGTAAAAGCATATTCTTGACAAATTGCCACTTCTCATCAATAAACCATACCATGAAACAAAATTGTTGGATCAAAAAAAAAAAAATTATGGATACCTACGAACAAAAGGGAACAGACGTTCCTAAAAAGTGTAAGATGTACACTGATGATCTGGATGACCATTATTTTCTGGTCACCCAGAATATATTTGCAGTTGTGATTTTTATATTTTTATAAAATATTTTGACAATATACATTTTAAAACGAAACATAAGTACATAAGTCTGTTGGATATGTATACATCAAGTCACTAGAAAGATTAATTGCTTCAAGTGAAAGAATCAACCAGCAAGTATTGACTCAAAGATTACAACAGAACTGATAAAACAAATTTTATATTTCCAACGAAAAAAGACAGTACACAAGATAAGAGTAGAAGCAGCAAGGCTGTTCTGAGTAGTCTAGAAGCAAAAAAACAGTTCTAAGAAAAAAAAAAAAAAACAAAATTAAGCAGAACTTGTGGGAAATTCAAAGGTTAGCTGTAAAAATGATATGCTTCAAGAAATTATTCCCTCTTGTGAACATGAATTGAGTAGTAAGCAGAAGAGCAATCAAATGGTTTCACAAAGATTTCAGTCACACAGTGAACACAAGTAAAAGGAGGGCTTGATTTATGCTTGACCCTGATAAAGTATATTAATATTCCCAATAATTAAATAATAACTAATTATTAATCATTAATATTAACAATATTTTTATATTATTTAATAGTATAAGTAAATATTCTTAATTAATTGATAGTAATTTAATGGTTTCCCAAAGATTGCAGTCACACACTGAACACCAGTGAAGAGATGACTTTATTTACGTCTGATCCTGATAAAGTAGATTAACATTCCCTCCTTTCTTAATTTGTTTATGCATATCACAAAAAAAGATTATGATGCACTTACTAGACCGAATCTTGTAATTTTTTTTAACTGGTATTTTATATTAAACTGGCTTAACTTAAGACTAATCTCCTGAGAACTGTTCAACTCATTTTATCCCACACCTAAGCACCTGGTAGTCCTTATCTCATAGTACATGTTCCTCAACAAATTGCTGAACACTATGTAGGTGGTAACAAAACAGGCCCTTGCTGAAAACTGCTCTGGTTGGCTTCAGAGGGAGCCATTATATAAAAAAAATTAGTGTTTTTTAAGCAACAATGATGGAATTTACAATCATGGTTGAACTGTAGAAAATGTAGTAGGGTAGCTGTAATCATATGTTTCTGGAAACACTAATTTATTTCCACAGAAAGATCCAGGAGCCAAGTAAACATTATTCAAATAGAGTTTGCCATCAGACTGAAAGGAGTAGAATGAAAATGGGAGATAATCAATTTCTGGGCATATTGTTCAACATAATATTAACAGGGTTGAAGAGTATTGCATTAATTTAATCCAAAGAATTCACTTTTTTATGCTTCCTTACTATCACCTTCTCATTTTAACTGTATTTTGCGATTTTACTGAATGAAATGAACAGAGGACTTGATTTATTGATCCAGAAATCTAATATGTTGGCATTACAGCAAACCTTTTCCTGATTTTAGTTCAGACTAGTTCAGCATGTATGTACCTATATATTTCTTGATTACCAAGGCATAAAGACCTGATTCTATTCTTTGATTTATAAATGTAATACGATTCAAAAGAAAAAATACATTTTCACAATCAAAGTTTATGACAGGCTAACTTACCAAGTGTCATCAGCATTGATTTTTTTTCCCCCCAGGTCTCATTTATACATGCTCCTTGGATTTTATTCAGATATAGAATTTACGTCTGAACTCCAGTCACGGAGAGATAAGGGAAGACGAGAAAAAAAAAAAAAAAAAAAAAAAAAAAAAAAAAGAATTCCTGTGATTTCTTTCAGCCTTAATCACAATAAGTGCCTGTGGCTGAAAACATTTTATATTCCAGTATTCCCCAATTAACCAATCCAAATTTATCATCATTAAGCATTATTTTACTCCTTACTCCAACTGTAAACAAGGTGACATAGGTCAAGATCAAACTTTGTGTTATGAAAGGTATGCCATTTCCTACCATGCAAAATATACAGTGAGTAAAAACAAGTAATTTGACAAATTTGAAAATAAAAGTAACATGTGGCATGAGAGAAAGATCTTGAACATTTAAATAGTACTGCTCAACTAAAAGGTCTTGAATTGCTGAAACTGGTAGGACTACAAGAGCAAGCTTTATAGAATAATTTATTTTGGCAATAAACAGCAGACTTTTACCATATTTTGATTTAATTTTTCAAATTTGGATATTTTCTGAGAAATGCTAATAATACAAAGAAAAAATACTACAAAAACAATACACAATCCTCTGCAAATTCTTACAATTCCTTTTTAGCAACGGAGGAAATCGGATGACATCATTGTTTTTCAGGACCCGAAATGAAACTTCCATCAATTAATTCTTCCCATTACTTTTTGAAAATAAAAGGAAACCTCCAATAGATTCCTGGAAAAATCTGTCAGCAAGTTCCTTAGATACAATAAAAACAGCCAGCAAATTACACTGTGCATTTTTTTTATCATTTTAATGCATTTACTACACATGAGATTTTAATATACAAAAAATGGTGCAACACTGCAAAAGCAAAATTGCCTCCTGTAAATAACTTATGGATAGAATTTCTAGTATGGAAAGCTATCATTTGGGGGAGAATTCACCCTAAAACAATGGGAATAATAACAAAATAATAAAAATAAAGAAGAGATTAATAATCTTTTAACAGCCTGATCCAGAACTTTATACAAATGTAAACAAATATAAATGAAATTTTAAGAAACAACAACATAAACTGGAAGCACAAAATGAACATTTAAAAATGACTATGCATGCATACAGAGAAAAATGTGGTTGTGGTCCCCATCTCCTACACAAACACTGCCCAATGCTCCTCAGTGCATTGGCAGGTAGCAGGTACAGGCACCCACATATCCAGCAGATGCAGCTGGTTGCTATTGTCTCTTCAACCTAGTTGTTCAGCAGAAACACTGTGGCCCTCAAGGACGGTCCCAGTGTGGATCACCCCGCACACTGGACATGGTGCACTGTGCTCCAGCACTCTGACACCGTATTTTCCAACTCTTGCTGGCAATTGAGCTGATCTCACACCCCAGTCCATGCTCAGGTGCCACAACTCACTGTGAAGTGGCATCCCCAGGTGCCACATCAGAGCTGGCCTTCAGTAGCAGTAGCCTAGGAGCTAAGGGCAGCTCCAAGGAGCAGCTCCTAGGAGCTGCTCTTAGGAGCCCTAGTTGCAGAGGGAACAGGTTGTGGAGGAGGATTATAGATGAACACAGTACATGCTGGTCAGTAAAGCTGGAGCCAAGAAACTATCAGCAACCACAACCTTGACTTGCAAAAAAAGACAAACCATTTTGCCATGGCTGTTTTCTGCTCATTACTGCTTCTGCTTTTGCTCACTCTCTGGAACGGGCTTGCACAAGCCATCACTGCCTGCTGGACACCAAAACAAAAATGAAAGGTCTGTGGTACAGAATCAGCCCATGCTCTAAGCAGGTAATTACCAAAGGAATACAGCAATGGTGGCAGAGTTATATCTGACGATAGGTAAAATACAGCTTGTCAGATTGAGATAAAATGGGTTTGAACAGATGCCTTGTGTTGCATTTGGCACAGAAGCATCCACAACACAGCTTGCTGAAAGTATTTGTCTCTCTCAGCAGGAGAGCATTTATCAGAAGTAGCAGTCACAGATTCTCAAAGTTATAAAGCTGTCAAGAAAATGCTAATTTAATCAAGTACAGGTTTCCATAGGGCAAAATGATCTCAATGATCTCAATGTAACTGCTTCAACAGTACTCAGGATTAGATCTATATTACGTTGCACATAAGATGATACTTCACAGAATATTCAACTTTCAAATAAAGTAACACTTAAGTGTTGAATGAACAGTGTCATTGAGATCAGTATGGTTCGCATGGTAGTTGATGAATAAAAGTGACAATCCTCTCTTGAAATTTGCAGCTCAGAAAATGTAACTGAAGAGGTAACTTTCTTCAATTAAAATAATCAAAATCTATACACTAATTATGATTTACTAAATGGTATTTAGCAGATACATTGATTATAATACTTAAATTTATATTATGTAAGTAAAATATCATAAATATCATTAAAATCTCAAATTTTCTAAGATACACAGAGCAGACATATAGATAAAACGTATCACACATATTCATGTATGCCTATGATACGATCATTTCCTGGTCCCAAACTATAAACATAACTAAAATTGTCAAATGAAATAATATGTTGGAAACAGCACCTAAGTGCACACTCTAACAAACTGCTCACAAAAGTAGAATCTGCTCTTTTTAGTGTTTTGTTTTCCTCACACACACACTACTATGGCATGAACTTACATGGTTGTAATTGAAGACTGAACATTTACTGAAGCTGGGCAATATCTTGAGCAAGTCTTTCTCAATGAACCAGTAACACCATTAAGAATTAGATCAATTAATATAGCTTAGATATTGTATGTAGTGTTTTCTAATGCTTTGTCAAGTTCACAGCACTCTCTTCATTGTTATCTGAAGATTTCAGATCAGATCAAAAGCACATTCATTTTCTTAAGTATTATTTATTATCATTAGCATATATATATATTTAAACCTCAACCTGCTACAGAAAGGGAAGAGACACTGAAAAATACTGAAATAACTATTTCGTCAACTCTGATCTACTACTTGCAACCTGCAAGCTGATCTACTACTTGCAACTCTGCAAAGCAGAGAGCGCAGCTTCTGTAGCATCTTGACATTTGACTTTCACTTTGAAATACCTCATTTTGCTCTTTAAGTCATTGATCCTACAGCAAGGGATTCTGTGCAACTTCATGCAGCTTTTAGAAAAGTGGAGTCAATGGTGTTAGAAAACAGCAACTGGCACTCAATTATAAGTGTATGGATCATTTTATGCATATGTGACACAAATACATGGGTCTGTGTAGACGCATGCATAAACATATGCAATAAATATTACTATAGAATAGTAATAGAATTCCCATGCATTGCTGAAACAAATATTGTCGAAATTTTCTATTTATAATTTCCAAAGTATCTGCAACTCATCCCTCCCATTAATCATTTGATTACCCAGTTTCAGGCTGGATATTTCAAGTAGCCAAGCTTTAAAGTGCACCACATAGGATTTAATCCTTCCAGTTGCTGTTTTATTGTACTTTTTCTCTCTTGAGTCTCATTCTTGGCTATTAATAGAAGAGTGCATTATTTAATTAACTGAATTAATTGTCTGAAGGTTTTCTTCTTTAATAAGCAGCTCATGTTGTAGGTGAGTCAAAACTCAGTCTCTTTCATAATGTAAGTTTCAGCCAGGTCCTACAAACACGTTCACCTACAAATCACCTCATTAGGGATTCTTAACACATCAGCTGGAGTATTGCTGCAGGTGAGCTATTCCAACTTAAGAAACAGAGGTAGCACTGCTACCTCTGATAGCGCTGCTATCAGACACAGCACTGCTAACTGCACAGGTTGGAAGAGATGACTGGGCTATTATTTCTGCATTAGGTTTGGCATTTTAAAAACACATTCTACGGGCCCTGTTTTTATTTTTATTTGGAAATTCTTGTACATTTCCACTCAGGTAGAAGGCTATTCTAGAAGAGCTAATCTTAGATATAACTTCAGACATGCAGGTTCAGCATTTTCTTATAACAGCAGCAGAAACAAACAAAAATAATCAAGAACTACCTTACCAGACAGCTCTTAAAATCAGAAGCAAAGCTCCAAACACTAGATGAATACAAAGAGCCATATCTACATATTCAGCTGGATAACACAAGGAAGGATCTGTGAGACCTCAGGATTTTTTTACAAAGATATTCAATTTTTAATTCTTTTTGACCCAGCTTCCCCTAGAGCAATGCCTTTTCTACTCATTGTTGAAATAATTGGAAGGACTCCACAATTATTCCCTTCAGAGACTGCCTTTGAGTCTGCTTTTCTTCTTAATATTGTAATAAAAACATCTACTTTTAATAGAACTTTGCTTCAAGAACTCAGAGGTATTGATTTTCATGTCATTCATTTTTTTCCTGATGTTAAATTAATCATCATTCTTAGAATGCTGTAAAACTCACTGCTCACCAAGTTCCAGTTCTTTTATCTCACGGGATAGTACTAAAAACACAGATTTGATACAAACAAGAAATTTTACTAATTTCACTAATTTAGAAAAACATGGAGATGAACGTATTACTTCACTGAAAAGATTTTATAAATAATGGTTTCAGGAATATTAACTCATATTTAAATCAGAAATAACTTTAAATCAATCCCTTACAGCAATTTTATACGGTACATTCTGTTTCATTGTGGAATCTTGGAGATTCTCAAAATGAGCTTGACTTTTGAAATATTTCTTTATTTTTGGAACAGTGCAATCCCCAAAATTCACGGTAGGTTTTTTTAAATTGTTATATTTTCTGACTCTGTTAAATAGTAAATATTTTAGTTCCTGTAACTGAACATATTGCATATCTTATCATTATTCTGATATAACACAGCATATTAACTGAGAAATGTTTAATATGAAGCCAGAGCAAACTCTCAAGCATGTCTTACAAATGTTCTCTTTTGATTTTTAGTCCTTGCTCCCAAATATAAAATGATCTATTCTTGAGCAATACCATCTGCATACAAATTCCCATTGACTTGGACTAGATTTAATTAGATTGTCATTTACTTACTCATGAGTTAATAGAATTGCATGTAGAAGTCACTCGTGAAATAATACTTATCACTAATACAGCAAATAATGGATTTAGAAGTAGGTTCCTAAAGGATCTGAAAACTGAAGGTCAGGACTCAATGTCTGAAATGGAGAATATTCTTTTCACATGTCTACTTAATCTTTATGGAGGAAAGCAGAGTATCCTTTAATTCTTGTGAGGAAAAGTAGCAGAAATCCTGTGAAGGGCTAGTAACTGGTTAAAAGGGAAAGGACAATTTTAACCTCTTCAAAAAAAGGAAGTTTTGTTGTTTCACATGACAACTAAAACTAGAGGTTTATTAAATTCATATTCCTTCCTCATCCTCTCCCCTTAATGTTCAAGATAAAAAACTTTGAATGAACAGATTTTTTTCATTCCACAAAAAGGCAGATGAGTTTTTAGAAAGTACTACACTAGGAATTTTCCTCCTAGAACATAAATAAGAGATACCCTCCTTCCATTTCTTTTTTTTTTTCCCAGAAGTTTCTCAGTGTGTTTTCTCATTAATACAAGTATATACACTGAATATAAGTTTGAAGTTGCCAGACCACTCTTTTGTTATTCAACGTGAGAGTGATATTAAAAAAGAAAACTCTAAAATTATGGAAGAAGAATTGCCATTTGAAAGGAAAAATGATGGTATATGCAAGGTTTTAAGCTCCTCTGAGAGAGGAAAATCTGGAGGCCCTTACAAAGACCCAGGGAAGAAAGCCTCCTTGAAAGAGAAATACTTCAGCTAATAGCAGAGAAAATACAGTATGGAGAAAGCTTCTTTTAGTTAAACATATAGTAAATGTTTGTAGATTTTAGGTAGAATTCAGTTTTCATTATTCATAGAAATAAGTACACTGAATTGCTTGAAAACTGTATTACAATTTGTATGGTTTCAATGAAAAGAAAATTGCAGAGTCAGGTGATTTGCATGAAATCAATAAACAGTTCTTTCTACTGAGAAAATCTGTCAGGAATAGCAAGAGTGCTCAACTACTCAAAAAAAGGAAGGAAGATCATAAGGAAGATCAATTCTCGAAGGCAAAGACAGCAGACTCTCTGGCTGAAGCCTTATCTTTGCAGATCCCAGGGAAGATGCATGAGGAGCAATATGTTGCCAGCTCTATCTTTGAGGTTACAGTTTAACCTTTATCTTGTGTTGACCAGAAGCAAAGGCAGACAAATATGTGTGGGAAAACATTATAGTTGGCAACAGCCGCATTAAAGTTTCTGACGTAATATCCCCTATGCTCCCTAGTCACTGTGCCTTTTTGGTCCTCCTATGTTTCGTTTTTGTCCTTTAATTTCATCTAGCTCTAACTTCCTACAGAATAAGTAGTTGGTTTGAGGCCACCAGTTGCGCCCCTTTCTTTATGAACAAAAAGAAAAAGGCACTTGCAATGGACAACAGACCACATTTAAAAAGAGGTGTTTAAAAGAAGTGGTCTGAGCTGTCCCACAGAATTACATTTCATGGTTCATAGACCTGAGGAAGTCATGGACCTGAGGAAGTCTAGGCAAATGCTCCTTTAACTAAAGTGCAACTTTTACATGTAAAGCTGTGCAAGACTAATCCCATTCTTAATCATTTCTCATCTCATATGTGCTGCCCATTTCTCTGCTTTAATCTTCTTTTCACACAGTTCACTTAAAACATTGAAGCTAAAAGCTATTTGCATCCTCTTCTAGACTGCTCATGATGTTTTATGACAGTTCTTTTGAATATTGTACTTCACACTGCTTTCTCATGTTCATTTTCCACGTCTGCAACATTAATAGTTACCATTCCTCCAAATTCACTACCCCTTTATGAACTTCAGAGCATTCCCCTTCTTCGCTCCTGATGTTCTGCCTTTCTACATGACCAAACTATACACGGCATTTCACTTTCTACATCTAAGCAACTATCCCACCTATACCTAATAACTAAACTAAAATCATATTTTTTTAAATAAAAGCCTGGTGGAGAATCTGGCAATGGCAATCTGTTAGTTGCCTAACTTTGGCTACAAAAAAAAAGTATCTGTCCCACCAGAAAAAAAGCTTTCATGAAGAATTCAATGCATCTTGGATGAGATTTTTTGTCTAACTACATGCCCATTTAGTCACTGGTGACTTTGTCACACAGTTTAATAGATCAAAATTCAGCTGTTCTTAATTATATTCAAAAATCATGACCTTTAAATCTGAAATGGGTAGACTATTTTTTTTCTGGTGACTTCTGTAGAATGGACTCTGACTTTCTGCAGTACTCACTCACAACTCACAACTCAATTAATTATCATTCATGCTTTCAGAGTAAAGTTGTGAGGAAAAATTAAATTAAAGTCCAAATCCACCTTCAGTCTTTGTAAGCCCTGAAACACATCTAAATTATTCTCTTCACTTTTGCACTGGGATGGCAGGGATTAGGCAGGGGGATGGCAGGGGGATTAGGAAGGATTAAAACTGAAAGTATGAGTCTCTTTTTAGGCAATGGAAAAAAATAATCTTCTCCTATGCAAAAAATCTTATCAAGTGCTGCTGCTTAGAAAAGTGCTGGATTTGCACAGTGTGAGTTTTCATAGAAACACAAAAAGAAAAAGGAAGGGTGGAAAAATGATAAAAGGGGAAAGGGAAGAGAAGGGGGAAAGGAAAGGAAGAGAAGGGGGGAAAAAAAGAGAAAAGGAAAAAGAAGAAAAATGCTTTTCCAGCCAACTTTTGGAATTTGTGGATTTCATACTACCTTGAATACTTCCCCTGCTCTTTATGTATCTTTCTTTTGCATCTTTATGCATCTACCTTTTGCATCTTTCTTTTTAATTTACAGATTTTTTTAATAAGAAAGATATGCATGTCATGACACAATATTGAAGAAAATACTAAAGGAAGAACAAACAACACATTAGAAATAAAGAAATTTATGCTACTGAGATTATTCAAGAATTTCCTAGCATTCAGTTAACTCAGACTGGTCACTTTCTTTTTGTAATCTGTATTACTGAGTCCTACATTTCAATTCCTTCCTTTCAGTGCTTTCTGAGATCCCCATACCCTTCCCTTACTATAATCCATAGGGTTACTGAAAGGAAGCAAGAGTTCCTTACATATCTGATATTAGATATCAGAAATGAAATGCAATTCTATAGCCACTTCATTTAGATCTTCTCCTATTTTAAATTCATTTCCCCCTATGTTTTTTTATCAATGAATTTGATACTTAACAAAGCAAAATAAGATGAATAACAGAATAACACATTGAGCGAGTAAGAGAAAGTATTTCTCATGTGTTTAAGGGATGAGGAAGATGTTCATGTTTAAAACAGTGCAGGCCAAACATTCTTGTTCACAGTTATTTATACCAAAAAAAAAAAAATCATTAACTACCACAATATGCAGTTGGATGGAGCCTGTGTTCATCTCTCATATTCCACAAAGATATCTAGAAAATGCAGGAGTTGTATTCACAGATTTGTCAACTTTTTCAAAACTACTGATGCTAGAGAATACCTCTAGTGTGATAAAACATCATTTCATTAAAGTTTTATTAAGCTCTGTAGAGTTTAACTCATTGAAATTCATAGGGGAAATAACTTTGTACATCATATCAAAAGCAAGTAGTGAAAGACCTGAAGTTAATTATACAGTGAATTATTTTAATTCTATGCTGAACTGATTACACTGCTTTGAAAAAGACTGTACAAAATACTTGAATTGTAACAATAGAAAACAAAGAAACAAAAACTAAGGCAAGGAAATCAGAATAAGAAACATTTAGAAAAATAATAGAACAAAAACAACAAAGAAGTGACACCAAAAGCAAGACAGAGCTTGAAATTTTGGAGACAGGCTGACTCACATCTCCAATGAATTAACTTACATAGTATTATTCAGATTAGGGATGATTTGAATAAATTGTATTCTACATTAACATAACAGTATAATACAAAATTGTCATAAAAATAAACTCATGTTAAAAATTCATATGACTTTTTAAAGAAAAACACTTCAGTTGGGGAGGCCTGAGAGGGGCCTTGTTTCACAATTCAAATCCCAAGAATGCAAAGCCATCCATTAAAGTTATTCTAGTTTTTCAGGAAGTTTCTCCTATTACAGGAATATATATTTTAATCATAAAGCACAAGAGGATCTATGTATCCCAGAATTCAAAACAAGGAGAAGTTTATATAATAACCGCTATTTTTGATTTTGCATTAATATCTCATAATCCTTCTTACTATTCTGTAAGATCACTTTTTGAATGTGTGGGATTAACCAAAAATTTTGCCTATGCTACTCATATCAGTAAGGCTATGAAAATACATAAGTTTCTAAAGTGATCATGGATCTTTGTTAAACATATCACTGCCTTACACTTAAGTGAAAATCATGACTGAGTTTTTACCTAATAGAGATGCATTAGAGATGCTTTATGCAGCTTTCATTTATACTGACTTTATAGGTTTTCACTATGCACTTAAAATTATGTAAATAACCAATTGCATACAAATAACATGCTCAAAACTTAAAGAAAAAAATTGTGAATATTTAAAATTAAGACAAGGAGATGTAAAGAAACACTACAAATACTCTACATTACTCCCATTTAGTCATATAAAATGTAATTTTTGCACATTTATTTTTATTATGCTGACAGTACAACTTTGTAATGCTGAGTTTATTTAGTTCCCTGCTCATTCTGTCCATTTTTTGCAAGGAAAAGCACACTTATTGTGCATACTAAGATTCAAATATTAGTCAAAATTCTGTTTAGTTTGACAGAACATCAATCTGAACCAGCATGTATGAAAAATCAGTTTTCTATACAACAGATCAGCCCTCAGCTGTCTCTCTTCACAGTTTTTATTAATTGAAAAGATAATTTGATTTCATTTCAGAGAACAGCTACTTTCTTTCTCTTCCTTTCTCTTTTTCTCTTTCCTTTTCTCCTTCTTTCCTTCTCACCTTCTTTGTCCTTCTGTGCCAGAAGGTGCAGTTTTGTGAGGCTGCAAATCTTAGTGGAATGTGGACCAATAATTTAAGATGAATCAAGATGAGACTTCGCATCCATTAATTTTGGTCTGCACTCTCATGCTCAGGTCCCAAGTACTTATTTTGTTGCATGAGTGCTTATCTAGTCACTGAAAACCATACTAGTGGCTGTAACCAATTTCTTGGGTTGCATCTGCCTGTGCATTTGGAACTATGCTGTCTACAAGGAATGCCTGTTTGTTTGCATAAGCCCTGGTCCACAACTTGGTCTCATATACATAACAATAAAAAGAGTATTATTTATGGCACTGAAACAAATTTATTTAGGATAATTTAATATATATCATTAGTTTTGTTTAATTTCTCTTCCATTTATCCACACTTTCCAGTTTTGATTCCTGAATTATGCTGTCTTTTTTTTTTTTTTAACCTGTTGCGAATGCTTAGTCTCTCAAATTCGGGATTTGGGTGAGCAATGTTTATGGAAGCAAACAAAATGATTATGATTAGCAACCTACTAGCAACAGACAATGTTAAGAACTGAACATTAAGAACAAAACAGGCAGAATCATTACACAGATCCTAAAATCAACTGAGATGAAACACGGGAGAGGTGTCTGATACATTCTTCCACTCAAGGAAAAGCCGATGAAGGGAAGTTTGCTGTATCATTGCAAGAGTACCTTTTTTAGTGCTGGTGACTACAGCAGAAATAAATCTCAGGTGTACTAAGGTACTTCAGCCCCACAACATAGGACGATCTTTCTTTCTAACTGCAGTGATACATACACACTTATACTCCATGTTGGTCAAAAACAGCGGCTGGGAACTCCATCTCCTCAGAGTTTTCAAGACTTGGCTACACAAAGCCACAGTTGATCTAGTGCTGGAAATAGTCTTCTTCTAAAAAGCAAGGGAAATGCCAGAGAAGTCTTCCTACTATTCCCTTGCCAAATACAGCAAAGAAAAATCTGAATGCTTAAGTCAGTTTTGGATTAGTAAGCAAAAAGACTGACCACTTCTAACAGAGGTCAACCTCCTCAAATATTTTTCTTCTCTGATCTTCATTTACAAATCTGACATGTTTCATTTGTACCAGGCTTTTTTTGTGTGTATGTGCTTCTTAAAAATACGATATTAATGATATTAATAATTAATTAATGATATTAATTAATGATATTAATTAATTAATGATAATTAATTAATCTCCACACCATACTAATAATAAAATGCTAAAATGAAAATAGAACAGTACAAGAGAGTGTCTAATGAGGGCAAACTTACTGCCAAAACCAAGCCAGAAGGGCTGTTGGTTCATAGCTGTGAGTGGAAAAATGTCACAGGCCATAAAGGGCAATATGGCACTTGATGCTGAAGTGCCTCATTCTTCTTCTAGAGCAAATGGATCCAGAAACCACCTATGACCAGGGAGTCAGAAGTCCATTCCAACTTGGGCAAACTGAAGAAATACTAATGAAACCTTCTTTTATAATCACAAGTGTCAGTTTCATCAAGGGCACTGCAAATGAGAGAATAATGGCAGTAAGTAGCCTTGCCACGCTGGACTTCAGGAGGGCCAACTTTAGCCTCTTCAGAGACCTGCTGGGAAAGATCCCATGGGCTAGGGCTCTAGAAGGAAGAGGGGCCCAGGACAGCTGGTTAGTTTTCAAGCGGCATTTTCTCCATGCCCAGCAACAGTGCATCCCTGTGCGTAAGAAGTCAGGCAGAGGGGGCAGGAGACCTGCATGGATGAGCAGAGAGCTCCTGACAAAACTCCAGCAGAAGAAAGCAATATATAGAATGTGGAAAAAAGGACAGGCCACTTGGGAGAAATACAGGAACGTTGTCAGGGAATGCAGGGATGCAACAAGGAAAGCCAAGGCACAATTGGAATTGAATCTGGCACGGGATGTTAAGAATAACAAGAAAAACTTCTTCAAATATATCAATAACAAAAGGAAGGTCAGGGAGAACGTGGGTCCACTAGTGAATGGGGTGGTTACGAAAAACACGGACAAAGCAGAGCTGCTGAATGCTGCCTTTGCTTCTGTGTTTGTCAGGGGCAGCCCTCTAGAATCCCAGGCCCTAGGGACACACGAAGAGAGCCAGAGGGAGGAAGGCTTGCCCTGGGTAGAGGAAGCGTGGGTCAGAGAGCATCTAGGGAGCCTCGACACCCACAAATCCATGGGCCCTGATGGGATGCACCCCAGAGTGTTGCGGGAACTGGCAGATGTCCTAGCCGAGCCGCTCGCCATCATCTTTGGAAGGTCCTGGAGAACAGGGGAGGTGCCGGAGGACTGGAAGAAAGCCAACATCACTCCGGTCTTCAAAAAAGGCAAGAAGGAGGACCCGAGTAACTACAGGCCGGTGAGCCTCACCTCCATCCCCGGGAAAGTGATGGAGCAGCTCATCCTGGCTGCTCTCTCCAGACACATGGAGCAGAAGAAGGTGCTCAGGAGTAGCCAGCATGGATTCACCAAGGGGAAATCCTGCTTGACTAACCTGATCACCTTCTACGAAGGAATATCTAGCTGGATAGATGAGGGCAGAGCGGTGGATGTCATCTATCTGGATTTGAGCAAGGCTTTTGACACTGTCTCTCACAGCATCCTCCTGGGCAAGCTCCAAAGGTGTGGGATAGATGTGTGGACGGGGAGGTGGATTAGGAATTGGCTCAGTGTCAGGGTGCAGAGAGTGGTTGTCAATGGTGCGGAGTCCAGCTGGAGGCCTGTACTTAGTGGTGTCCCCCAGGGGTCAGTTCTCGGTCCGGTCCTGTTCAACTTATTCATTAACGACCTGGATGAAGGGCTGGAGTGCTCCCTCAGTAAGTCTGCCGACGATACCAAACTGGGTGGAGTAGCTGATAGCCCTGAGGGCTGTGCTGCCATCCAGAGGGACCTGGACAGACTGGAGGACTGGGCGGCGAGAAACCTCATGAGGTTCAACAGGGGCAAGTGCAGGGTCCTGCACTTGGGGAGGAATAACCCTGGACACCAGTACAGATTAGGAGTGGACCTGCTGGAGAGCAGTCCCGCAGAGAGGGACCTGGGTGTCATGGTGGACAACAAGTTGACCATGAGGCAGCAGTGTGCCCTGGTGGCCAGGAAGGCCAACGGGATGCTGGGATGCATTAAGAAAAGCGTCTCCGGCAGGTCGAGGGAGGTGATCATCCCCCTCTACTCAGCCCTGGTGAGGCCACGTCTGGAGTACTGTGTCCAGTTCTGGGCTCCCCAGTACAAGAGTGATGTGGAGCTGCTGGAGAGAGTCCAGCGCAGGGCTACCAGGATGATTAGGGGCCTGGAACATCTACCATATGAACAAAGGCTGAGAGAGCTGGGCCTGTTCAGCCTGGAGAAGAGGAGGCTGAGGGGGGACCTGATCAGCGTGTATAAATACCTCAAGGGAGGCAGTGAGGAGGAGGGGGGCGGCCTCTTTTCAGTGGTGGGCAGGGATAGGACTAGAGGAAATGGCTTCAAACTGAAGCATCGGAAGTTCCACAGGAACTTAAGGAAGCATTTCTTCACTGTGAGGGTGACAAAGCACTGGAACAGGCTGCCCAGAGAGGTTGTGGAGTCTCCTTCTTTGGAGATCTTTAAAACCCGCTTGGATGCAGCCCTGTGCCACGTGCTCTAGGTGACCCTGCGTGAGCAGGGGGGTTGGACTCGATGACCTCTGAGGTCCCTTCCAACCTTCAGCATTCTATGATTCTATGTTTCTATGATTCTATGGCAGGATATGTAAAGAAAAGAAGGAGAGAGGGCACATCTGCATGCAGCGGTAGCAAAGCATTCAAATTCATTATAATTAGCACAAATTCTAACTCCAGAAAGGAAAACTTGCAGAAAAACATATGTAATTTTAGAACCAAATAAATTACTAACACACTGCTGCACGTATACAAAGCACAGGCTCCATCCTCTTACAGTTCTAAGAATGCTAAAACAGTAAAGTATGGAATACTGACATATTTATTACATGTATATAAAGGATGTGTATACATGTATATTACATGCATATAGTAAAACTACATCCTTAGCAGATGAGTGAGGAAGTTTTAAAATTTGATTAGTAATGCTGGAGGGAGGGAGAAAAGTGGAATATTTTTCTGACACTTTTTGATTGAGAGGGTCAAGCATACAGCTCATTACGTTGATAATAAATACGCACTGCATATATTAAGAGTTTGCTCACTTTTTGAGTCTTTTATTAGAAAAAAAAAGAAAAAAATCACAGACATGCTGTAGGAATTATCATCTTCAAAATGAAATATGGCTTATGAAAAACATCTGTTTAATACAAGTTACTGAATGTCCAGCCAACTCTAAATCCACAGAATTCAGAGGATCTTAAGGAAACAGCCAAGTCAGGTGCAGTGAGCTAAACACAGCTCTTTATGTCAAGGAAGCAGGTGTACTTTCATCTGTCAAATGGTGCTTCTCATGTTGGGTCATGTGGGAACTTAGGCATCATGTCAAATAGTAGCAAAGCAGCCCAGAGCTGACTTGAGAGCATTTACGAATAATTTCATTGTATCAAAGTGTGTTTCACAAGGATTTAGGGACACCATGAGACAATGCAAAATAAACCAAAATCCCAAACTTGGGTCATCACCCTTAAGGACTTGTGATTTGGCTTCCACTCTATAAGCATATATAGTGCAGGCAGACAGACTTTCTCAAGTACGTGCACTTGTCCTGCAAAGCCTGCCTTTGCAGCACTGCTTTCAGCATAATCAGTTTTGTGAAATTCTCTTCTTCTCATTCCTCATCTCCACTGAGATCCATTTGTGCATTTGCAAAACATAGTAACAAAACACATCTGCCACTTTTTGAACACTTTACAGAAGTACCTCTTTCATTCTTTTATATAGATAGAAGAATCTTTTATAGTAGCCCACGGGTGATTTCAGTTATAGATATTGTCTCTGGCACTGCATAAATGTTTCAATGATAAAACAGACTCAGTTCAAATGAGAATTACTTCAAATATTCAGGGTAAAACAGAAAGGATTCTCTTAAACAGTTCACTGGTTATTGTTTTCCTTACTTATCGACATTTCTCTAGTGTTCAGCCTCTGTACTCTCTGCGCACTTTGGCTCTGTCTAGTATAATATACAGCAAACTTGTAAGGATGGAGGGAAGAATCTTTTCTGCTATTCCTTGATAAAGTCTTTATTTATTTTTAGATTTTGGTCCATATATATATATGTATATATACACACACACACATATATATGAAAAAGACAAAACTATCCTTTGATGTTCTGTTTATAAAAATTCACTTTCACTGATTATTTTCCCACATCTTAATCCTCTGTAATAGAAAATAGGCCACAAAGAACAAGTTCTGCTGTAAGAGAGACATGTCCTTTTCTACACATCTCACAAGTCTTCTAAACACATCTAGAGATCCAGCCCAAGTTTATTCTAACTCCAGCAGTAGAGCTCAGCAGCCTCCGAATTCTCTGATACTGAAGATCAGAAGTTTTGAACCTATCTGGAATAGGTTCTTTCTGTTCATGAAGGGAAGCTTTCTTCTCACACTGGCAAGAGGGTCCCATGTCTGACTGCTATTCCAGAAGGGGCTTTATTGCTTCAGTCTCAAAGAGGGAAAATGTTGTTTACATCAAGAAGGACGAAGCTCTGCCTTTTAGGTTAGGAACATGCTGGGAAAGTTTCATTAGTGTGTTTGACCAAACCATCAAGAGGTTTATTTTTAGCCATTCCAAAAAGGGGAGTAAAAAAGTAGATGATGTTCTCTTCATTTAGCAGGGTAAAAATAATTAAGAAAAAAAAATCCAAGTTAAATTGTGACTACGATGTTTTTCCCTGTCCTCTCCCAAATCCTGAAAATAAAAGAAAGCCAAAAGAGTGCTGAAAGCACTCTTTCTTGACTCACTAAATATTCAACATTTACTTTCTACACAGCCCAACCAAATAGGGGTTTGTGCTCCAGAATAAAGAAGTGAAAAATTTATTGGCAATACACTAACAAGTAGCTCAACATGGGATGGGATGAAGGACAAGGTTTTTTGTCTAGTCTGTGTGCTTCCCAGATCATATGCATTCTCTTTAGCTGATGAGCTGCAAGTTTATACAAGCTCTCAAAACCTACTTCACAGAAGATAAAAGGAATACATTTCTCTTTAGCATAAATGAGACCGTATTGGCAATTCTTCCCCATTTGTGCACTTAGTCTCAGTCTTAGGTGTACTGAAAATTTACCAGGATTACAAAGTCTGCCAGTTGACAAGTAAACTGTCAGCAGATTTTACCATGTCAATGTTACCAGGACACAGTACTGATGAAAGTAGTGTGTCAACAGCATAACCCTATGGATTAATAATAAACTTTTTAGTTTGCTCTTTCCCTAATTAATTCTTCTTGACATTTTTTTTGTATTTTTGAAGAGACGTTAAAATAGTGATTTACCAGCAATTGCATACTCTAAGCCAATCATTTTAAGGGGCTGATGCTTTAAAATATTCAATAAACATTTACTGTATTAAATAACTCGAACAGCTTTTAGTTTAGTTTCAAATAAGCTGCTTGTGCAGAAGGAAAATATATAAAACTAAAGTTACAAAGAAAAGAAAAAGAAAAAGAAAAAGAAAAAGAAAAAGAAAAAGAAAAAGAAAAAGAAAAAGAAAAAGAAAAAGAAAAAGAAAAAGAAAAAGAAAAAGAAAAANAAAAAGAAAAAGAAAAAGAAAAAGAAAAAGAAAAAGAAAAAGAAAAAGAAAAAGAAAAAGAAAAAGAAAAAGAAAAAGAAAAAGAAAAAGAAAAAGAAAAAGAAAAAAAGAAAAAAGTTAAAAACAAAGCCAGATAGAGATAATTATTTATTTCCAATTTTCTTCTTTAACTTTCTGGATCTTTCACCAAATTCAGAATCACTAGATTTTACAGCAACATATCCTAGCAAGAGTTCAATAATAGCAACTCAATAAGGAAGTGGCCTGTATAGAACATTACAATGACCACTAAACTATCCTGAAATATCTAGGAAATTTCACTTTCTCACAGAAGGCTTTGTTACTTGAGAAATATATTGCAAGAGGTCACCATCACGAACCCTAACACCCTTCTTGCCACCTGTAGCTCATACCTGAACTGCAGAGGTAGTTTGTGGTTAAAAAAAAAAAGAAAGAAATCTCAGAGGAAGATGTGGAGGAAGAGATAGGAGAGACACGATGGCAAAACTGTAGTGCTCCCACCATGTCTTTCTGGATCCTGACAGGAAGGAGGAGTCAGACCCATGAATCTGGGACAGCCAACTGCCCTTTACTGCTATTCCTTGAGCTGTAGCTTATAGTAAAAAGTGTAATAGTGAATTTTGGCACCTTGTGACTCACCACTCTCACCCATTACAGCCATTTTCTCACGTGTTTTCTGCCACATCCCTTGATTAGGGCGTCCCAAAACCTCTCCCTGCCCCATCCTGCCTTGATGTCCACAGGCTGCCTCCAGCCTATCACATCCATCCCCGCTGCCATCACTTCTTTGAATGAGCCAATCTCATTCCCTGTATTTCCCTGTTGCTGGGCTAGGCTGTGGCGTCTCACAGAATCACAGAACAGTTGAGGCTGGAAGGGACTTCTCGAGATCATCTAGTCCAACCCCTCTGCTCCACCAGGGACACCTAGAGCACAGGGCACAGGATCACATCCAGGTGGAATCTGAGTATCTCCAAAAAGGAGACTTTACAATGTCTGTGGGCAGCTTCTTCCAGGGCTCTGTTACCCTAACAGGAAAGAAGTTCTTCCTCACATGCAGATGAAACTTCCTGTGTTTCAATTTGTACTCGTTACCCCTTGTCCTGTCACTGGCCACCACCGAGAAGAGTTTGGCCCCATCCCCTTTACATTCTCCCCTCAGGTTCTTATACATATTAATAATATTCCCTCTCAATATTCACTCCTCCAGGCTAAATGGGTCCAGTTCACTTAGTTTTGCATGGCTTAAAAAACAAACAAAAAAACAAAACTTGAAAATTATACAGCATTTCCAGGCTCCAAAAGGCAACAAGGCAACACCTCATAGGACATATATATATATATTTTTTTATATATATAAATATATACTATATATATTATATATATTATATATATATATCATCTTTCTCTAATCAGCAACTTATAAGGTTAATATTGGCTAGTTGTCCCATTTTGTTCTAGTCCTAGCTATCCATGATTTTAAGATGAGAGAAGTATCTACTAAAGACATATGTGCAAATAAACAAAAATGAAGGAAATTTAAGTACATACATGAATGCATTTAGACGCATTTAGTTGCTGTTGGGGAAGGGGAGCAATGTGAAAAGAAGGCCCTGTTGTGCTCAGACTGCCAGACAGATTCATTAAAATGCACAGTTTCAGAAAATGGCTGCAAAGGCTTTGACATGAAAGTAGGGGAAAAAACATATACATACATACAAATATGTAATAAGCATTAGAGAAAACTAGAGATAAAGTCTACAGACAACAATCCTTGTAACTGCCAATCATTTGTATAGATTTCTCACTACTGTTCTAAAGCCACGTTGGTTAAGTTTTTGCCATAGAGATCAAAGACAGAACACCATGAATTTAAGATGTTTTTGAACAACTACATTGATGAAGTGCAATTCTCTGAAAGTCATTTATTTAAAAAAAAAAAAAAAAAATTACACTCAATTGGTAGCTTGAAGATCCCCTGTGTGGGTCCTGGAAAGTTCCATAGCAGACAAAAGGAAAAAAAGCTGAGAAGGACTATTTAATGAATTTCCACTTCATTAAATGCTATGCACAGTTACATTTTAATTCCACTCCTACAAGAACAGATTCAGTACCTTAAAACATGTCACCTTAGTGCCATTTTTCCAGTCACTCTTGTTCAACTTCACCGAATTGCACTGAACCAAAGTTCATTGGACTGTGACGTTCCTGTTATTTCCGCTGATAGCTCTACAACACAAAATAAACTGTATAAATCATCTCCTGAGACAATTAACTGAATTGAAGACTGTAAAAACACAATGAGAGCGATTATTGAGAGATAAGCAGTCCAAAGGTCTAGATTCACAAAACTTTTTGAATATGTTTAAAAGTGCTAGAAACTATGAAGTCGTTAATTAATATTGCAGAAAACAGTCAATCTGTGCATTTTATTTTCATGCCATTTAATTATATGCCTATATAGAAAGAAATGAGATCAGGTACAATCAGTGTCAAAGTTGAGGCGGTATTTAAAAATCTTTTTTTTTTTTTTTTTTTTTTTGTATTTTAGCAAAAAAACCTGTAAGTGAACAGAAAAGAATGAGTATAAAAAGCTCTTCATTTTTGATTTTAAGCATGGCTGTATGAAACTGAAGGAAATACAACAGATATTTTTTCTTACCCATTTTGTTATGGAAAAGCAAAACAAACTCAATGGGTATGTTCAATTATTCATGATCATTAAAAAGAGAATCAACAAGCAAGCTCACAACATGAATAAAATTGTCAAAGTGAAAAGGGAATAAAGCACAAATTGGCAAAGTGCAAGTAAGGCATACACATTTGTCAGAATGAAAAGAATTATAAACAGAAGGCAGAAAGAACCAAGGCAAATGGGGAATAAATTGCTACCTCAGTCAGACTCCATGGGTTTAATAGATAGTGATTTTAGAGAAGTAAGAGCCAATAAAAGTATCTCTGAAGAAAAAAACAACTGAAATAACACCAAGGGTTTCATTAAAACAAGGGATTTTTTTGGGGGGATAATGGGGAGAAGGAATGATGACAATACTCAAAATTCATGTGTAACAACACATCCCTACTTGAAGAAAGTACTTCAAACAGTATGCGTGTGTGAGAGCTTAACACTGCATAATTTGAGGCTTTTTGAGGATCAGGTGTATGCTCTACAGGGTACACAATCAACATATCACAGTATGTAAGAATTCAATTTGTATCATATTGCATGAGTTCGGACACACATTCCCTCAATGTTATGGAGATGCGAAGAACTCAAGGTACTTCAAATACTGAAAATATATATAATCCCTTTTTTGAGTTGCTTTTCAGTAATGCATCCTTGCTTAACCCCCTTTCAAACTGTTAAGCTTTTAGTTAAGCTATTACTGTGGAATTTGTCAGACAAATATCTTTCACATGATCTACAGGGAATGAGATGCTGAATTTTTAATACGTGTGTGTGTTCAATAAAGCAGAGTATGCAGACATAATAAATGGTCTCACTCATTTCTATCAAGGAGTTTCTCTAATGTTTTTCTGTCATTGTACCCCCAACATATACCCAAGGGAAAAAAAAAGAAAGAAAAAAAAAAGAAGTGGAGATAGAAGGGAGGGAAAGAGAAGCATTTCCAGTATTCCTTATATCATGATACTATTGAGTAAAGAGAACATGGCTAAAGTTACATATAGCACAACTACAAAATTTTGAACAATGCCATCATTGGAAAGTGATGAAAATGAATAGGGTCTTGAGTGCTGAAAACAAACAGGGAAATGACTTCTATTACACATCCTGCAAAACTGTATCAGACAAGACATGAAAACCAGATCAGAAAAGTATTTATTGTAACAGCCTATCACAGACCTATATGGCACCTGACATAGTTATATATTGCTATGCAGTATTCTACAACCATCCCACCCATCCAGTGATATAATCCAGTATCAGTCTTCAAAATCTGCTGTTTAGCTAATAGTTTTAAGGAATATGTTAATGTTTGTACAATAGAAAGACTAATGGACCATGAATATCACATTATCACTGAAAGAAGTACAGATTTTGTACATTTTAAATGAGAGATACTATCCTGGAATGAAGGATTTGGTTGAAGATAAAGTCCACAGAACTGCAGCACATCATTTGGATGACAAGAATAGCAAAACATGAGAGGCCAAGAGGAAACTTTTATAAAAGAAGTGCTTCCTAATCTAACTACACTGAACACCAAGAAGAAAGGCAGGATTTCCATACTTTTTTGCAATAGCTACAAGAATGTATTTATGGTCCTTTTGGACATCAGGTAAATCAGGAAAATGAGGTTATCTTAACCAACATAAGTACCACACAATGAATTATCAACAGTCTCTATATAAGGCAATTTAGAATTTTTAACCAAAAAAACATGTACCACCATTCTATTACTATACCACCACCCTATTCTTCTATCACTCTTTTATGTAAATGATAGACTGAAAAATAGGCATGCAGGGACATTGCAATTTCAGACATTATGTTTATGGAAGATATATGTAGGATTGCAAATAGAAATAAAAATTTTAATAGTGGATGATACCCAGATAGATATATTACAGTCAAGATGCTGTATTGAAACAGGTAATGGACGTTTAACTGCCTGTCATGATCTTTCTGTCCTCAAAATCTGCTAAACTGTTTTTCACAATCTCTTTTTTATGTATACCTTATTAAATTTTCCTGTCTGCAGAGATGCGGAAGTTCATTGGGTCTGCATTGTAGACTGCACCATCCTCCTCAAGAAGAAGTATCAGCAACAAAGCCCACAGGATTGCTTATCCTATTGCTTATTTCTTCAGCAACATATCCTACTGTTGCTTATAACCAAGTTCCCAGCAAGTGTAATGCAGGAGCTTGTTATACTATTTCTTAGGAACATTTGGATATTGATGGCAACAGTAAGAGTCATTCAGCAAATTATTTTCCTATTGCATAACTATCATGACTAAATGCTGTTGATTATATCAACATAGATTGCAAATTCAGTAGAGAAACACATCTTTGATTCTGAATGCTTGCCAGTATCTGAAGACTGAAGAATAATTCCCAAAACTGTTCCCACCAGAGATTTCACCGCAGTTGCAATGGAACAGGATACAGAAGAATATCGAGGTGACACACAATGGGGACTGGCCAGACTGTTCTAGCGCATGTTGATCTAACTGTACTAACTCCATGCCCAGCTTATGGCCATGTCACATACATGGACTCCGCTTATTATAGTACATTGTACTACATGATGCTTACAGGCTGTTTACCTGCTATTAGCACTAACTGAATTGTAACATGCAACAATCGCGCATTTAGTACCTGTATAAGGGCATAGGTTCCCCTTCCCCGCCACTACTCCTCACCATGGACCAATGCTCAGCAATTCCTGGAACCTCCCTGTCATTCTCTTTCTCCAGCTGGGAAACTGGGGAGCCCCCATGCAGAAGTGGAGGTAATAAATGCCTTGATTTAACTACTGTGTGCCTTGTGCTTGTGTGCCCATTCCTGTCGGGCGCTCGAGTGACTGTGTCACCCCATCCTTACACAAGTCATTAAGATTAAGTATGGCAAGCATGCTAAAATACTTGCCTCTGACTTCTTAAGTGACCACTCAGGAATTATCTAAGCAAATGTTAATTATTTCCCCCTTTTTTAGTACCATCCCAGGTAGAGTTGGAACCCACACAGAAGAGGAGAGGGATTAGTCCGTTGGATAGACAAGCCCCAGAAAGCTCTCCATGACATTCACTGCTTTAGTTAGTTTGCAGGCACAACTGCAAAATAAAAATAAATAAATAAATAAATAAATTTAAAAAAATGCACACAAAACAGGAAATAAGTACAGCATACAGTAAACGTTTTTTAGACTCTGAAACTCCATGTCTGATAGCTATCACTTGTTATAATATTGCCAGGGTTGTATCACTAAATAAACAAAAAAAGTATTTATTCGAGATAACCTCCTCCACCACTACCAAAGAGTCATTTGCTAAAAAGAAATTGTTGAAACAAACTGCAAACAATGAATAAATACAAATAAGCAATTTCAGCCAGCTATAACACGAAAAAGAGAGTCCAGACCTTTCTTTACTATTTAGTGCAAAGACAGAAAGGGGGCTGAGGAGGGAGAAGCTATTCATTCATTCCACTTTTGTATGTAGGATGATTAAGCTTAGCATGACTGGCAAAATTTTACTGGACTCTCCTCATACAGGTGCTGCTCATGAGTCAGTGCAGCTTCCAGTGCTGTGCTTCAAAGGCTGCTTAAACTGTAGCAGTGCAGGAAGGTCAGGGATGAACATCCCAGACATCGAGCAGCAGCAGAGATAGAAAGCTGAGGCTGGATCCTCCATGCCTCATCCCATCTAAGCTCACTCCATGCATCACCAAGAGCCCTTAGTATGCTCTCCCTCCCTCCCTCCCTCCCTCCCTTCCTTCCTTCCTTCCTCCCTCCCTCCTTCCCTCCCTTCCTTCCTTCTTTTCTTCCTTCCTCTTTCTCTCTCTCTCTCTTTCTTTCTTTCTCTCTTTCACTTTTTCTCTTTCTCTTTCTCTCTTTCTCTCTCTATTTCTCTTTCTTTCTCTCTTTCTCTCTCTCTTTCTTTCTCTCTTTCTCTCTCTCTTTCTTTCTCTCTCTTTTTCTCTCTCTCTTTCTTCCTCTTTCTTTCTTTCTCTCTATCTTTCTCTCTTTCTCTCTCTTTTTCTCTCTCTCTTTCTTCCTCTTTCTTTCTTTCTCTCTCTCTTTCTCTCTTTTTCTCTTTCTCTCTTTCTCTCTTTTCCAAATGTTATTCTGAAACTTTGGCTAAAAAAGAGGGCTTTCAGGAAAAAAACCAAACAAAATAAAACAACAACAAAAAAAGAAGACTGACTAGATTAGAAACGAAAAGTTATTTTTATAGACTTCTATCAAGTGTTTTTATGGGATTGTTCAGAAAGCTGTCATTTTCTCATTTCCCTGCTGACACATTGGCTTGTGTGATTTGTCATAAGGGTTGTCTCTGTCAGATTATGTGACATAATTCAAAAAAGCTAAAAAATGTGATATGACAAGCCAACTAATGCATTTAGTCAGTAGGGAAATTCAAAAGCAGTACATATCTTAAAACAGAGTTAGCTTTTTTCCCCTTCTTGCCCATCTTCCTCTTCCCCGAGACCAAATGGTTTCCCCTGCAAAATTGTGAGGGTCAGCTCTTCGCTGCCTATGTATGAGCAGCAAATTCTCTTTGTAGGATTTCCTGTGACAAACAAGTATTGTCTTATAAGCCAGTGTAAAGCTAAGTTGTTTGTATTCAGAGCTGCCCACATACCAAAGACACATTAAAAAAAAACAGATCTTCCAGAAAGGAATAATTCAAGAAGTGAGGTACAAAGGAAAAACAAACAATCAAAACAAGGACCATATTCATAGAATTTGTGCAAATAAAATTGCAGTATGTGAACAATTGAACAAGGTGAGCTAAAGAAACCTGCAAGCAATTTAATACTAAAAACCCAAGGATATATCCTGCCTACGAACTGTTTCTTCCCGAATTAACTTTTTTTTTGCATATGAATTAAATGAATTAAAATTCTTTTTGTATATGTTTTATGTATAGTTTCACATGGGAAATGCAGGGGCCATTCTGCATGTCCAAGAACTGGACTTGAAAAGAGTCAATCACCAAAAAATTAAGTGCATACTGGAAAAGGAGGATAACACTTAAGGCTTCAAAAATAACATATGTGAAAAAAATAACTTCATACTATGATGAGCTGTGATACCACCACCAAACCTTTTGAACAAAGCATGCCTCCATTTGGCATAGATATAATGTCTCAATAACGGTAAATAATGTTAATAGCTAATTTAGAATTGAATTTCTACAGTGGCCTGCTGCATGCCAATCCCTTCCCAGCTCTTTTATATAGTCATGACAGTGAAAGACATCTAGGATACATATTTTCATTAAGAATGTTTTGCCAAGAATAAGAATATTCCTAAGTTTGTATTTTCATTAAGAATGTTTTGCCAAGAATAAGAATATTCCTAAGTTTGTATTTTGGGGTCATATGCCGAGCATATTTTAATCATTTTTGCGCTGCAGATTTAATGGGCACAATCAAAAGATCATAGTTAAGAACAACTCAAATCCCAAAGCAACACATTGAGGCAATTGAGGCAATTTTAACCTATAATGTAATAAAATCAGATATAATAATTTATGTAAAAAATGTAGGCAGTGCAGAATGTCAATTATAGTACAGAATATTTTAGGACTTTCCATTTGGAAATGTATTTTATGTGTGTTTTTCTTATTGCGACCTTCATAAAGCTCCAGAGTTTCATATGGAAACTTCTGCAGAGGCAGAGGAAATGTAGTATTATTGTTTTGCTGATGTGTGATTGGAGAGGCAGCAGACTTTTCCAGCACTGTAGCTTTCAGATGTGAAACTTGAAACCTGAAGCTCTGTCTCCCAGGCTGCCTGAACCCTTCGGACCAGGCTCCACTTTCATGCGCTGTATGCACAGGTAGAACATGCTGGATACACAGGCAGGGCATGGAGACACAACAAAAACAACTGCCTACAGCTGTTTCACCTAAAATCCCTGTTATTTTCAGTCAGTGCTTGCTTTCTTACTTTATCCTAGGGCTCTGAGCTGGCTTTAATTAGAAAAGCTATTTACTTCAGCAGAGAGGTTTCAGGTTAGAAACACGAAGTGTCACTATTTAAAAATAAATAAATAAAGAAGAAGGGAAAATAAGACTTAAATCATCCTGTAAGAGAAGTAATTTTTCCTCACAAAACGGTAGCCAGAAGAATGATGATCTCTTGGCCTTGTAGGCATACATTAATTTAGCCTACATTGACTCTGGAGGAACTGTACAAGCAATGAAAAGATATTGTGCTTCCAATCCTACACCAAGTACATCAAGGCTGATTGCAGGAACTGGTCTATGCACTGAGAACATTCAAGGTCACTCTTTCTTCATTTGACTTTAGAATTAGACAAATAATACCATGTACCCTTACTAAACTGCACTGAGATCCTCTATGAAGAGTAACAACAAAAATGTTATTCAAGAGATGCACTGAATCCATATTTGCAAGTCAAATTAGCTTTGCTGTACTATAAAAAAGAAGCTAATCAATGAGATGCATGTCAGGCCAAATTCCTTTCATTTTATGCCCTCACTGCTCTCCTTGGCTAATTGTCCAGACTTGAAGGGAAAAGGATGATTTGACTAATTATATTTATAAATTGACTAGTAGCTACTTTTGTCTTATCCCAGAACTACAGGGGAGCTGAATCAAGTTTTCTAAATGCTTTGAAGTTGTGGCATTTCAAGATTTACTTGTAATTTTGCTCATTTCAAATTAAATTTACATAAAGCATCTATTTTAACACAGTGTTAATTACAGTAAACACATTGTAGGTAATATAATACTTGAATAAGGGTTTTGCAGTTCCAATTCTGACAAGCTGTCTTTTGAGCCATATACAGTGTGCTAAAAAAGCTTAACAGCATTCATTTAAAACCAGTGTACTAAAGTATTTTATACCCTTACAATTAAAACAAGCAGTGCTAAGCAGGAAATTTTACAACCAAAATATGAAATAATGAATGACAAATTTACAATTAAATTGTCATTTTCAATGAAAAAGAAGCTAGGCAATCAAGATGGCTCACATTTTTCTGATAATGTATAAATGCTTACAATCAGTTCATTATTTTCTGTTTTAAAAATAAAACATTTTCAAGGCTGATGCTTTAGTAGTTTACCCAAACATATTTTTATGAAGAAGCTAAAGCAGCCAAGCATGTGTTCTCTTGAAAGTTTTCAGATCCTATTAGAATTTCTAAAATTTGGCAGAATATCTTATTAAAATGCCTTTTTAAAAAAAAAAAAAAAATTACACACTTCCAAGATTCCTCTTCTCCCTTGCCTAAACTCTAATAGGAATTGATTCTGCTATATAATATAGCTCCACAGAGATAAGAGTGATGAATACCCCGTTAACCTCTCTCCTTTCCTAAAAGTGAATCAAGATGTATTCAGTAGAGATTATTTACAACGGGGGAGCACAATAGTTTCTTGATAGTGCAGAAATAATAAGCAAGGAAGCAGGAGGTAGACAAATGTACATCAATTATTAATGCTCACATTGGCTGACCTGTATCACAGTAGAATCACAGAATCATTATGTTTGGAAAAGACCTTCACGATCACTGAGTCCAATCATAAACCCTTCAACACCATGGCTGCGAAACCATGTCCCTAAGCGCCTCATCAAATGATTCTTGAACATACGAGGGACAGCAACTCCACCACTTCCCTGGGCATCAGCCTTTTCCAATGCTTCACTACTCTTCCTTGGTAGAAAATAAGGTCTCCCCTGAGCCTCCTCTACTCCATACTCAATAACCCCATCTCCCTCAGCCGCTCCCCGATAGTCTATGCTCCAGCCTCTTTACCAGCTTTATTGCCCTTCTCTGGACACGCTCCAGCACCTCAGTGTCTTTATTGTAGTGAGAGGCCCAAAACCGAACACAGTATTCGAGGTGCAGCCTCACTAGCACCAAGGACAAGGGGAAATGCACTCACCATCTTCACTCCTGGGTGTACAGTTTACATCTCTGTACACAGAAAAAGTGACTATCTTGTAGAAAATGGTTTTGTTTGAAAGCAAGCTCAGCCAAGTGGGCCAGGAGGTTTTATAAGTAAGTCTCCCAGTCTATGCAGTACATACGAGTTGCACCTATGTTACAGACCGAAGTTGTCATTAGAGCACAGAAAAGCTTATACTCATGAATATCAGTGCTCATAGCAAGCAAAACTCTTACATGTGCTGTTTCACAAATGCAGGGAAAGGACTGGTGTACATCAGGGACTCATCCATATTGCCTGAGCAACTGGAAGCTTCAATCAACTTCTTACACGAGGACTGAGCCAGAGAACATTCAAGTAGGCTCATATCATCACATGTACTAAAAGTGCAAGGCAGATGAAGTTTGAAATTGTAACAGCTAACTGGCACAGGGTAGACATTTATAAATGCTTTTTTTCAGTCTAGCATTACCTGCAAAAGAGCAAACAATGACTGCCAGTCTTGCAAATAATTCAGATCAATAGAGGACAGGAGAATTCAAGGGAAGGAAATCTGCAGCCTTTATCTGCAAAACAAAGCAAACACACACACCCACACAATCCCCCAAACAACATACCAAATAAAAATTTCAGAATACCCAAACAAACATAAATCCAAGACTTGTTAGACTGTCTAGATTCAGTATAATTAAGTTCTGTATTTCTACTTATTTACCAGTTGCAAACAACAATAATTAAAAAAAAAAAGGCAATCTTCCCTAAAAATAATTCACAAAGGCTGTAATCCAGGGATCCATAAACGTTCTTTTGGGTACAAGTACCCAAATGGGTACTTGTAATAACTTCTTAATTTTGCTACACACAGAGATCTCAAAGACAAATAGCACTTCAGTTTATTGTTAGCATTTATACATTTACTCTTGACTTCTGAAATTTCTGTAGACTCAAAACATCACTAGATTTGAAGTGGCATCCAAAGAAACTGTTAATGTTTCTTTACTTGGCATCTGTCTGCCACTGCAGTACTGTGAACCAGTCAACACTAACAAATACACAGGAGAGACTCTTTTTGGTACATGCATGCCTCACACACCGGCTTGGATTCATGCAGTGTGCTGCTGAACTCATCATGAATGGGCTCAAAATAGCTTCCTTCCTGGATGAGTTAAGGTTGAAGTCACATGCTGGTTGCAACATGGTAATATACCTCCATCACCTGGAAGTGTCATATGGGCCCCAGAAGTGAAACCCATCTTCTCTAAGGTCCTGCAGCATTTGTTCTATAGACATGCATAGGACTCTGTTCGTAAGCTTAAGGCCATTAGCAATAGCTGGAGAGTTGATAAAAATGAGTGTAGCTAGGTGAAAGGAAGTTATTTTTTTAAAGAAAAAAAAAACATGCAAGTGATTTCTAAACATGTCAATGATGAGCTCAAAACAAATTGAAAATAACAGACTACCTAGGTCCACCTACAAGCTGGGAATATTTAGGACAGGCAGTCCTAAGTATTACTGCTGTAATTTCATTATAGCAGCAGTCATGGAAAACTTTAGATTTCTCACCAACTTCCAGCAAATACTTCAGCACCACTAGCACATCACTATAACCAGTAATTCTCTCTCAAATGCTCCAAAATAACTTCACAGGAAAATGCATTTTGCATCTCTTGTGTATTTTTGGTATCATAATGGCAATTTAAGGAACAATTGAAATCTGGCACAGGTTTGATGTTACAAACAAAGTTTTGAGAGCTATGAACTGGTTGTACAAAAAGATTAGAAAATGAAAGTGGTAATATGCTGTACAAAAAGTTCAGACAAACTAACCACGCTCTAGTTGTGTCTAACCAAATAGAGTTTTTTTCAGCATTATTTATTGATGCTTTATTTTCAGTTCTTATAATATTGGTATAGGCTAAAATTACATATTGCATAAATATAAGCTTCAATTGCTCCTTAACTGTGAAAATAAGACCAAATGAAAAGATATATATACTGGAAAAGTGTGGGGGAAAAAATAGCTACTTTAAAGCTCAAAGGCAACTTCAGGGAATAGTAAATTCATCAAATACTGGTTTTAGAGAAAAGCTATCTGTATTTGCAAGTCAAATTTGGCCAAGTAGATTTGTCTCAATGAAAGAGAGAATTTAAAAATATTAAAATAATTTGCAGCAACATTTTCAAAATAAGTTACTACTCTGAAAAGTCCTTTTTTTTTCACATTTTCTATATAAAGCATTTCCATTTTCAAAAAGACTTGTCAGCAGCTTGAAATCATCCTACCAAGTTTTTAAAACTTTTGTTTTCAGGAACTTGTAATGGAAGTCAAAGAAACCCAGATTTTAGATCCATAAAACTGTCAGAGGCAACAACAGCAATGGCAGTAGTTCTATTTGTACCCTGTAAAAGCCTGTTGTTTTGCTCTGCATGGACAAGCTAAATACCAATAGTAAAACACTGTCAAGAGAGATAGTAAGAGCAACCCATATTATGACACCTGTGATGAACCCACCCCCTAAAATCACAAAACATGTACTGAATGATTAAAATTAGAAAAGTATTACAAAGGAATAGAACATCTGAAATTAAGTTTTAACAGGGAAGGGAAATACAGGGCAAAACTACCCATGCTTCAGATTCCTTACCAACAGGAATATAATCATTTGTAGACACCACTGCTCCCCTGGTGGAAAAATTTACAATAAAATACAAGTCACTGCTAATTATCTGCTAAGCAGATGCTATCACTAGTGTGTAAGAAAACTTATATCGAGATACATGCAAGCCTCCCTGAAAACACAGCTTACAATATTAGCTTTAAATATTTTCTCTTTGGAACCAGACTATGTCATTAAAATATCATACAAAAAAAGTCACCTTTGATTCAAGTGACAGGATTTAATCTCATGGAAATTAGATAAAAGAGAATTCCACACTTCAGAAAAGCACTCTTTAGGAAGAATAAAATTAAGGGTAAATACAGGGTTATCTGTTCCCATCACAGTATGGTAAGGGGCAAAGTGCTGTATGAGTAGAAGAGCTATCTCAGTACATGGCTTATTAAGCTTTCCTATTTATCCTGTCAAAAGCAGAGAAGTCTCAGCAAAGTACAGACATGTTAAGGTTTTATACACCCAGGTAAACATTGGGTTCTCCAATTTATGAATAAATAGTTATATAAAACACAAGTGTCATTTTTCAAGTTTAAAAATCTTTAATTTTCCTGTTAAAAACACAGAGCTCCTACTATGTTCTTATCATAAATAATCAAGTAAAAATATCTTAAGGGATTCCTTAGGCAAGACACTGCAGTTGGCATGCTCCATTTATATGTTCTTGAAGTAACTTCTGCTTGATAGATAGAGATTTCTTAAGCTTAAAATCCTGATAGATACTTTCAAACATGCTGAACATATGCTGATACCTTTGCTTTGCCTACATGTAGTAGATGTACCACAACAAATATGACAATAATCCTCAAAAAAAAAAAAAAA